>NC_041390.1:472378670-472619166 GCF_002162155.2 Triticum dicoccoides
TTAAATAAAGATGACCCTTGAGTCTGCAAAACCCAAGGGAAGGTGATAGGTTGTTAGTGCAAATGGTAAAAACAAGGTTGGGCCTTGCTGGAGGAGTTTTATTCAAAGCGAACTGTCAAGTGGTTCCCATTATAACCCAACCGCGTAAGGAACGCAAAATCAAGGAACATAACACTGGTATGACGGAAACTAGGGCGGCAAGAGTGGAACAAAACACCAGGCATAAGGCCGAGCCTTCCACCCTTTACCAAGTATATAGATGCATTAATTAAATAAGATATATTGTGATATCCCAACAATAATCATGTTCCAACAAGGAACAAACTTCATCTTCACCTGCAACTAACAACGCTATAAGAGGGGCTGAGCAAAGCGGTAACATAGCCAAACAATGGTTTGCTAGGACAAGGAGGGTTAGAGGCTTGACATGGCAATATGGGAGGCATGATATAGCAAGTGGTAGGTATCGCAGCATAGGCATAGCAAAAGAGCGAGCATCTAGCAAGCAAAGATAGAAGTGATTTCGAGGGTATGGTCATCTTGCCTGCAAAGTTCTCCGAGAAGACGAAAGCTTGACCCTCGTAAGCGTTCTCAACGGGTTCCTCAATCACGTACTCATCTCCCGGCTCTACCCAAATCAAGAACACAATCAAAGGGAGACACAATCAACCACGGTGCAATGCACAAGCAACATGATGCAAAACATGGCATGATATGTGGGATGTGATATGCAATGCATATGCATGTCTCGTAAGGTAAGGATTGAATCAGGCCTCAACTTGGCAAACCAAGTGTGCCTCTGGAAAGATGAGTTGATTTCGGTTGAAATCGATATAAAGATCACCGGAATCGGATGCACGGTTTGGAAATGGCAAGCAAAACAATAATGGCACAAAGCTGCGATTAACAGCACGAGGCCATCTAAATGCATCAAGAACAACAAGCTACTGCACTCTAACATAATAACAAATCACATGGCAGCGATCCACTCAAGATGCTTGACAAAAGATGAACACTGAGCTACGGCTAATTCACTCAATAGCAGGTTCAAACAAGCATGACAAAAGTGCAAAAGATATCAGGTTACAGACTTAGTGAAAATAACATGGCAGGAATTAACATCAGTAAGCAATGTTTAGAGTAAGATAACAACATGCTACAGGAACATATCATGGCAAAGCAAGGCATGGCATGAAGCTACACAGAGCATATAACAAAAGTCCCTTACTGACCATAAGCAAAAAGGGATCAGAAAATACAATGGCAACCATGTGAACATAGCAAGTTTCGTTAACAGATTCAGACTTGAGTCCCGGCGGGGAGGCGAGGTAAAAGGACGGTGAGAGCGGAGCCGGCTGGATCCGGGCACGGGGGCGACTCTCCGGCCGGATCGCGCCAGATCCGACAGGAGCGATGAAGAGCGGCGGCGGGGCGAGCTCAGCACGGGGTGGCGCTCCGGCTTGGGTCCGTCGAGGCGCCAGCCGGCAGGAAGATGATGGCGCACGGTGGAGCGCGGAGGAGCGGGCAGCGCGTGGTGCGGGTGGCGTCGGGCGGCGGTGCCGGGCCGGGAGGGCCACCGTTGGGCCCGGCGGGCCTGGCGGCAGGGCGCGGAGGAGAGAAGCGACAGGGAACACGTGGCGCGACGTGAGTGGACGAGGGCGGCGGCACGATGACGTGTCAGCGTGTGATTCGCCGGAGTGAGGTGGAGGCTGGACATGTCCGGCGCGGGAAGAAATGTCCGGCGGCGGCGGGGAAGGTTAGTGTAGGGTTTCGTCCGCGAATATTTGGAGGGGATCACATATATATAGGTAGAGGGAGCTAGGAGAGTCCAAATGAGGTGTGGTTTTCGGCCACGCGATCGTGATTGAACGACCAAGATAATGTAGGGGGTTTAGGTGGGTTTTGGGCCACTTTGGAGAGGTGTTGGGCTGCAACACACACGAGGCCTTTACGGTTCCTCGGTTAACCGTTGGAGTATCAAACGAAGTCCAAATGGCACGAAACTTGACAGGCGGTCTACCGGTAGTAACCCAAGGCCGCTTGGCAAGTCTCGGTCCAATCCGAGAACATTCAACGCCTGCACACGAAAAGAGGTAAAAGGGGACGCCGGAGGACGTAGGAATGCCGGAATGCAAAACGGACAACGGGGAAAATGCTCGGATGCATGAGACGAACATGTATGAAAATGCGATGCACATGATGACATGATATGAAATGCATGACACGCAAACACATGACAAGGCAACAATAGTGAATAACTGGAAGACACCTGGCACATCGGTCTCGGGGCGTTACAATGGCCTCTGGACGGCCCTTGCCCTTGCTATCGGGGTTGTGGATTGCTGTAGCTTGGAAGGCACGCTTGAGGGAGCACACCGCATCTTTCTATTCACATTGGACCATGATAATCCCGCTGCTTCCTGGCATCTTGAGGACATTGTAGCCGTGATGGGTCACTGCCATGAACTTGGCCAGGGCTGGATACCCGGGGATGGCGTTGTACGACAGACGGATGTGTGCGGCATCGAAGTCGATGAGCTCGGTGCGGTAGTTCTTGCACTTGCCGAAGGTGACAGGGAGATGGACCTGCCCTATCGTTATGGTGGAACCGTCGGTCACTCCTGAGAAAGGCTTGGTGGGCTGAAGCTGGTCATACGGCACTTGGAGGCTGTCGAATGTGTCGATGGACAGGACGTTGAGCCCTGTGCCGCCGTCGATGAGGGTCTTGGTAACTTGCATGTTGTTGATGACTGGTTAGCAGAGCATTGGAAGGGTGCCAATGGTAGCTGCGCACTTGAGTTGAACGTAATGGGGCACCGGGACCATCTGAGCGGGCGCGTAGCTCTGAGCTTGGGGAGGACTGCATTCACTTCATGAGCAAACGGCTTGAAAATACATTGCAAGGCTAGGGCCTGGGCTCTGCCCAAGATGCAGGCGATAGCACGTGGTTCCTGGAAGCTCCCAGCCCCCTCGTCCTGACGGTGTTCGTCATTCCTTCTTGGCGGTTGTGGCAGCGGAGGGAGCCCGGCGTTGCCTTGAGGACGATCCTCATGAGGCTGATCCCTCCAGGCACCCTCGCGAGGCTGATCCTGCCAGCGGTCCTCACGAGGCCGATCGCACCACTCCTGGCGTGGGCCACGGTCGTCCCAGCATCCGCCACCACGTCCCCCTCCTTGGCCGTAGCCCCGGTCGCCGCGCTTGGGGCGTCGACCGAAGCGCCCTTCGCGAATGGCTCTGAGCTCTTGACAGTCGATGGTGTTGTGGGTGTTCAGGTTGTGGAAGGCGCAGAACGGATGGCTGCCCTTGGATGACTCTGGCTGGTCTCTGCCACGCTTGGTTTCTGGTTCCGCTGCGAGCACGGCTGCTCCCTTGCGCTTCACGTCCTTGGCCTTAGCCTTCTTCTCCTCTGGGTCCGCAGCAGGAAGCTCGAGGAGGGAGAGGCGCCCCTCCTCAGCTCTAGCACACTTGGTCGCGATGTTGAACAGCTCCAGGGTCGTGCACAGCTCTTCATGGATGGCGAGCTCCTCTTCATCTTGACGTCGCGGACGCCATCAGAGAATGCAGAGATGATGGCCTCGTTGGTCACCTTGGGGATCTTGATCCGTGCGCTGTTGAAGCGCTGAATGTATTTCTGCAGGGTCTCTCTTGGTTGTTGCTTGATGCGGCGCAGGTCGCCCGCGACCGGGGGGCGGTCGCGAGTGCCCTGGAAGTTGGCGATGAAGCGGGTGCGCATTTCGTCCCAGGAGGAGATTGAGCCCGGAGGCAGGTTCAAGAGCCAGGAGCGGGCGCCTTCCTTGAGAGCCATGGGAAACCAGTTTGCCATGACCTTCTCGTCGCCGTTGGCCGCTTTGATGCTCAGCTCATAGAGTTGCAAGAACTCTTCGTGGTCGGGGGTGCCGTCGTAGCGAGGGGGCAGATCTGGCTTGAACTTGCCCGGCCAGGCGATGCTACGCAGCTCGGGGGTGAAGGCGCGGCAGCCAGCTATGGTCACCGGGACCCGCCTTGGGGGTGGAGCTTGGTCTTAATGGGGTCTGTGCCCTGTCGCTACAGGTGGCGCGCGGGCTTGCCCCAGCAGCCGGTCCTGGCGCGGCAGTGCGAGGAGCGGCGGAGCATTTTGTTGCGGCCGAGGGACTTCTTGACAGCTTCTCTCTTCATGCACGGGTGCAGGACGCGGCGGGTCGCGTCACGGAGCCGCGCGTCTTGGCACCAGGGCACCGTCTTGGGGATGAGGTGGTGGAGGCGCTCCGTGAGCTACGTCGCCTGTAGCTGGTGGAGGGCGAGGCAGAGAGAGGGACGGCGCAGGGGAGCCCCCTGCGGCGTGGACAAGCTCAGCGATGCGGTCGAGCCAGTCCTCGTAGAGGTCGTCGACTGGACAGTAGCATAGGAGCTCATGCGCCATGAGGAGCGCAGCCCGTGCATCCATGGGAGGACGACGTGCATGGGAAGAAGAACCGGTCGGGGTCTGGGATGGAGTGGCGGTGCGACCGTCCCGCCGCACCAAGGGATGCAGCGAGGATGCTTGCTACTCGTTCCCCGCCGGGCCGGTGGCGGCGTTGGCGGCAGGTGACGGGGAACGACGAGGCGGCCCGCCGACAAGAGCCGTCTGAGAAACATGGGCGGCGAGGGCAGCCCGATGCTCGGCACGAGCGTGGCGCGCGTCTTCCATGGAGATGGCGAAGCAATAGAGCGCGGAGCGACGGAAGGAAGCTTCGGCGCACCCCTACCTGGCGCGCCAAATATTGGATCATGGGTTCCGTCAAACCCTAGTGTTTGAACCTCAAGGGTTTGCCAGAACCCATGATTCGGCAAACCCTTGAGGTTCGAACACTGGGGTGCGCGCGAAGGTTTTCTCCCTATCGATCCACGCCCTCGCTCTTTAAGATCTCACAGATGAACTCAACGAACTCACAACACAGAAAGACACAAGATTTATACTAGTTCGGGCCACCGTTGTGGTGTAATACCCTACTCCAGTTTGGTGGTGGTAGATTGCCTCTTGGGCTAATGAAGAACAGTTACAAGGGAAAGAACAGCCTCCTGAGGTAGAGGTGTTCTTGTGCTTGGTGGACTTGTGATGAGGTCGATCCTCACTTGTCTCTCGTCCCCTTGTCCTCTCTTTCCTCTTGCTCTCTCTTCTCTTTTTGTCTCCCTTTCTGTGGTGGCTAGTTCTACTTATATATAGGCCCTGGTCCTCTCCCCAAATATTGAGCGGGAAGGGAGCCAACAACGGCCAATTCAAAAGGGGACAGCTAGTACAAGTTATCCTGACAAAAGGTGGTCTTCGCCTGCCAAAGGCTCTGGTGGTGACGCCGTATTGGGCTCCATGGTGACCTCCGTCCTGCCATCCTTCTGGTCTTGGTCTTGTTGCACCAATATGGAAACCTTTACCTGATACCTCGGTACTCCGTGCCTGCGCTTGCCCCCTTGACACCAAAGAGGAAACAAGGACACTGCGCGCGATGGCGCCCACCTAGTCTCGATCTCCATGGCTCACGTCACGAGGACCTTGCGAGGTTTGCCTTGCGTTGATCTCTCTGCCCCTCGCGAGCCTGCCTGGCGAGGCCGCTCCTAAGGAGGGCTTGCATCGTCCGCCTTGCGAGGCTTGGCCCCCCGCGAGGGTCTTGAATGCCTTGTCGATGAAGATGGGCCGTATAGACCTGCCTGCCCAGCCACGCCGTGGGACGCGGGCAGGCAAGTCTAGGGACCCCCATTCCCAGGACGCTGAAAACATCCAAGGTTGATAATATAATAGCATGGAACAATCAAAAATTATAGATACGTTGGAGACGTATCAGGTGTGTTTGCCGAGATTCGATGAATTGTGGATTTATGATCAGATTATCTATGAATATTATTTGAATCTCCTCTTAATTCTTTTATGCATGATTTTATATCTTTATAATTCTCTTCGAACTATCAGTTTGATTTGGCCAACTAGATTGGTTTTTCTTGCAATGGGAGAAGTGCTTAGCTTTGGGTTCAATCTTGCGGTGTCCTTTCCCAGTGACAGTAGGGGCAGCAAGGCATGTATTGTGTTGTTTCCATCGAGAATAAAAAGATGGGGGTTTCATCATATTGCTTGAGTTAATTCCTCTACATCATGTCATCATACTTAATGCATTACTCCGTTCTTTATGAACTTAATACTCTAGATGCATGTTGGATAGCGGTCGATGTGTGGAGTAATACTAGTAGATGCAGAATCATTTCGATCTACTTGACACGTACATGATGCCTATATTCATGATCATTGCCTTAGATATCTTCATAACTATGCACTTTTCTATCAATTGCTCGACAGTAATTTGTTCACCCACCGTATATTTTCTATCTTGAGAGAAGCCTCTAGCGAAACCTATGGCCCCCGGGTCGATTTTCCATCATATAAGTTTTTATTTTCCATCATATAAGTTTCCGATCTACAATATTAGTTTCCGATCTACTATTTTGCAATCTTTTACTTTCCGATCTGTAAACCAAAAATACCGAAAATATTTACTTTACAGTTTATCTATCTCTATCAAATCTCACTTTTGCAAGTAACCATGAAGGGATTGACAACCCCTTTATCGTGTTGGGTGCAAGTTGTTTGATTGTTTGTGCAGGTATTCGATGATTTGTGTGTTGTCTCCTACTGGATTGATACCTTGGTTCTCAAACTGAGGGAAATACTTACGTCTACTTTGCTGCATCACCCTTTCCTCTTCAAGGAAAAAACCAATGCAAGCTTAAGAAGTAGCAGGAAGAATTTCCGGCGCTGTTGCCGGGGAGATCTACGCCAAGTCAACACATACCAAGTACCCATCATAAACTCTCATCTCTTGAATTACATTACTCGCCATTCGCCTCTCGTTTTCCTCTCCCCCACTTCTAAAACGATTTTCGAAAAGACTTGCCTTTTCTTCGCCCCTCTTTCGTTCGTCTTCTTCGTTTGCTTTTTGTGTGCTCGTGTGTTGGATTGCTTGCTTTGTCACGATGGCTCAAGAGAATACCAAATTGTGTGATTTTTCCAACACCAATAATAATGATTTTATTAGTACTTCAATTGCTCCCGCTCCTAATGCGGAATCTTGTGAAATTAATATTGTTTTGCTGAATCTTGTTATGAAAGATCAATTTTCTGGCCTTGCTAGTGACTATGCCGCTTCCCATCTAAACAATTTCGTTGATTTGTGTGATATACAAAAGAAAAAAGATGTGGATAATGATATTTTTAGATTGAATCTATTTCCGTTCTCACTTCAGGATCGTGCTAAAACTTGGTTTTCATCTTTGCCTAAAAATAGTATTGATTCATGGAATAAGTGTAAAGATGCTTTTATTTCCAAGTATTTTCCTCCCGCTAAGATCATCTCCCTTACAAACGATATTATGAATTTTAACCAACTTGATCATGAACATGTTGCACAACCTTGGGAGAGGATGAAATTGATGATATGAAATGGCCCTACTCATGGTTTGAATTTGTGGATTATTATACAAAAAATTTATGCCAGATTGAATTTTGCTTCTAGAAATCTTTTAGATTCGACCGTGTGAGGTACTTTTATGGAAATTACTTTAGGAGAAGCTACTAAACTCCTAGATAATATTATGGTTAATTATTCTCAATGGCATACCGAAAGATCTTCCACTAGTAAAAAGGTGCATGCAATTGAAGAGATTAATGTTTTGAGTGGAAAGATGGAAGAGCTTATGAAATTGTTTGCTAGCAAGTGCTTCTATTGATCCCAATGATATGCCTTTGTCTACTTTGATTCAAAATAATAATGAATCTATGGATGTGAATTTTGTTTGTAGGAACAATTTTGGTAATAACGCGTATAGAGATAATTTTAATCCCAGGCCGTTTCCTAGTAATTTCTCTAATGATTATGGTAATTCCTACAACAATTCTTATGGAAATTTTAAATAATATGCCCTTTGATTTTGAGAATAGTGTTAAAGAATTTATGAGTTCTCAAAAGAATATCAATGCTTTGATTAAACAAAAATTGCTTAATATTGATGATTTGGCTAGGACCGTGGATATAATTTCTCTTGATGTTGATTCTTTAAAACTTAGATCTATTCCACGCAAGCATGATATTAATTAGTCTCTCAAAGCTATGATAATTTCCATTGATGAGTGCAAAGAAAGAACCGCTAAGATGCGTGCTAAATGAGATTGATTTGTAAAATCATGTTCTTCTAGTTTCCGTGAAAATAAAGATGAAGATCTTAAAGTGATTGATGTTAATCCTATTGAATCTTTGTTTTCCAATATAAATCTTGATAAAGATGGGACTGGATATGAGTCAACTTTAGTTAAAAGGCATCCCAATGATTCAGAGTTTTTAGATATTGATGCAAAAATTGATTTAAGTGGGAATAGAGAGGTCAAAACTTTAGGTAGCAATGAACCCACTCTTTTGGATTTCAAGGAATTTAATTATGATAATTGTTCTTTAATAGATTGCATTTCCTTGTTGCAATCCATGTTGAATTCTCCTCATGCTTATAATCAAAACAAAGTTTTTACTAAACATATCAGTGATGCTATGATGCAATCTTTTGAAGAAAATCTTGAATTGGAAGTTTCTATCCCTAGAAAACTTTATGATGAGTGGGATGATGTTTACTACACAACCTTCTTCTTGTAGACGTTGTTGGGCCTCCAAGTGCAGAGGTTTGTAGGACAGTAGCAAATTTCCCTCAAGTGGATGACCTAAGGTTTATCAATCTGTGGGAGGCGTAGGATGAAGATGGTCTCTCTCAAGCAACCCTGCAACCAAATAAAAAAGAGTCTCTTGTGTCCCCAACACACCCAATACAATGGTAAATTGTATAGGTGCACTAGTTTGGCGAAGAGATGGTGATACAAGTGCAATATGGATGGTAGATATAGGTTTTTGTAATCTGAAAAATATAAAAACAGCAAGGTAACTAATGATAAAAGTGAGCGTAAACGGTATTGCAATGCTAGGAAACAAGGCCTAGGGTTCATACTTTCACTAGTGCAAGTTCTCTCAACAATAATAACATAATTGGATCATATAACTATACCTCAACATGCAACAAAGAGTCACTCCAAAGTCACTAATAGTGGAGAACAAACGAAGAGATTATTGTAGGGTACGAAACCACCTCAAAGTTATCCTTTCTGATCGATCTATTCAAGAGTCCGTAGTAAAATAACATGAAGCTATTCTTTCCGTTCAATATATCATAGAGTTCGTACTAGAATAACACCTTAAGTCACAAATCAACCAAAACCCTAATGTCACCTAGATACTCCAATGTCACCTCAAGTATCCATGGGTATGATTGTACGATATGCATCACACAATCTCAGATTCATCTATTCAACCAACACAAAGAACTTCAATGAGTGCCCCAAAGTTTCCACCGGAGAGTCAAGATGAAAACGTGTGCCAACCTATATGCATAAGTACACGAGGTCACGGAACTCGCAATTTGATCACCAAAACATACATCAAGTGGACCACGTGATATCCCATTGTCACCACAGATAAGCACATGAAAGACATACATCAAGTGTTCTCAAATCCTTAAAGACTCAATCCGATAAGATAACTTCAAAGGGAAAACTCAATCCATCACAAGAGAGTAGAGGGGGAGAAACATCATAATATCCCACTATAATAGCAAAGCTCACGATACATCAAGAACATTCCGAATCAAGAACATGAGAGAGAGAGATCAAACACACAGCTACTGGTACATACCCTCAGCCCCGAGGGTGAACTACTCCCTCCTCGTCATGGAGAGCGCCGGGATGATGAAGATGGCCACCGGAGAGGGATTCTCCCCTCCCGCAGAGGCTTGCGGCGGTGGAACTCCCGATCTAGGTTTCTTTCTGGAAGTTTGGGGTTATATAAGAGGTGTTGGAGTCGGGAACATGCCAGGGGGTCTCCGAGGCGGCCACGAGGTAGGGGGGCGCCCCCACCCTCGTGGTGGCCTTGGGACTCTTCTGGCCCATCTCCGGTACTCCGTGGGCTTCTTCTGGTCCAAAAATGATCTCCATGAAATTTCAGGTCAATTGGACTCCGTTTGATTTTCCTTTTCTGCGATACTCAAAAACAAGGAAAAAACAGAAAGTGGCGCTGGGCTCTAGGTTAATAGGTTAGTCCAAAAAATCATATAACATAGCATATAAATGCATATAAAACATCCAAGGTTGACAATATAATAGCATGGAACAATAAAAAATTATAGATACGTTGGAGACGTATCATGGGAACCTACTATTAAGATTAAGATTGAATATTATGAGGGTCATGCTTTGTGTGATTTGGGTGCTAGCGTTTCCATGATTTCAAAAACTTTATGTGATGTGTTAGGTTTCCATGAATTTGATGATTGTTCTTTAAATTTGCATCTTGCGGATTCCACTATTAAGAAACCTATGAGAAGGATTAATGATGTAGATTGCAATCCTACATGTCCTATTATTCTTGGTAGACCTTTCCTTAGAACGATTGGTGCAATTATTGATATGAAAGAAGGAAACATTAGATTTCAATTTCTGTTAAGGAAGGACATGGAACACTTTCCAAGAAATAAAATTAAAGTGCCATATGAATCTATTATTTGAGCTACGTATGGATTGCATACCAAAGATGACAATACCCAGATCTATTCGTGTTTTATGCCTAGCTAGGGGCGTTAAACAATAGCGCTTGTTAGGAGGCAACCCAATTTTATTTTATTTTTTGCTCTTTGGGTTCTGTTTTGCAGTAAATAATTTATCTAGCCTCTGGTTAGATGTGATTTTTGTGTTTTAATTAGTGTTTGTGCCAAGTAAGACCTTTGGGATAGCTTACGGTGATAGTTGATTTGATCTTGCTGAAAAACAGAAACTTTTGCACTCAGGAAAACAATTCTCATTTTTAACAGAGGCGTGATAAAATACTGATTATTTTTGAAGAAGATTAATAAACAAATTGCTTAGGTGGCCCTAATTGTTCAGAATTTTTGGAGTTACAGAAGTATTCAAGAGTTACAGATTGCTACAGACTGTTCTGTTTTTGACAGATTTTGTTTTTCTATGTGTTGTTTGCTTATTTTGAAGAATCTATGGGTAGTATCGGGGGGTATGACCCATGGAAAAGTTGGCATACAGTAGATATTACACCAATATAAATAAAGAATGAGTTCACAACAGTACCAAAAGTGGTGATTTATTTTCGTATACTAACAGAGCTTATGAGATTTTCTGTTGAGTTTTGTGTTGTGAAGTTTTCAAGTTTTAGGTAACGATTTGATGGACTATGGAATAAGGAGTGGAAAGAGCCTAAGCTTGGGGATGCCCAAGGCACCCCAAGGTAATATTCAATGACAACTAAGACCTAAGCTTGGGGATGCCACGGAAGGCATCCCCTCTTTCGTCTTCGTCTATCGGTAACTTTAGTTGAGGCTATATTTTTATTCACCACATGATATGTGTTTTGCTTGGAGCGTCTTGTATTATTTGAGTCTTTGCTTTTTATTTTTCCACAATCATCCTTTCTGTACACACCTTTTGAGAGGAACACGCATGATTCATGATTTATTAATACTCTATGTGCTTCACTTATATCTTTTGAACTAGGCAATTTTGCTCTAGTGCTTAACTCATATCTTTTTAGAGCACGGCGGTGGTTTTATTTTATAGAAATTGTTAAAATCTCATGCTTCACTTATATTATTTTGAGAGTCTTTAAACAGCATGGTAATTTGCTTTGGTTATAAATTTAGTCCTAGTATGATAGGCATCCAAGAGGGATATAATAAATGAAGGGAATATGCCCTAGAGGCAATAATAAAGTTTTTATTTATATTTCCTTATATCATGATAAATGTTTATTATTCATGCTAGAATTTTACTAACCGGAAACTTAGTACATGTGTGAATACATAGACAAACAGTATGTCCCTAGTATGCCTCTACTTGACTAGCTCGTTAGTCAAAGATGGTTATGTTTTTTGACCATAGACATGTGTTGTCATTTTATAAATGGGATCACATCATTAGAGAATGATGTGATGGACAAGACCCATCCATTAGCTTAGCATTATGATCGTTTAGTTTTATTGCTATTGCTTTCTTCATGACTTATACATATTCCTCTGACTATGAGATTATGCAACTCCCGGATACCGGAGGAACACCCTGTGTGCTATCAAACGTCACAACATAACTGGGTGATTATAAAGATGATCTGCAGGTGTCTCTGATGGTGTTTGTTGAGTTGGCATAGATCAAGATTAGGATTTGTCACTCTGCGTGTCAGAGAGGTATCTCTAGGCCCTCTCGGTAATGCACATCACTATAAGCCTTGCAAGCAATGTGACTAATGAGTTAGTTATGGGAGGATGCATTACATAACGAGTAAAGAGACTTGACGGTAACGAGATTGAACTAGGTATGATGATACCGACGATCGAATCTCAGGCAAGTAACATACCGATGACAAAGGGAATGACGTATGTTGTTATGCGGTTTGAACGGTAAAGATCTTTGTAGAATATGTAGGAACCAATATGAGCATCCAGGTTCCGCTATTGGTTATTTACCGGAGATGTGTCTCGGTCATGTCTACATAGTTCTCGAACCCGCAGGGTCTGCACGCTTAACGTTCGATGACAATTTGTAGTATGAGTTATGTAATTTGATGACCGAAGTTTGTTCGGAGTCCCGGATGAGATCACAGACATGACGAGGAGTCTCAAAATGGTCGAGAGGTAAAGATCGATATATTGGAAGGGTATATTCGAACACCGGAATGGTTCCGAAGTGATTCGGGTATTTTTCGGAGTACCGGGAGGTTACCGGAACCCCCGGGGAAGTATTGGACCTTCATGGGCTTTAGTGGAAAGGAGAGAAGGGCCGCAAGGGGTGGCCACGCGTCTCCCCCCCCATGGCATGTTCGAATTGGACTAGGGAGGCAGTGGCGCCCCCCTCTTTCCTTCTCCCTCTCTTCCTCCTTCCCTCTCTCCCCCTCTTGGAAAAGGAAGGGGAGTCCAACTATAGGATTGGGAATCCTAGTTGGACTCCCCCTATGGCGTGCGCCCCCCTTGGCCGGCCTCCTCCTCCCCCCTCCTTTATATACGTGGGTAGGGAGGCACCCCAAAGCACAACAAACATCTCTTAGCCGTGTGCGGTGCCCCCTCCACAGTTTACCACCTCGGTCATATTGTCGTAGTGCTTAGGTGAAGCCCTGCATTGGTAACTTCATCATCATCGTCGCCATGCCGTTGTGCTAACAGAACTCTCCCTCGTCCCCAACTAGATCAAGAGCGCGAGGGACGTCATCCTGCTGAATGTGTGCTGAACACGGAGGTGCCGTACGTTCGGTACTTGGATCGGTTGGATCGTGAAGACGTTCAACTACATCAAACGCGTTACTAAACTCTTCCGCTTTCGGTCTATGAGGGTACGTGGACACACTCTCCCCTCTCGTTGGTATGCATCTCCTAGTTAGATCTTGCGTGACTGTAGGATTTTTTTTGAATTATTACGTCCACAACAGTTGCATCCAAGCCATGTCTATGAGTAGATGTTTTATGCACGAGTAGAACACAGAGAGTTGTGGGCGATAATAGTCATACTGCTTGCCACCAACGTCTTACTTTGATTCGGGGGTATTGTTGTATGAAGCGGCCCGGACCGACATTACATGAATGCGTCCATGAGACTGGTTCTACCGACGTGCTTCGCACACAGGCGATTGGCAGGTGTCTGTTTCTCCAACTTTAATTGAATCGAGTTTGACTGTGGTCGGTCCTTGTTGAAGGTTAAAACAGCACACTTGACGAAAAATCATTGTGGTTTTCATGCTTAGGTAAGAATGGTTCTTGCTAGAAGCCTGTAGCAGCCACGTAAAACTTGCAACAACAAAGTAGAGGACGTCTAACTTGTTTTTGCAGGGCATGTTGTGATGTGATATGGTCAAGACGTGACGAGATATAAATTGTTGTATGAGATGATCATGTTTTGTAAAAGTTACCGGCAACTGGCAGGAGCCTTATGGTTGTCGCTTTATTGTATGAAATTTAATCGCTATGTAATTGCTTTACTTTATCACTAAGCGGTAGCAATAGTCGTCGCAGCAACAGTTGGCGAGACGACAATGATGCTACGATAGAGATCAAGGTGTCAAGCCGGTGACGATGGAGATCATGACGTTGCTTTGGAGATAGAGATCAAAGGCACAAGATGATGATGGCCATATCATGTCACATATTTTGATTGCATATGATGTTTATCCTTTATGCATCTTATTTTGCTTAGTACGGCGGTAGCACTATAAGATGATCCCTCACTAAATTTCAAGGTACAAGTGTTCTCCCTGAGTATGCACCGTTGCTATAGTTCGTCGTGCCGAGACACCACGTGATGATCGGGTGTGATAATCTCTACGTTCACATAAAATGGGTGCCATCCAGTTTTGCACATGTAGAATACTTGGGTTAAACTTGACGAGCCTAGCATATGCAGATATGGCCTCAAAACACTGAGCCCGAAAGGTTGAACATGAATCATATAGTAGATATGATCAACATAGTGATGTTTGCTACCTCTTGAGCATGTGTTGGTTTTCCCTTGAAGAGGAAAGGGTGATGCAGCGAAGTAGCGTAAGTATTTCCCTCAGTCTTGAGAACCAAGGTATCAATCCAGTAGGAGACAACGCACAAGTCACCTAGTACCTGCACAAACAATCAAGAACCTTGCAACCAACGCGATAAAGGGGTTGTCAATCCCTTCACAGTCACTTGCAAAAGTGAGATCTGATAAAGATAGTAAAATAAATATTTTTGGTATTTTTGTTGTATAGATTGAAAGTAAAGATTGCAAAATAGTAAATGAGCTGCGATGTAAATAAAAGAGATGTAATATAATAATAAAGAGACCTGGGGACCATAGGTTGCACTAGTGGCTTCTCTCAAGATAGCATGTATTACGGTGGGTGAACAAATTACTGCTGAGCCATTGATAGAAAAACGCATAGTTATGAAGATATCTAAGGCAATGATCATGAATATAGGCATCACATCTGTGTCAAGTAGATCGAAATGATTCTACATCTACTACTATTATTCCACACATCAACCGCTATCCATCATGCATCTAGAGTATTAAGTTCATAAGAACAGAGTAACGCATTAAGCAAGATGACATGATGTAGAGGGATAAACTGAAACAATATGATATAAATGCCATATTTTTATACTCGATGGCAACAATACAATACGTGCCTTGCTGCCCCTACTGTCACTGGGAAAGGACACCGCAAGATTGAACCCAAAGCTAAGCACTTCTCCCATTGCAAGAAAGATCAATCTAGTAGGCCAAACTAAACCGATAATTCGAAGAGACTTGCAAAGATATCAAATCATGCATATAAGAATTCAAAGAAGAACCAAATAATATTCATAGATAATCTTGTTCATAAACCCACAATTCATCGGATCTCGGCAAACACACCGCAAAAGAGTATTACATTGAATAGATATCCAAGAACATCGAGGAGAACTTTGTATTGAGAATCAAAGAGAGAGAAGAAGCCATCTAGATAATAACTATGGACCCGAAGGTCTGCGGTAAACTACTAATGCTTCATTGGAGAGGCTATGGTGTTGAAGTAGAAGCCCTCCATGATTGATTCCCCCTCCGGGAGATCAATGGAAGAGGCCCCAAGATGGGATCTCATGGTACAGAAGGTTGCGGCGGTGGAAAAGTGGTTTTGTGGCTCTCTGTGATCGATATAGGGTATAAGAGTATATATAGGCGGAAGAAGTACGTGAGTGGAGCTACGAGGGGCCCACGAGGGTGGGGGGTGCGCCTACCCCCTAGGCGCGCCCTCCTGCCTCGTGGCATTCCAGACTTCAACTCCAAGTGTTCTGGTTTGCTTTCGGTCCAAGAAAGATCATCGCCAAGGATTCATTCCGTTTGGATTCCGTTTGTTATTCCTTTTCTACGAAACTCTGAAATAGGCAAAAAAACATAAACTGGCACTAGGCCTCCGGTTAATAGGTTACTCCCAAAAATAATATAAAAGAGCATATTAAAGCCCATTAAACATCCAAAACAGTTAATATAATAGCATGGAACAATAAAAAATTATAGATACATTGGAGACGTATCAAGCAGCACCAAGCTTAATTCCTGCTCGTCCTCGAGTAGGTAAATGATAAAACAGAATTTTAGATGTGGAATGCTACCTAACATAATTATCAATGTAATTTTCTTTATTGTGGCATGAATGTTCAGATCCGAAAGATTAAATACAAAAGTTTAATATTGACATAAAAATAATAATACTTCAAGCATACTAACAGAGTAATCTTGTCTTCTCACAATAACATGGCCAAAGAAAGTTCATCCCTACAAAATCATATAGTTTGGCTATGCTCCATCTTCGTCACACAAAGTATTCAAATCATGCACAACCCCGATGACAAGCCAGGCAATTGTTTCATACTTTAGTATTCTCAAACTTTTTCAACTTTCACGCAATACATGAGCATGAGCCATGCACATAGCACTATAGGTGGAATAGAATGGTGGTTGTGGAGAAGACAAAAAGGAGGAAGATGGTCTCACATCAACTAGGTGTATTAATGGGCTATGGAGATCCCCATCAATAGATATCAATGTGAGTGAGTAGGGATTGCCATGCAACAGATCCACTAGAGCTATAAATGTATGTAAGCTCAACAAAAGAAACTAAGTGGGTGTGCATCAAACTTTTCCTTACTCACGAAGACCTAGGGCATTTTGAGGAAGCCAATTGTTGGAATATACAAGCCAAGTTCTATAATGAAAATTCACACTAGTATATGAAAGTGACAAAATAAGAGACTATCTATCATGAAGATCATGGTGCTACTTTGAAGCACAAGTGTGGAAAAAAAGATAGTAGCATTGTCCCTTCTCTCTTCTTCTCTCTTTTTTTGGGCCATCTCTTTTTTATTTGGCCTTTCCTCTTCTTATTTTTATTTATTATTTCCTCACACGGGACAATGCTCTAATAATGATGATCATCACACTTCTATTTATTTACAACTCAAGGATTACAACTCGATACTTAGAACAAAATATGACTCTATATGAATGCCTCCGGCGGTGTACCAGGATGTGCAATGAATCAAGAGTGACATGTATGAAAAAAATTATGAATGGTGGCTTTGCCACAAATAAGATGTCAACTACATGATCATGCAAAGCAATATGACAATGATGGAGCGTGTCATAATAAACGGAATGGTGGAAATTGCATGCCAATATATCTCGGAATGGCTATGGAAATGCCATAATAGGTAGGTATGGTGGCTGGTTTGAGGAAGGTAAATGGTGGGTTTATGGTACCGGCGAAAGCTGCGCGGTACTAGAGAGGCTAGCAATGGTGGAAGGGTGAGAGTGCGTATAATCCATGGACTCAACATTAGTCATATAGAACTAACATACTTATTGCAAAAATCTACAAGTCATCAAAACCAAGTACTACGCGCATGCTCCTAGGGGGATAGATTGGTAGGAAAAGACCATCGCTCGTCCCCGACCGCCACTCATAAGAAAGACAATCAAATAAACCCCTCATGCTTCTAGGGGGGTATATTGGTAGGAAAAGACCATCGCTCGTCCCCGACCGCCACTCATAAGAAAGACAATCAAAGAAACCCCTCATGCTTCAAATTTGTTACACAACGGTTACCATACGTGCATGTTACGGGACTTGCAATCCTCAACACAAGCATTTCTCAAATTCATAAATACTCAACTGGCATGACTCTAATATCACCATCCTCATGTGTCAAAACAATCATCAAGCATCAAACTTCTCATAGTATTCACCACACTTTATATGAAAGTTTTTATTATACCCATCTTGAATGCCCATCATATTAGGACTAGTTTTATAGCCAAAGAAAATGACCATGCTGTTCTAAAAGACTCTCAAAATGGTATATGTGAAGCATGAGAGATCAATAATTTCTATAAAATAAAAGCATCACCGTGCTCTAAAAATATATAAGTGAAGCACTAGAGCAAAATTATCTAGCTCCAAAGATATAAGTGAAGCACATAGAGTATTCTAATAAATTCCGATTCATGCGTGTCTCTCCTAAAAGGTGTGTACAGCATGGATGATTGTGGTAAACTAAAAATCAAAGACTCGAATCATACAAGACGCTCCAAGCAAAACACATATCATGTGGTGAATAAACATATAGCCTCAAGTAAAGTTACCGATAGACGAAGACGAAAGAGGGGATGCCTTCCGGGGCCTCCCCAAGCTTAGGATTTTGGTTTTCCTTGAATTTTACCTTGGGGTGCCTTGGTCATCCCCAAGCTTAGGCTCTTGCCACTACTTATTCCAAAATCCATCAAATCTTTACCCAAAAACTTGAAAACTTCACAACACAAAACTTCAACAGAAAATCTCATGAGATTCGTTAGTATAAGAAAATAAACCACCACTTTAAGGTACTGTAATGAACTCATTCTTTATTTATATTTGTGTTAAACCTACTGTATTTGAACTTCTCTATGGTTCACACCCCCCGATACTAGACATAGATGCATCAAAATAAGCAAACAACACACGAAAACAGAATCTGTCAAAAACAGAATAGTCTGTAGCAATCTGGAGGTTTCGAATACTTCTGTAACTCAAAAAATTCAGAAAATTAGGACAACCAGGATAAAAACTATATTGATCTACTGCAGCTAGAATTGGTATTTTATCGCTCTCTGGTAAAAATGTAAATTATTCTCGTGGGCACATAAAATGTAAATTATTCTTGTGGGCGCATACGTTCTGTTTTTATCAGCAAGATCAAACAACAATCACCCAAGAAGATCCTAAAGGCTTTACTTGGCACAAACACTAATTAAAACATAAAAAACACAATCATAATAGAAGCTAGATGAGTTATTTATTACTAAACAGGAACAAAAAGTAAAGAACAAAAATAAAATTGGGTTGCCTCCCAACAAGCGCTATCGCTTAACGCCCCTAGCTAGGCATAAAAACAAGAATAGATCTAGGTATTGTCATCTTTGGCCTTCATCGTTTTAATGGAGTTATGCTCGAATCTGGGAGGTTCCTTACATTTCCCTTCATAATCGGAGATTTTTAGATCTAGAGCATCCAACCGCTTATTGCAAAGAGTGATCAACATATTCATGCACTGAAGGTTCCCGCAAACATTTTTAAGAGGTTCAAGAGATTTTTGCAAAATTTTAGTGACTTCGCATAGTTCTCAAAAACTTGGATTCCTTCTTGAGTATGATGTAGTCCCTTTTGTGGGGGTAGTACTCCTACCATTCCCTCTAGAATCTCATACGCAATACTAGGATCGGTTTCAATAAAATTCCCTTTAGTGGCAAAATCCAAGAGTTGTCTATGGGACATGGTTAGCCCAACATAAACATTACGAAGTAAAACCTTGAAATTTCCCTCTATAGTGCAATTACGATAAGATTATATCATCATGTACCAAGCATCTTTTAAGTTTTTTCCTTGTCTTTGTTTGAAGTGAAGAACTTCAAAATCGGGAGACAAAGGAAGAGATAAAGGGCTAGCCATAGAGGCGAGAAAGGCAAAAGAAGAAGGCAACTGGAAGAGGGGCGAATAAAAGGCAAAGGTTTTCAAAAATCATTTTAGAAGTGGGGGAGAGGAAAATGAGAGGCGAATGGCAAATAATGCATGCGAGGGAGAAGAATTTATGATGGGTACTTGGTATGTCTTGACTTGGCGTAGATCTCCCCTGGCAACGGTGCCAGAAATCCTTCTTGCTACCTCTTGATCATGCGTTGGTTTTCCCTTGAAGAGGAAAGGGTGATGCAGCAAAGTAGCGTAAGTATTTCCCTCAGTCTTGAGAACCAAGGTATCAATCCAGTAGAAGACAACGCACAAGTCACCTAGTACCTGCACAAACAATCAAGAACCTTGCAAGCAACGCGATAAAGGGGTTGTCAATCCCTTCACGGTCACTCGCAAAAGTGAGATCTGATAAAGATAGTAAATAAATATTTTTGGTATTTTTGTTGTATAGATTGAAAGTAAAGATTACAAAATAGTAAATGAGATGCGATGTAAATAAAAGAGATGCAATATAATAAGAAAGAGACATGGGGGCCATAGGTTTCACTAGTGGCTTCTCTCAAGATAGCATGTATTATGGTGTGTGAACAAATTACTGCCGAGCAATTGATAGAAAAGTGCATAGTTATGAAGATATCTAAGGCAATGATCATGAATATAGGCATCATGTCTGTGTCAAGTAGATCAAAATGATTCTGCATCTACTACTATTACTCCACACATCAACCGCTATCCAGCATGCATCTAGAGTATTAAGTTCATACGAACAGAGTAATGCATTAAGCAAGATGACAAGATGTAGAGGGATAAACTCAAACAATATGATATAAACCCCATCTTTTTATCCTCGATGGCAACAATACAATACGTGCCTTTCTGCCCCTACTATCACTGGGAAATGACACATCAAGATTGAACCCAAAGCTAAGCACTTCTCCCATTGCAAGAAAGATAAATCTAGTAGGCCAAACTAAACTGATAATTCGAAGAGACTTGCAAAGATATCAAATCATGCATATAAGAATTCAGAGAAGAACCAAATAATATTCATAGATAATCTTGTTCATAAACCCACAATTCATCGGATATCGGCAAACACACCGCAAAAGAGTATTACATCGAATAGATCTCCAAGAACATCGAGGAGAACTTTGTATTGAGAATCAAAGAGAGAGAAGAAGCCATCTAGCTAATAACTATGGACCCGAAGGTCTGTGATAAACTACTAATGCTTCATCGGAGAGGCTATGGTGTTGATGTAGAAGCCCTCCATGATCGATTCCCCCTTCGGTAGATCGCCGGAAGATGCCCCAAGACGGGATCTCACGGGTACAGAAGGTTGCGACAGTGGAAAAGTGGTTTCGTGGCTCTTTGTGATCAATCTAGGGTATAAGAGTATATATAGGCAGAAGAAGTACATCTGTGGAGCTACGAGGGGCCCACGAGGGTGGGGGCGCGCCCTCCTACCTCGTGGCCACCTTGTGGCGTTCCAGACTTCAACTTCAAGTCTTTTGTTTTGCTTTCGGTCCAAGAAAGATCATCGCGAAGGTTTCATTCCGTTTGGATTCCGTTTGGTATTCTTTTTCTGCGAAACTCTAAAATAGGTAAAAAACAGAAACTGGCACTAGGCCTCCGGTTAATAGGTTAGTCCCAAAAATAATATAAAAGAGCATATTAAAGCCCATTAAACATCCAAAACAGATAATATAATAGCATGGAACAATCAAAAAATTATAGATACGTTGGAGACGTATCAATGTTCACCATTGAAAACTACTCCATCTCACGTGATGATCGGACATGGTTTAGTTGATTAGGACCACGTGATCATTTAGATGACTAGAGGGATGTCTATCTAAGTGGGAGTTCTTAATTAATATGATTAATTGAACTTTAATTTATCATGAACTTAGTACCTGATAGTATTTGCATGTCTATGTTGTTGTAGATCAATGGACCATGCTACCGTTCCCTTGAATTTTAATGCGTTCCTAGATAAACCTAAGTTGAAAGATGATGGTAGAAACTACATGGATTGGGTCCGTAACTTGAGGATTATCCTCATTGCTGCACAGAAGAATTACATCTTGGAAGCACCGCTAGGTGCAAGACTGTGACAGCCTGGTTTTTGCCCTTTTCTCCTTGCCTGATTTTCAGTTGGTTTGATTTTGAAATTTGAAGTTTTGAATCTTTTCAGATGGACTTAAACACCTGGGTACCCATTGACTTTCACCCAAGTGTCTCATTTCCCTCTCTAACTATCATTTTTTCTCTAGTTCACCTCAAAATAACATTTTGAATATTTTTCTTAAAGGAAAATATTCATTTCCTCTCTAAAACCCTAGCTAGCTCAATGTGCTCCAAAGCAACCCCAATTTTTCTCGCCCACAAAAATCTGAGAAAATTCACAAATATTCTTTGAACCCTAGGGCACCTTCTTGAGCAAAAATATTTCATCACTTTTTGGAATATTTTTGCTACAGAAAATCTTTTCTGTTCTGGACAGAAATGGGGGTTTCTACAGCAACTATCATTTTACTTGCTCTATTGTGGCTGATTTTTCTTGTGCATCATCACCTTAGTAGATGATTGCTAACCTCCAAAGCCCAGCTCCCAACTCTCAGTAGTTTAACCACAGTAAGTTCTCAAAGTTACTGACCAGAAACTTACCAGTGAGTTGAAATCCATTCTACTGCGTCTTAGCTTAAACCAAAGCGTCGTAACATCTTAATCTACCACGAACTACACACCAGACATGATGTTTGGGCTTAGGTCGGCCTGAGGTCAGAGTTCATGCGGTGACCGTGTTTGTCCAGGCGTGCTGGCATACGGCCGACGCGCTCTGCGTCGTGCTCGAGCCTCTGTTGCGCGCGTGCTTGCTTCCCCGACTGCCAAACCTTGCCAAACTTAGCCACGATCATCGTCCCAATCCTCTTAACTCCCTCCTGGCGCTCGTCGACGCTGGAGCTCACCGCAGTGAGCACGGGTGCGGTACGGCCAACGCAACAGTGCATTGTGTACTGTGTTCGTCGCCACCCTCTCGCCCCTTTGCTTGTCTCCGCTCGCCCATAGTTCCCGTGTGAGCTGCATCGCCTTCCCCCTCGCTCACTAACGCCGTCCGTCGCCGGGCGCTGTGTCCACGTGTCCTCCGGCAGAGCCCGAACCCCTCTTGTTGCTCGGATATAAATAGAGCCCTCCCCAGCCTCCTCGAGCCTCATCCACTCCACACACACACTCCATGATCACGTAGAAAGCCATAGCCCGGCCGGGCAGGCCGCAGGCCGCCGTCCCTGAGCTCGATCTCGCCGGCGATCCCCTCGGGTCGTCTCCATAGCTCCAACCCCTCCCAGGCTCGGGCCACCCTTCCAGGGCCTCCGCCATGCCTCGGTGGTGCCGTTCTGCCCGATTGGAGCCCCTGGTGTCGCCTCTAGTCGCCGTCGTCCTCAACTCTGGTGACCTCTGCTTCCTGTCATAGCTGGAGAGATCGTTTCCGACGTCGTCCGACCACCCCTAGCTAACCTACGGGTACGGGCAGGTGCGCCTCCGTCTCCTCTTTCGATCCCTCCCTCTAGTTCGTGCCAAGGAGCCCTCCTCGCCGGCGTGTGCTCCGGCGAAGTCGCGCCATCCTTTGTTTCCCTCTCCCCCTCCCTCTCACCTGACTAGCGGGGCCCGCTAGTCAGCCACTATGTACGCGCATGAAGCGGTACAAGTGGTGGCGCCCGCGAGGTTTACGCCTTCGATGTCACCCCCCCCCTTAGTTATGTTTTATTTAAATTCAAATCCAGAGAGCTTCAAACAGCCAAAACTTTTTAACCATAAGTCCAAATGAATTGATTCTTTTTGCATTGTGTTCTTTATGAAGAAATATAGCAGCTCACCAAAAATGAGATTTTTCTCTGCTGTCTAGATTTTCTGGTGAATTTCAGAAGGGTTCTTGATATTTTCTTTTGGTGTTTATAATTGTTTTCAGAGAGTGAAGCTTGTCTTGAGGATCACCAGGAGGTTTGTGAACCTCATCTGCACTAAGGCAATCCACAACAACATTTTCATGGTGCCATTACAATATTTGTGATTTTTCAACTTGAATTAATGATTTAATCCATGCATTTAAATCACTAGTATATTATTTATATTCTGATTGGTTGCTTGTTTAAGTTGATATGCTTAGTTTACAGAAAGTTTGAAGCTAACTAAGTTGGTTAAGTAACTAGAAGTAATAATTGTTGTGAAGAAGTAATATGATTATGGATATAAGTAATTATTTTGAGTATTTTCTTGGATGAGAAAAATGATAAATTTGCTACTAAGGATTCTGTTTAAAGTGAGGATTAATCATAACCAGGGAAGTGTTATGAGTTGTTAATGATTATGCTTAGTGTGGATATAGTTGACCCAATTATTTCCGTTGAGATACGATGTGCATGTTAGTGTTGCATTTCATGGCATATTATGACACCGATTGCATTCAATTTAAGTTGAACATGATAATAACTCAACTTGAATATATCGTTGATCGGGTCATGGTGCCACTGAATCAAGTTTTTCCCAGTGCAACCACATTTGCCTTTATGGGAAGGCCTTTATTCAGTCCGTTGTCATGCCTCTGGTTGGTGCCTCCAACGAGGGAAGGTTATGGGCGTGCGGTACCCTGGCCCGGTAAGCAGACATAACCTTGTGTGCCCGTTGTTGATGTTATGGTACCTTGTCCCAGTGTGGGACTGTTTATGTTTTGCCACGACGGTGGCCGTTGGTGTCTTTGGTAAACACGGGGCCACCCAGGACTAGCCCAGTGGGGAGTGAGTCGGAGTGGCCGAGAGAGTGTCATGGCAATGGAGGAGTTCCATCGGAATGTCGTTGGTCCACCCGATTGGGAGTGCGAGGCCATGGGTTCCATGGTGTGGGTACAGTGCGCTACCTCTGCAGAGTGTATTAAATCTATCGATAGCCGAGTCCACGGTTTGGACACGCTCGAAAGTAGGTCACACCATGGGTCAACGTTTAAATAAATTTTGCACACTAAGTTATGAACGTCGCACTATGGAGAAGATGATGGTGGGTAAACCATCTTGATGATTGGTTGTGATCGCCGGAAAGATCACCGTTTGGGACCAAGTGTTGGTCATGGTTATGATCGCCGGAAGGATCACCGTTTGAGGCCAAGTGTTGGTCATGGTTGTGATCGCCGGAAGGATCAGCGTTTGAGGCCAAGTGTTGGTCATGGTTGATCACCGGAAGGATCACAGTTTCAGACCAAGTATTGGTCATGGCTGTGATCGCCGGAAAGACCACCGTTGGTAAGCAAGCCCGAGGGAAATTTTATCACGAGATCATAATCACAGCATGCATTGCTAATTGGTTAAGTATCCGGATATTGTTTGTCATTATGTTTATGTTTGTTGTGAGCTTGCAAGTACATTCAATGTACTGACCTGGCGTGTCATGCCAGCTTTCAGGAAAGTCTCGTTGGAAAGGAGTGTCGTCTGAGTCTAGATCGTGTCCACATTAGTGTCCCTATGCTATGGAGTTCCGCTACGACGTTGTTCCGCTGCAACGTAGTTGTTCTGGTCGAGGCCCCTTTATGTTCACTAAATAATGTACATATTGTTAAGCCGCACCATGTGTGCTGCTTGGCCTCGCCACCTGTTGTAATATAAACCATGATCCGCTAGCATCAATAAAGCGGCTGTTTTCTGTACCAAGATGTTGTGTGTTGCCAGAAGACATGGTCTCTGGGCTGGCAATGCATGGTAAACCGGTTGCTCTGAGCCGGGGTGCCACAAAGACCTGCTGCAGGAGCAACTCCGAACGTTATGAACGTCTGGCAGAGAAAAGCTGATGACTACTCGATAGTTCAGTGTGCCATGCTTTACAGCTTAGAATCGGGACTTCAAAGACGTTTTGAATGTCATGGAGCATATGAGATGTTCGAGGAGTTGAAGTTAATATTTCAAGCAAATGCCCGAGTTGAGAGATATGAAGTCTCCAACAAGTTCTATAGCTACAAAATGGAGGAGAATAGTTCTGTCAATGAACACATACTCAGAATGTCTAGGTACCACAACCACTTGACTCAGCTAGGAGTTAATCTTCCCGATGATAATGTCATTGACAGAGTTCTTCAATCACTACCACCAAGCTATAAAGGCTTCATGCTGAACTATAATATGCAAGGGGTGGAAAAGACAATTCTCGAGCTCTTCATGATGTTAAAGGCTGCGGAAGTAAAAAATCAAGAAGGAGCATCAAATGTTGATGGTTAACAAGACCACTAGTTTCAACAAAAAGGGCAAAGGGAAGAAGGGGAACTTCAAGAAGAACAGCAAGCCAGTTGCTACTCAAGGGAAGAAGCCCAAGTCTGGACCTAAGGCTGAGACTGAGTGCTTCTACTACAAAGGGACTGGTCACTAGAAGCAGAACTGCCCCAAGTATTTGGCGGATAAGAAGGATGGCAACGTGAAAGGTATATTTGATTTACATGTTACTGATGTGTACCTTACTAATGCTCGTAGTAGCACCTGGGTATTTGATACTGGTTCTATTACTCATATTTGCAACTCGAAATAGGGGCTATGGATTAAACGAAGATTGGCTAAGGACGAGGTGACGATGCGCGTGGGAAATGGTTCCAAAGTCGATGTGATCGCCATCGATAGGCTACCTCTACATCTACCGTCGGGATTAGTTTTATACCTAAATAATTGTTATTTGGTGCCAGCATTGAGCATGAACATTATATCTGGATCTTGTTTAATGTGAGATGGTTATTCATTTAAATTAGAGAATAATGGTTGTTTTATTCAATTATATGAGTAATATATTTTATGGTCATGCACCCTTGATGAGTGGTCTATTTTTGTTGAATCTCGATTGTAGTGATACACATATTCATAATATTGATGCCTACTACCTCTTGAGCATGCGTTGGTTTTCCCTTGAAGAGGAAAGGGTGATGCAGTAAAGTAGCGTAAATTTTTCCCACAGTTTTTGAGAACCAAGGTATCAATCGAGTAGGAGACAACGCACAAGTCACCTAGTACCTGCACAAACAATCAATAACCTTGTAATCAATGAGATAAAGGGGTTGTCAATCCCTTCACGGTCACTCACAAAAGTGAGATCTGATAAAGATAGTAAAATAAATATTTTGGTATTTTTGTTGTATAGATTGAAAGTAAAGATTGCAAAATAGTAAACAAGATGCGATGTAAATAAAAGATATGCAATATAATAAGAAAGAGACCTGGGGGCCATAGGTTTCACTAGTGGCTTCTCTCAAGGTAGCATGTATTACGGTGGGTGAACAAATTATTGCCGAGCAATTGATAGAAAAGTGCATAGTTATGAGAATATCTAAGGCAATGATCATGAATATAGGCATCACGTCCATGTCAAGTAGATCGAAACGATTCTGCATATACTACTATTACTCCACACATCGACCGCTATCCAACATGCATCTAGAGTATTAAGTTCATAAGAACAGAGTAACGCTTTAAGCAAGATGGCATGATGTAGAGGGATAAAATCAAACAACATGATATAAACCCCACCTTTTTATCCTCGATGGCAACAATACAATACATGCATTGCTGCCCCTACTGTCACTTGGAAAGGACACCGCAAGATTGAACCCAAAGCTAAGCACTTCTCCCATTGCAAGAAAGATCAATCTAGTAGACCAAACTAAATCGATAATTTGAAGAGACTTGCAAAGATATCAAATCATGCATATAAGAATTCAGAGAAGAACCAAATAATATTCATAGATAATCTTGTTCATAAACCCACAATTAGATGAATCTCGGCAAACACACCGCAAAAGACTATTACATCAAATAGATCTCCAAGAACATCGAGGAGAACTTCGTATTGAGAATCAAAGAGAGAGAAGAAGCCATATAGCTAATAACTATGGACCCGAAGGTCTGTGGTAAACAATTCACGCTTCATTGGAGAGGCTATGGTGTTGATGTAGAAGCCCTCCGTGATCGATTCCCCCTCCGACAGATCAACGAAAGAGGCCCCAAGATGGGAACTCATGGGTACAGAAGGTTGCGGTGGTGGAAAAGTGGTTTCATGGCTCTCTGCGATCGATCTAGGGTATAAGAGTATATATAGGCAGAAGAAGTACGTCGGTGGAGCTACGAGGGGCCCACGAGGGTGGGGGCGCGCCCTCCCGCCTCGTGGCATTCCACACTTCAACTCCAAGTCTTCTGGTTTGCTTTCGGTCCAAGAAAGATCATCGCGAAGGTTTCATGCCATTTGGATTCTGTTTGGTATTCCTTTTCTGCGAAACTCTAAAATAGGCAAAAAAACAGAAACTCGCACTGGGCCTCCGGTTAATAGGTTAGTCCCAAAAATAATGTAAAATAGCATATTAAAGCCCATTAAACATCCAAAACAGATAATATAATAGCATGGACAAAAAATATAGATACGTTGGAGACGTATCAAAGCCAAAAGATGCAAAGTTAATAATGATATCGAAACTTATTTGTGGCACTGCCGTTTAGGTCATATTGGTGTAAAGCGCATGAAGAAACTCCATGCTGATGGGCTTTTGAAATTACTTGATTTTGAATCACTTGATGCTTGCAATCGATGCCTCATGGGCAAGATGACTAGAACTCCGTTCTCTAGAACAATAGAGCGAGCAGCTGACTTATTGGAAATAATACATACTGATGTATGTGGTCCGATGAGTGTTGAGGCTCGCGGCGGGTATCGTTATTTTCTGACCTTCACAGATGATTTGAGCAGATATGGGTATATCTACTTTTTTCGAACATATGGGTATATCTACTTGATGAGACATAAGTCTGAAACATTTGAAAAGTTCAACGAATTTCAGAGTGAAGTGGAAAATCATCGTAACAAGAAAATAAAGTTTCTATGATATGATCGTCAAGGTGAATATTTGAGTTATGAGTTTGGTCTTCATTTGAAACAATGTGGAATAGTTTCGCAACTCACGCCACCTGGAACACCACAGCGTAATGGTGTGTCTGAACGTCGTAACCGTACTTTACTAGATATGGTGCGATCTATGATGTCTCTTACTGATTTACTGCTATCATTTTGGGATTATGCTTTAGAGATGGCTGCATTCACGTTAAATAGGGCACCATCTAAATCCGTTGAGACAACACCATATGAACTGTGGTTTAGCAAGAAACCTAAGCTGTCGTTTCTTAAAGTTTGGGGCTGCGATGCTTATGTGAAAAAGCTTCAACCTGATAAGCTCGAACCTAAATCGGAGAAATGTGTCTTCATAGTGTACCCAAAAGAGACTGTTGGGTACACCTTCTATCACAAATCCGAAGGCAAGATATTCATTGCTAAGAATGGATCCTTTCTAGAGAAGGATTTTCTCTCGAAAGAAGTGAGTGGGGGGAAATAGAAATTGATGAGGTAATTGTACCTTCTTCTGAATTGGAAAGTAGTTCATCACAGAAATTAGTTCTAGTGATTCCAACACCAATTAGTGAGGAAGCTAATAATGATGATCATGAAACTTCAGATCAAGTTACTAAACTACGTAGGTCAACCAAAGTATGATCCGCACCAGAGTGGTAAAGTAATCCTGTTCTGGAGGTCATGTTACTTGACCATGATGAACCTACAAACTATGAGGAAGCGATGACGAGCCCAGATTCCGCAAAATGGCTTGAGGCCATGAAATCTGAGATGGGATCCATGTATGAGAACAAAGTGTGGACTTTTGTTGACTTGCCCGATGATCGGCAAGCAATAGACAATAAATGGATCTTCAAGAAGAAGACTGACGCTGACGGTAATGTTACTGTCTACAAAGCGCGACTTGTTGCGAAAGGTTTTCGACAAGTTCAAGGAGTTCTCTACGATGAGACCTTCTCACCCATAGCGATGCGTAAGTCTGTCCAAATTATGTTAGCAATTGCCGCATTTTATGATTATGAAATTTAGCAAATGGATGTCAAAACTGCATTCCTTAGAGGAGTTGTATATGATGCAACTAGAAGGTTTTGTAGATCCAAAAGGTGCTAACAAAGTGTGCAAGCTCCAGCGATCCATTTATGGACTAGTGCAAGCCTCTCGGAGTTGGAATATATGGTTTGATAGTGTGATCAAAGCATATGGTTTTATACAGACTTTTGGAGAAGCCTGTATTTACAAGAAAGTGAGTGGGAGCTCTGTAGCATTTCTGATATTATATGTGGATGACATATTGTTGATTGGAAATAATACTGAATTTCTAAATAACATAAAAGGATACTTGAATAAGAATTTTTCAATGAAAGACCTCAGTGAAGCTGCTTAATATATTGGGCATCAAGATCTATAGACATAGATCAAGACGCTTAATTGGACTTTCACAAAGCACATACCTTGATAAAGTTTTCAAGAAGTTCAAAATGGACCAGTCAAAGAAAGGGTTCTTACCTGTGTTACAAGGTGTGAAGTTGAGTCAGACTCAATGCTCGACCATTGCAGAAGATAGAGAGAAAATAGAAGTCATTCCCTACGCCTCAGCCATAGGTTCTATCATGTATGAAATGATGTGTACCAAACCTGATGTGTGCCTTGCTATAAGTTTAGCAGGGAGGTACCAAAGTAATCCAGGAGTGGATCACTGGACAACGGTCAAGAACATCCTGAAATACCTGAAAAGGACTAAGGATATGTTTGTCGTTTATGGAGGTGACAAAGAGCTCGTCGTAAATGGTTATGTCGATGCAAGCTTTGACAATGATCCGGATGACTCTAAGTCACAAACCAGATATGTATTTATATTGAATGGTGGAGCTGTCAGTTGGTGCAGTTCCAAGCAGAGCGTCGTGGCGGGATCTACGTGTGAAGCGGAGTACATAGCTGCTTCGGAAGCAGCAAACAAAGCAGTCTAGATGAAGGAGTTCATATCCGATCTAGGTGTAATACCTTGTGCATCGGGTCCAAATGAAATCTTTTGTGACAATACTGGAGCAATTGCCTTGGCGAAGGAATCCATATTTCACAAGAGAACCAAACACATCAAGAGACGCTTCAATTCCATCCGCAATCAAGTCAAGGAGGGAGACATAGAGATTTGCAAGATACATATGGATCTGAATGTTGTAGACCCATAGACTAAGCCTCTCTCATGAGCAAAACATGATCAGCACCAAGACTCCATGGGTGTTAGAATCATTACTATGTAATCTAGATTATTGACTCTAGTGCAAGTGGGAGACTGAAGGAAATATGCCCTAGGGGCAATAATAAAGTTGTTATTTATATTTCCTTATATCATGATAAATGTTTATTATTCATGCTAGAATTGTACTAACCGGAAACTTAGTACATGTGTGAATACATAGACAAACAATATGTCCCTAGTATGCCTCTACTTGACTAGCTCGTTAATCAAAGATGGTTAAATTTCCTAACCATAGACATGTGTTGTCATTTGATGAATGGGATAACATCATTAGAGAATGAAGTGATGGACAAGACCCATCTGTTAGCTTAGCATTATGATCGTTTAGTTTTATTGCTATTGCTTTCTTCATGACTTATACATATTCCTCTAACTATGAGATTATGATTTGTCACTCCCGGATACCGGAGGAACACCCTGTGTGCTATCAAACGTCACAACATAACTGGGTGATTATAAAGATGATCTGCAGGTGTCTCCAATGGTGTTTATTGAGTTGGCATAGATCGAGATTAGGATCTGTCACTCCGTGTATCGGAGAGGTATCTCTGGGCCCTCTCTCTAATGCACATCACTATAAGCCTTGCAAGCAATGTGACTAATGAGTTAGTTACGGGATGATGCATTACAGAACAAGTAAAGAGACTTGCCGGTAATGAGATTGAACTAGGTATGATGATACCGACGATTGAATCTCGGGCAAGTAACATACCGATCACAAAGGGAATGATGTATGTTGTTATGTGGTTTGACCGGTAAAGACATTCATAGAATATGTAGGAACCAATATGAGCATCCAAGTTCCGCTATTGGTTATTGACCAGAGATGTGTCCCGGTCATGTCTACATAGTTCTCGAACCCGTAGGGTCCGCACGCTTAACGTTTGATGACGATTTGTATTATGAGTTATGTGACTTGATGACCGAAGTTTGTTCGGAGTCCCGGATGAGATCACGAACATGACGAGGAGTCTCGAAATGGTCGAGAGGTGAAGATCGATATATTGGAAGGTTATATTCGGACACTGAAATGGTTCTGAAGTGATTCGGGTATTTTTTGGAGTACCGGGAGGTTACCGGAACCCCCCGGGGAAGTATTGGGCCTTCACGGGCTTTATTGGAAAGGAGAGAAGCGCTTCAAGGGGTGGCCGCCCCCCCCATGGCAAGTCTGAGTTGGACTAGGGAGGGGGTGGCGCCCCCCTCTTTCCTTCTCCCTCTCTTCCTCCTTCCCTCTCTCCCCTTGTTGGAAAAGGAAGGGGAGTCCAACTAGGATTGGGAATCCTAGTTGGACTCCCCCTATGGCGCGCTGCTACCTCTTGAGCACTGCATTGGTTTTCCCCGAAGAGGAAGGGATGATGCAGCAAAGTAGCGTAAGTATTTGCCACAGTTTTTGAGAACCAAGGTATCAATCCAGTAGGAGGCTACGCGCCAGTCCCTCATACCTGCACAAAACAAATAAATCCTCGCAACCAACGCGATAAGGGGTTGTCAATCCCTACAGGCCACTTACGAGAGTGAGATCTGATAGATATGATAAGATAAGATTTTTGGTATTTTTGTGATAAAGATGCAAAGTAAAATAAAAGCAAAGTAAAAAAGCAAAGGAAATAACTAAGTATTAGGAGATTAATATGATGAAGATAGACCCGGGGGCCATAGGTTTCATTAGTGGCTTCTCTTGAGAGCATAAGTATTCTATGGTGGGTGAACAAATTACTGTTGAGCAATTGACAGAATTGAGCATAGTTATGAGAATATCTAGGTATGATCATATATATAGGCATCACGTCCGAGACAAGTAGACCGACTCCTGCCTGCTTCTACTACTATTACTCCACTCATCAACCGCTATCCAGCATGCATCTAGAGTATTAAGTTAATGAAAACAGAGTAATGCCTTAAGCAAGATGACATGATGTAGAGGGATAAACTCATGCAATATGATGAAAACCCCATCTTGTTATCCTCGATGGCAACAACACAATACGTGCCTTGCTGCCCCTACTGTCACTGGGAAAGGACACCGAAAGATTGAACCCAAAGCTAAGAACTTCTCCCATTGCAAGAAAGATCAATCTAGTAGGCCAAACCAAACCGATAATTCTAAGAGACTTTCAAAGATAACCAATCATACATAAAAGAATTCAGAGAAGATTCAAATATTGTTCATAGATAGACTTGATCATAAACCCACAATTCAGCGGTCTCAACAAACAAACCGCAAATAGAAGATTACATCGAATAGATCTCCACAAGAGAGGGGGAGAACATTGTATTGAGATCCAAAAAGAGAGAACAAGCCATCTAGCTACTAACTATGGACCCGTAGGTCTGAGGTAAACTACTCACACTTCATCGGAGGGGCTATGATGTTGATGTAGAAGCCCTCCGTGAGCGATGCCCCCTTCGACGGAGCTCCGAAACAGGCCCTAAGATGGGATCTCGTGGACACAGAAAGTTGCGGCGATGGAATTATGGTTTTGGCTTCGTATCTGATCGTTTGGGGGTACGTAGGCATATATAGGAGGAAGGAGTGCGTCGGTGGAGCAACAGGGGGCCCACGAGGGTGGAGGGCATGCCTGGGGGTAGGCGTGCCCCCTACCTCGTGGCCTCCTCTTTTGTGTCTTGACGTAGGGTCCAAGTCTCCTGGATCTTGTTTGTTGAGAAAATCACGTTCCCGAAGGATTCATTCCGTTTGGACTCCATTTGATATTCCTTTTCTTCGAAACCCTAAAACATGCAAAAAACAACAATTCTGGGCTGGGCCTCCGGTTAATAGGTTAGTCCCAAAAATAATATAAAAGTGGACAATAAAGCCCAATAATGTCCAAAACAGTAGATAATATAGCATGGAGCAATCAAAAATTATAGATACGTGGAGACGTATCAAGCATCCCCAAGCTTATTTCCTGCTCGTCCTTGAGTAGGTAAATGATAAAAACAGAATTTTTGATGCGGAGTGCTACTTGGCATAATTTTAATGTAATTCTTCTTAATTGTGGTATGAATATTCAGATCCGAAAGATTCAAGACAAAAGTTCATATTGACATAAAAATAATAATACTTCAAGCATACTAACAAAGCAATTATGTCTTCTCAAAATAACATGGCCAAAGAAAGTTCATCCCTACAAAATCATATAGTTTAGTCATGCTCCATTTTCGTCACACAAGAATGCTCTCATCATGCACAACCCCGATGACAAGCCAAGCAATTGTTTCATACTTTAGTAATCTCAAACCTATAAACTTTCACAATATATGAGCGCGAGCCATGGACATAGCACTATGGGTGGAATAGAATATAATGAGGGGGGTTATGTGGAGAAGACAAAAAGGAGAAAGTCTCACATCAACGAGGCTAATCAATGGGCTATGGAGATGCCCACCGATTGATGTTAATGCAAGGAGTAGGGATTGCCATGCAACAGATGCACTAGAGTTATAAATGTATGAAAGCTCAACAAAAGAAACTAAGTGGGTGTGCATCCAACTTGCTTGCTCACGAAGACCTAGGGCACTTGAGGAGGCCCATTGTTGGAATATACAAGCCAAGTTCTATAATGAAAATTTCCACTAGTATATTAAAGTGACAAAACAAGAGACTCTCTATCATGAAGATTACGGTGCTACTTTGAAGCACAAGTGTGGCAAAGGATAGTAACATTGTCCCTTCTCTCTTTTTCTCTCATTTTTTTATTTGGCCTTTTCTCTTTTTTTATATGGCCTTTCTCTCTCTTTTTTTAATTCCTCACTTGGGACAATGTTCTAGAGAATGATGATCATCACACTTCTATTTATTTTACAACTCAATGATTACAACTCGATACTAGAACAAAAAATGACTCTATATGAATGCCTCCAGCAATGTACCGGGATATGCAATGGGCCAAGAGTGACATGTATGAAAGAATTATGAACGGTGGCTTTGCCACAAATACTATGTCAACTACATGATCATGCTAAGGAATATGACAATGATGAATGTGTCATGATAAACGGAATGGTGGAAAGTTGCATGGCAATATATCTCGGAATGGCTATGGAAATACCATAATAGGTAGGTATGGTGGCTGTTTTGAGGAAGATATAAGGAGGTTTATGTGTGAAAGAGCGTATCATATCACAGGGTTTGGATGCACCGGCGAAGTTTGCACCAACTCTCAATGTGAGAAAGGGCAATGCACGGTACCGAAGAGGCTAGCAAGGATGGAAGGGTGAGAGTGCGTATAATCCATGGACTCAACATTAGTCATAAAGAACTCACATACTTATTGTAAAAATCTACAAGTCATCAAAAACCTCGGCACTATGCGCATGCTCCTAGGGGGATAGATTGGTAGGAAAAGACCATCGCTCGTCCCCGACCGCCACTCATAAGGAGGATAATCAAATAACACCTCATGTTTCAAATTTGTTACATAACGTTTACCATACGTGCATGCTCCGGGACTTGCAAACTTCAACACAAGCATTTCTCAATTTCACAACTACTCAACTAGCACGACTTTGATATTATTACCTCCATATCTCAAAACAATAATCAAGCATCAAACTTCTCTTAGTATTCAAAACACTCATAAGAAAATTTTACTAATCTTGAATACCTAGCGTATTAGGATTTTAAGCAAATTACCATGCTATTTAAGACTCTCAAAATAATCTAAGTGAAGCATGAGAGATCAATAGTTTCTATAAAACAAATCCACCACCGTGCTATAAAAGATATAAGTGAAGTACTAGAGCAAAACTATATAACTCAAAAGATATAAGCGAAGCACATAGAGTATTCTAACAAATTCCAAATCATGTATGGCTCTCTCAAAAGGTGTGTACAACAAGGATGATTGTGGTAAACTAAAATGTAAAGACTCAAATCATACAAGACGCTCCAAGCAAAACACATATCATGCGGTGAATAAAAATATAGCTCCAAGTAAAGTTGCCGATAGAAGTAGACGAAAGAGGGGATGCCTTCCGGGGCATCCCCAAGCTTTGGCTTTTAGGTGTCCTTAGATTATCTCGGGGGTGCCCTTAGGCTCTTGCCACTGCTTGTTCCATAATCCATCAAATCTTTACCCAAAACTTGAAAACTTCACAACACAAAACTCAAAGTAGAAAATCTTGTGAGCTCCGTTAGCGAAAGAAAACAAAAGATCACTTCAAGGTACTGTAATGAACTCATTCTTTATTTATATTGGTGTTAAACCTACTGTATTCCAACTTCTCTATGGTTTATAAACTATTTTACTAGCCATAGATTCATCAAAATAAGCAAACAACACACGAAAAAACAGAATCTGTCAAAAACAGAACAGTCTGTAGTAATCTGTAGCTAGCGCAAGATCTGGAACCCCAAAAATTCTAAAATAAATTGATGGACGTGAGGAATTTATCTATTAATCATCTGCAAAAATAATTAACTAAATAGCACTTTCCAAATAAAATGGCAGCAGTTCTCGTGAGCGCTAAAGTTTCTGTTTTTTTACAGCAAGTTTAACAAGACTTTCCCCAAGTCTTCCCAACGGTTCTACTTGGCACAAACACTAATTAAACACAAAAATACACAACCAAAACAGAGGCTAGATAAATTATTTATTACAAAACCGGAGCAAAAATCAAGGAATAAAAATAAAATTGGGTTGCCTCCCAACAAGCGCTATCGTTTATTGCCCCTAGCTAGGCATAACGAGCAAGGATAGATCTAGGTATTGCCATCTTTGGTAGGCAATCCATAAGTGGCTCTCATAATAGATTCATAAGGTAATTTAATTTTCTTTCTAGAAAAGTGTTCCATGCCTTTCCTTAATGGAAATTGGAATCTACTTCCTTCCTTCATATCAATAATTGCACCAATCATTCTAAGGAAAGGTCTACCAAGAATAATAGGACATGAAGGATTGCAATCTATGTCAAGAACAATAAAATCTATGGGCACATAATTCCTATTTGCAACAATAAGAACATCATTAATTCTTCCCATAGGTTTCTTAATAGTGGAATCCGCAAGGTGCAAGTTTAGAGAGTAATCATCAAAATCACGGAAACCTAACAAATCACAGAAAGTCTTTGGAATCGTGGAAACACTAGCACCCAAATCACATAAAGCATAGCATTCATGATCTTTAATTTTAATTTTAATATTTGGTTCCCACTCATCATAAATTTTTCTAGGGATAGAAACTTCCAATTCAAGTTGTTCTTCATAAGATTGCATCAAGGCATCAATGATATGTTTAGTAAACGCTTTATTTTGACTATAAGCGTGAGGAGAATTTAGCACGGATTGCAACAAGTAAATACAATCAATCAAAGAGAAATTTTCATAGTTAAATTCCTTCAAATCCATAATAGTGGGTTTAGCAACATCTAGGGTTTTAATTTCTTCAATCCCACTTTTATCAATTTTAGCATCAAGATCAGAAAATTCCGAATTCTTGGAACGCCTTATAGGTAAAGGTGGATCATATTCAGTCCCATCATTATCAAGATTCATATTGCAAAACAAAGAATTAATAGGGGACACATCAATAACTTTTAGATCTTCATCTTTATTTTCATAGGAACTAGAAGAACACGCTCTTATAAAGGCATCTTTCTTAGCACGCATCCTAGCGGTCCTTTCTTTGCACTCATCAATGGAAATTCTCATGGATTTGAGAGACTCATTGATATCATGCTTAGGTGGAATAGATCTAAGTTTCAAAGAATCAACATCAAGAGAAATTCTATCAACGTTCCTAGCCAACTCATTAATCTTAAGCAATTTTTCTTCCATCAAAGCATTGAAATTCTTTTGCGACGTAATAAATTCTTTAATATTAGATTCAAAATCAGAGGGCATCTTATTATAATTTCCATAAGAATTGTTGTAGGAATTACCATAATTATTAGAGGGATTACTAGGATAAGGCCTAGGATTGAAATTTCCTCTATACGCGTTGTTACCAAAATTGTTCCTACCAACAAAATTCACATCCATAGATTCATTATTATTCTCAATCAAAGTAGACAAGGGCTTATCATTAGGATTGGAAGAAACACTCTTACTAGCAAATAATTTCATAAGTTCATCCATCTTTCCACTCAAAACATTAATTTCTTCTATCGTATGCACCTTTTTATTACTAGATCTTTCAGTGTGCCATTGAGAATAATTAACCATAATATTATCTAGGAGTTTAGTAGCTTCTCCTAAAATGATTTCCATAAAAGTGCCTCCCGCGGCCGAATCTAAAAGATTTCTAGAAGCAAAAATCAATCCGGCATAAAAAAATTGTATAATCATCCACAAATTCAAACCATGAGTCGGGCAATTACGTATCATTAATTTCATTCTCTCCCAAGCTTGTGCAACATGTTCATGATCAAGTTGCTTAAAATTCATAATATCGTTTCTAAGGGAGATGATCTTAGCGGGAGGAAAATACTTAGAGATAAAAGCATCTTCGCACTTATTCCATGAATCAATACTATTTTTAGGCAAAGACGAAAACCAAGCTTTCTTACCGAAAAAGGCTTTCGCCCCGCTTTATAAATAAAGCAAATCGCCACAAAGCACACAAACAAGGACTAGTCCACACGCACCAAGTCTCACAAACAAGAAGAAGGTTCTGCTGAGGGCACAGCTCAACAAGCCCAAAAGAGAAACTAAAATAAAAGGGGCGGGGAGCCCAACAACCGACTAGTCGGGATCCGGCGGTGGCGGCGGAGACAGGCGAACAGCCATCGAGCGAAGGTCGGCGATGAAGGCTGAGATGGCGTCGCGGTCCTGGGGGTGGCTAAGCGGCCGCCAAAGCTGCAAGAAACCAGACAGTTTGAAGATAGCGTCAGTAGCCCGTCGAAGAGGAACGCGCTGGATCACAAGCTTATTGCGGATCGTCCAGAGGGTCCAAGCGAGGACACCAATCTCAAGCCACCTAATGTGGCGAAAAGTCAGGGGGGAGGACTGGAGCTCGTCATATAAGTCGGGGAAGTTGGTATGACACCAATTTCCACCCACCACGTCATGGAAGCAACTCCACACGAATTGCGCGGATACGCAAGAGAAGAATATGTTATTCGAGTCCTCGGGAATGCCGCAAAGAGGGTAGAGGCTGGAGCCCGGGCCATTGCGCTTGCGGACCTCAACGCCAGACGGGAGTCGACCGCGAATCCACTGCCACATGAAGATCCGGATTTTCAGGGGTGGGCGGATGGACCACACCGTCACAAGGGGGGAGGGGCGGAGGAGGGAGCGATGGCCTGGTACAGAGACTTGGTGGAGAATTGTCCCGAAGGTTTGAGGCGCCATCTCACCCGGTCAATGTTACTATCCACCACCGGCTCGTGAAGAGCCACGCAGTCCAGCAACTCACACCAGGCGGCGGATTCCGGGGGGCCAAAGGGCCTCCTGAAAGCAAGGCGCCCTAGGTCAATAAGGGCCCTCTCAACAGAGATCCGGGGTTCTACCGCGATGGAGAAGAGGTCGGGGAAGCGCGCGGCGAAGGGGGGATCTCCAGCCCATCTGTCAAACCAGAACAACGTCGCCAATCCAGAGCCCACCGAGATGGATGTCCCGATGCGAAGGACCGAGAGGAGCTGGACGACCGACTGCCAGAACTAAGAGCCACCAGATCTCTGAAAAAGGTGAGGGGTTGGCCTCGCAGATATTTGTTCCGAACGATGTCAAGCCAGAGACCCCCCTGGCCCTGCGACATCCGCCAGAGCCAACAGGATAGGAGGGCGATATTCATGCATTTGGAGCACATGATCCCGAGGCCTCCTTGATCCTTAGGTTTGCAGATGTCAGGCCAGCTAACCATGTGGTATTTCTGCTTATTATTGTCACCGGCCCAGTAGAAGCGGGACTGAATTTTGGCGATCTCATGGTGCAGGGTCTCGTGGAGGCTGTAGAAGCTCATGAGGAACAGGAGGAGGCTGGAGAGGGATGAGTTAATGAGAATGGTCTGAGCCGCCTTTGATAACCATCTACCCTGCCAAGGTTCGGTGCGAGTTTGGAGCTTGGTCACGGTCGGGCGCAGGTCCACGACGGTGAGCCGAGAGTCGCTAATGGGCGTTCCCAGGTAAGTAGTGGGAAAGGCGCTGAGGCGGCAGTTAAGCCGGTTGGCAATGGCAAGCGACTCGGCCTGAGAGTAGCCCATCACCATCACATCACTCTTGTCGAAGTTTATCTTGAGGCCAGACATTTGTTGGAAGCAGAGGAGGAGGAACTTAAGGTTGACGATATCCGACTCCGAGCCTTTGACCATGATAATGGTGTCGTCGGCGTACTGGAGGAGGGAGATCCCGGATCCGCCAGCCAGGTGGGGAGTGATTCCCTGAATGTGGCCCGAAGCCTTAGCCTTATCTAGGATGGCCCCACAGGAGGTGGGGAAGTAAGGGCCGATCTCCCCACTGATGTTCACGGCGGTGCGACCGCAAGAGACCATTTGCATTACCCTGGAGATCCAACGGTCGTCGAAGCCCTTATGGAGCAATACTTCCCGAAGGAAGGGCCAACTGTCCGTGTCGTAGGCCTTATGGAAATCAATCTTCAAGAAGACCGCCTTAAGGTGTTTAGCGCGCACCTCGTGGAGGACTTCGTGAAAGACTAGCACCCCATCCAGAATGTATCGCCCTTGAATGAAGGCGGACTGGTTGGGGTGAGTAATCTGGTCAGCAAGGAGGGTCACCGTGGTCATCATGGAGGACTTCGTGAAAACCAAGCTTTAGCACGATCTCTAAGCGAAAAAGGAAATAGCTTCAATTTAACAATATCATTATCCACATCTTTCTTCTTTTACATATCACACAAATAAACGAAGCTATTTAGATGGGTTGCGACATCTTCACTAGGAAGGCCGGAAAATGGATCTTTCATGACAAGATTCAGCAAAGCAGTATTAATTTCACAAGATTCAGCATCAGTAAGAGGAGCAACCGGAGTGCTAATAAAATCATTACTGTTGGTATTGGTGAAGTCACACAATTTAGTGTTATCTTGAGCCATCGTGACAAGTAAGCAAACTAACACACAAGCAAACAAAAAGCAAGCGGGCAAAAAGATGCAAATAGAGAAAGAGAGGGAGGATAGAGAGAGGGCAAATAAAACGACAAGGGTGAAGTGGGGGAGAGGAAAATGAGAGGCAAATGGCAAATAATGTAATGCAGGAGATAAGGGTATGTGATGGGTACTTGGTATATTGACTTTTGTGTAGACCTCCCCGGCAACGGTGCCAGAAATCCTTCTTGCTACCTCTTGAGCACTGCATTGGTTTCCCCCGAAGAGGAAGGCATGATGCAGCAAAGTAGCGTAAGTATTTCCCTCGGTTTTTGAGAACCAAGGTATCAATCCAGTAGGAGGCTACGCGCCAGTCACTCGTACCTGCACAAAACAAATAAATCCTCGCAACTAACGTGATAAGGGGTTGTCAATCCCTACACGGCCACTTACGAGAGTGAGATCTGATAGATATGATAAGATATATTTTTGGTATTTTTGTGATAAAGATGCAAAGTAAAATAAAGGCAAAGGAAATAAGCAAAGGAAATAACTAAGTATTAGGAGATTAATATGATGAAGATAGACCCGGGGGCCATAGGTTTCACTAGTGGCTTCTCTTGAGAGCATAAGTATTCTACGGTGGATGAATAAATTACTGTTGAGCAATTGACATAATTGAGCATAGTTATGAGAATATCTCGATATGATCATGTATATAGGCATCACGCCCGAGACAAGTAGACCGACTCCTGCCTACATCTACTACTATTACTCCACTCATCGACCGCTATCCAGCATGCATCTAGAGTATTAAGTTAATGAGAACAGAGTAACGCCTTAAGCAAGATGACATGATGTAGAGGGATAAACTCATGCAATATGATGAAAACCCCATCTTGTTATCCTCGATGGCAACAATACAATACGTGCCTTGCTGCCCCTACTGTCACTGGGAAAGGACACCACAAGATTGAACCCAAAGCTAAGCACTTCTCCCATCGCAAGAAAGATCAATCTAGTAGGCCAAACCAAACTGATAATTCGAAGAGACTTGCAAAGATAACCAATCATACATAAAAGAATTTAGAGAAGATTCAAATATTGTTCATAGATAGACTTGATCATAAACCCACAATTCATCGGTTTCAACAAACACACCGCAAAAAGAAGATTACATCGAATAGATCTCCACAAGAGAGGGGGAGAACATTGTATTGAGATCCAAAAAGTGAGAAGAAGCCATCTAGCTACTAACTATGGACCCGTAGGTCTGAGGTAAACTACTCACACTTCATCGGAGGGGCTATGGTGTTGATGTAGAAGCCCTCCGTGATCGATGCCCCCTCCGGCGGAGCTCCGGAACAGGCCCCAAGATGGGATCTCGTGGCTACAGAAAGTTGTGGCGGTGGAATTAGGGTTTTGGCTCTGTATCTGATCGTTTGGGGGTACGTAGGTATATATAGGAGGAAGGAGTACGTCGATGGAGCAGCAGGGGGCCCACGAGGGTGGAGGGCGTGCTTGGGGGGGGGGGGTAGGCGCGCCCCCTACCTTGTGGCCTCCTATTTTGTGTCTTAACGTAGGGTCCAAGTCTCATGGGTCTTGTTCGTTGAGAAGATCACGTTCCCGAAGGTTTCATTCCGTTTGGACTCCGTTTGATATTCCTTTTCTTCGAAACCCTAAAACGGGCAAAAAACAACAATTCTGGGTTGGGCCTCCTGCTAATGGGTTAGTCCCAAAAATAATATAAAAGTGGATAATAAAGCCCAATAATGTCCAAAACAGTAGATAATATAGCATGGAGCAATCAAAAATTATAGATACATTGGAGACGTATCACGCGCGCCCCCTTGGTCGGCCTCCTCCTCCCCCTCCTTTATATACGTGGGCAGGGGGGCACCCCAAAGCACAACAGTCATCTGTTAGCCATGTGCGGTGCCCCCCTCCACAGTTTACCACCTCGGTCATATCGTCGTAGTGCTTAGGTGAAACCCCGTGTCGATAACTTCATCATCGCCGTTGCCATGCTGTCATGCTGATGGAACTCTCCCTCATCCTCAACTGGATCAAGAGCTCGAGGGACGTCATCGTGCTGAACATGTGCTAAACACGAAGGTGTCGTATGTTCGGTACTTGGATCGGTTGGATCGTGAAGACATTCGACTACATCAACCGCGTTACTAAACGCTTCCACTTTCTGTCTACGAGGGTATGTGGACACACTCTTCCCTCTCGTTGCTATGCATCTCCTAGTTAGATCTTGCATGATCGTATGAATTTTTTTGAATTACTACGTCCCCAACATTAAAAACTTTCATATAAAGTGCATTGAATACTGTGAGAAGTTTGATTCCTTATGATTGTTTTGAGATATAATTATGGTTATATTTGAGTCATGCTAGTGAGTAGTTTTGAATTTGAGAAATACTTGTGCTAAAGTTTGTGATTCCCGTAGCATGCACGTATGGTGAACCATTATGTGATGAAGTCGGAGCATGATTTATTATTGATTGTCTTCTTTATGAGTGACAGTCAGGGACAAGCGATGGTATTTTCCTACAAATCTATCCCCCTAGGAGCATGCGCGTAGTACTTCGTTTCGATAACTAATAGATTTATGCAATAAGTATGTGAGTTCTTTATGACCAATGTTGAGTCCGTGGAATATACGCACTCTCACCCTTCCACCATTGTTAGCCTCTCTAGTGCCGCGCAACTTTCGCCGGTACCATAAACCCACCATATACCTTCCTCAAAGCAGCCACCATACCTACGTATTATGGCATTTCCGTAGCCATTCTAAGATATATTGCCATGCAACTTTCCACCATTCCATTTATTATGACACATTCCATCATTGTCATATTGCTTTGCATGATCATGTAGTTGACATCATATTTGTGGCAAAGCCACCTTTCATCATTTTTATACACGTCTCTCTTTATTCATTGCACATGCTGGTACACCGCCAGAGGCATTCATATAGAGTCATATTTTGTTCTAGTATTGAGTTGTAATTCTTGAGTTGTAAGTAAATAAAAGTGTGATGATCTTCATTATTAGAGCATTGTCCTATGTGAGGAAAGGATGATGGAGACTATGATTCCCCCACAAGTCGGGATGAGACTCCGAACAAAAAAAAAGAGGCCAATAAATGAGAGAAAAGAGAGAAGGGACAATGTGACTATCCTTTTACCACACTTGTGCTTCCAAGTAGCACCATGATCTTCATGATAGAGAGCCTCATATGTTATCACTTTCATATACTAGTGGGAATTTTTCATTATAGAACTTGGATTGTATATTCCAATGATGGGCTTCCCAAAATGCCCTAGGTTTTCGTGAGCAAGTGAGTTGGATGCACATCCACTTAGTTTGTTTTTGAGCTTTCATAAACTTATAGCTCTAGTGCATCCGTTGCATGGCAATCCCTACTCACTCACATTGATATCTATTGATGGCCATCTCCATAGCCTGTTGATATTCCTAGTTGATGTGAGACTATCTCCCTCTTTTTGTCTTCTCTACAATCACCTTCTATTCCACCTATAGTGCTATGTCCATGGCTCACGCTCATGTATTGCGTGAAAGTAGAAAAAGTTTAAGAACATCAAAAGTATGAAACAATTGCTTGGTTTGTCATCGGGGTTGTGCATGATTTGAATATTTTGTGTGATGAAGATGGAACATAGCTAGACTATATGATTTTGTAGGGATAAGCTTTCTTTGGCCATGTTATTTTGAGAAGACATAATTGCCTTGTTAGTATGCTTGAAGTATTATTGTTTTTATGTCAATATTAAACTTTTGTTTTGAATCTTACGGATCTGAACATTCATGCCACAATAAAGAAAATAACATGGATAAATATGTTAGGTAGCATTCCACATCATTTTTTTTGTTTTTACCATTTACTACTCGAGGACGAGCAGGAATTAAGCTTGGGGATGCTTGATACGTCTCCAACGTATCTATAATTTTTTATTGTTCCATGCTATTATATTATCTGTTTTGGATGTTTTATATGCATTAATATGCTATTTTATATTATTTTTGGGACTAACCAATTAATCTAGAGGCCAGTGCCAGTTCCTGTTTTCCCCTATTTTTGAGTTTTGCAGAAAAGGAATACCAAACAGAGTCCAAACGGAATTAAACCTTCGCGATGATTTTTCTTAGACTAGAAGACAACCAGGACACTTGGAGATGAAGTCGGAGGAGCCACGAGGCGGCCACAAGGACGAAGGGCGCGCCCACCCTTGTGGACCCCTCCTGCACCTCCCGACCTAATTCTTTCGCCTATATATTCACATATATCCCCAAACCAACAAAGGCATCCATGAAAACACTTTTCCACTGCCGCAACCTTCTGTACCCGTGAGGTCCCATCTAGGGAGCTTTTCCGGCACCCTGCCGGAGGGGGATTCGATCACGAAGGGCTTCTACACCAACTCTATTGCCCTTCGGATGAAGCCTGAGTAGTTTACCTCATACCTACGGGTCCATAGCTAGTAGCTAGATGGCTTCTTCTCTCTCTTTGATTCTCAATACCATGTTCTCCTTGATGTTCTTGGAGATCTATTCGATGTAATACTTTTTTGCGGTGTGTTTGCCGAGCTCCGATGAATTGTGGATTTATGATCAGCTTATCTATGAATGTTATTTGAATCTCCTCTGAATTCTTTTATGCACGATTTGATATCTTTGTAATTCTCATCGAACTATCTGTTTGGTTTGGCCGACTAGATTGGTTTTTCTTGCAATCGGAGAAGTGCTTAGCTTTAGGTTCAATCTTGCGGTGTCCTTTCCCAGTGACAGTAGGGGCAGCAAGGCATGTATTGTATTGCTGCCATCGAGGATAAAAAGATGAGGTTTTCACCATATTGCTTGAGTTAATTCTCTACATCATGTCATCATACTTAATGCATTACTCCGTTCTTTATGAACTTACTACTCTAGATGCATGCTGGATAGCGGTCGATGTGTGGAGTAATAGTAGTAGATGCAGAATCGTTTCGGTCTACTTGACACGGACATGATACCTATATTCATGATCATTGCCTTAGATATCGTCATAATTTTGCGCTTTTCTATCAATTGCTAAGCAATAATTTGTTCACCCATCATATTATTTGCTATCTTGAGAGGAGCCTCTAGTGAAACCTATGGTCCCCGGGTCTATTTTCCATCATATAAGTTTTTATTTTCCATCATATAAGTTTCCGATCTACAATATTAGTTTCCGATCTACTATTTTGCAATCTTTTACTTTCCGATCTATAAACTAAAAATACCAAAAATATTTACTTTACAGTTTATCTATCTCTATCAGATCTTACTTTTGCAAGTAACCGTGAAGGGATTGACAACCCCTCTATCACGTTGGGTGCAAGTTGTTTGATTGTTTGTGCAGGTACTTGGTGATTTGTGCGTTGTCTCCTACTGGATTGGTACCTTGGTTCTCAAACTAAGGGAAATACTTATCTCTACTTTGCTCCATCACCCTTTCCTCTTCAAGGGAAAAACCAACGCAAGCTCAAGAAGTAGCATTGTTTCTTTCTCCTCCCCTGTAAATGACCTTGGTTCTCCCCTTATATAGGTCTAGGGGCACCACAATGGTCGACTAATTGTGTGTGAACGGGTGCACAAAGTTGTAGATGTTGCATGCAACTTCTCGTCGGTTTTGTCGGTAGATGACCTGACACTAGTAGTGTCGGGTACTCAAGCGCTTCTGCTTGATGTGACGTGCCACACCGTCCTTCTTCTGTTTAAGGAATGTGCTAGGGTTGGGTCACATCATTCTAATCGCCGAGACCCGGCCATGACCAGCTCGAGACACCCGTCTGTTCTGGTCTTCGTCATGATGGCATATTTTCGTAGGCCGGCGACGGGCTATGAGGTATAGCCGGGGCGGGCATTAAATGCTCGGTTGGTGGAGTGCTTCGCAAGGGCCACCAGCCCTTGCGACACATGTGTTCGCTGCTCGGGGCTCCAGCCCCAGATTCTGTCAGTGCTGGCGTCATTTGCTTCCCGATGATCCTTTGTGACTGGTGTTGTCATAGTAGCCATGTATCAATGCATGTCTTCGGGTGGGAAATAATAGTCAAAAGGTAAATGAACCTTTTTCCAAGTTTTAATCTAATTTGGTATTTCCAATGAAGCCCATTTATGTAAAATTAGGGATACCTCTGTTCCCAATAATCTGTCACAGTGGTTCGATGACTTAACCCGAGAAGGGGGTGTGGACCCTGTTCAGTTGGTGAGGGGTCTGAAGGCCCCTTCCCTCTTTTGCACAAGGTCACAGTCAGCCACTAACGACCGCTCATCGACGTTCGTAGTCGTGCATGCGGCGATAAGTACTTCATTTGCTATGACAGTGTGGACGAGGATTGCGAGTGTCGGCACAACGGCCGCACCCAAGGCAGGGATTTTGACTTGATCGCGAGGGTTTTCTTCCCTTGCTCTGATCCAATTTGATTTTTCCTTCGATTGGTACCTCGACTGAGGCGGCCAAAACTTCGCTTGATGCGACTCTGATTTCGACTGTGACAGGGGCGAGGTCAATTTGATGTTCCTTCATCCGCTCCTGCTCCACCTCCACCTCCGGCGGCGTTGTAAGTACAATGCACCTCTCTATGTAGATTGGAATTTTTGGTTGGTTGCTTCTCCCGATTTGCGGATTGGATTGTTTAGGATTATGCATTGATCGATAAGACTTTGCACTGATCCAAACACGCTTGCTGAACTGACTAGATTGTTTTTGTTTCTTGTTTCTTTGAACTGACTAGATTAGATTCGATTTTACCACCAATTGTGCATTGCTTTGATTGGCGGAGGATTGGTAGGATTTCTATGTGTGCTCACTCATGTGTTCATAACTAGACTGATTGGTAGGACTGCTCACTGATCTGTAGATTGATTGCTAGGATTGCTATATGTTTTTTTGAAGGACCAACCTAGGTTGGTGTTTCATTGAAATTAAGCAGGGAGCACATAACAAAGTGACAAGGCAGGGATCCGGAGATCAAGGATGAAGGAATAAGAAATTAGAGAAAATAAAGTGCCCATGGCACAAAACAGCTAGCCTACTCTCCCGGCGGGTCCCCGAAGGGGCTCTGAAAGAACTTGATGCCGGCTTGTTGCCAGAGGATTAGCCCTCTTCTGATCGCGAGAAGCACGTCTTCCACCTTGGCCTCTTTTGCCCTAAAAACTTAATGGTTTCTCTCCTGCCAGGTCTCCCACAGGGCAAGCATTGCAAGAGCCTTGATTGCTTTCCTGTGTTTTGATGGCGTAGCTTCGCTCATTGCTTTGATCTTGTATAGAGAGTTGTGGTTGCGATCCAAGTTGCCTGACCCAAGGCGCGACAGCACTGCCAGGTAGAAAGGGCATTCCAGGTTGCTGTCGCAAAGTGGCAATGCCAAAACAGATGCTCGGAGCTTTCTAGGTTATGGAGGCATAGCTGACAGAAGTAGCTGTTTGGCCAACCCCGACGCTGCAACCTATCATTGCACCAGAGGCGGTCTTGGTGAAGCAGCTAAGCAAAGATCTTCAGTTTTGCAGGCGCCCAAGTGTTCCAAATCAGCTCACGAAACAGAGTTTGCAAAGAGCCTTGGAACTTGGCGTAGTAGGCTGATCGAGCAGTGTACTTCCCAGAGGCAGCAATCCTCCATCTGATCTGGTCCTGGCTGGCCTCCTGGAGAGCGAGGTGGTGTGGGTGCAGCCGTCTATGCAGAGTGAGCACATCCTGTACAATTGAGCTGGCGTCGCCGTGCACCAGGTATGAAATCCAGCGGTCTTCGGAGTGTGCTCATACCTCTCCAACGTATCTATAATTTTTGATTGCTCCATGCTATATAATCTACTGTTTTGGACACTATTGGTCTTTATTATCCACTTTTATATTATTTTTGGGACTAACCTACTAACCGGAGGCCCAACCCAGAATTGTTGTTTTTTGCCTACTTTAGGGTTTCGAAGAAAAGGAATATCAAACGGAGTCCAAACGGAATGAACCCTTCAGGAACGTGATTTTTGGAACGAACAAGACCCAGGAGACTTGGACCTTACGTCAAGCAATCAACAGGGAAGCTACGAGGTAGGGGGCGCGCCTACCCCCCCAAGGCGCGCCCTCCACCCTCGTGGGCCCCCTGTTGCTCCACCGACATACTTCTTCCTCCTATATATATACCTACGTACCCCCAAACAATCAGATATGGAGCCAAAACCCTAATTCCACCGCTGTAACTTTCTGTATCCATGAGATCCCATCTTGGGGCCTTTTCTGGAGCTCCGTCGGAGGGGGCATCGATCACTGAGGGCTTCTACATCAACACCATAGCCTCTCCGATGAAGTGTGAGTAGTTTACCTCAGACCTACGGGTCCATAGTTATTAGCTAGATGGCTTCTTCTCTCTTTTTGGATCTCAATACAAAGTTCTCCCCCTCTGTTGTGGAGATCTATTCGATGTAATCTTGTTTTTGCAGTGTGTTTGTTGAGACCGATGAATTGTGGGTTTATGATCAAGTTTATCTATGAACAATATTTGAATCTCCTCTGAATTCTTTTATGTATGATTGGTTATCTTTGCAAGTCTCTTCGAATTAACAGTTTGGTTTGGCCTACTAGATTGATCTTTCTTGCGATGGGAGAAGTGCTTAGCTTTGGGTTCAATCTTGCGGTGTCCTTTCCCAGTGACAGTAGGGGCAGCAAGGCACGTATTATATTGTTGCCATCGAGGATAACAAGATGGGGTTTTCATCATATTGCATGAGTTTATCCCTCTACATCATGTCATCTTGCTTAAGGCGTTACTCTGTTCTTATGAACTTAATACTCTAGATGCATGTTGGATAGCAGTCGATGTGTGGAGTAATAGTAGTAGATGCAGGCAGGAGTCGGTCTACTTGTCTTGGAAGTGATGCCTATATACATGATCATACCTGGATATTCTCATAACTATGCTCAATTCTGTCAATTGCTCAATAGTAATCCGTTAACCCACCTTAAAATACTTATGCTCTCGAGAGAAGCCACTAGTGAAACCTATGGCCCCCGGGTCTATCTTCATCATATTAATCTTCCAATACTTTGTTATTTTCATTGCCTTTTATTTTAATTTGCATCTTTATCATAAAAATACCAAAAATATTATCTTATCATATCTATCAGATCTCACTCTCGTAAGTGAACGTGTAGGGATTGACAACCCCTTATCACGTTGGTTGCGAGGATTTATTTGTTTTGTGTAGGTGCGAGGGACTCGTGCATAGCCTCCTACTAGATTGATACCTTGGTTCTCAAAAACTGAGGGAAATACTTACGCTACTCTGCTGCATCACCCTTTCCTCTTCAAGGGAAAACCAGTGCAAGTGCTCAAGAGGTAGCAAGAAGGATTTCTGGCGCCGTTGTCGGGGAGGTTCGCGCAAGTCAAGATTTGACTCCCGACAACGAGCCATTTCTGGCGCCGTTGCCGGGGAGGTCTACGCAAAAGTCAACATACCAAGTACCCATCACAAACCCTTATCTCCCGCATTACATTATTTGCCATTTGCCTCTCGTTTTCCTCTCCCCCACTTCACCCTTGCCGTTTTATTCGCACTCTCTCTCTCTCTATCCTCCCTGTCTTTTCCGTTTACCTCTTTTCCGTTTGCTTGTCGTTATGGCGAGTCCTCTATCTTCTCCGTTGTCTCCCGAGAATGAAGTTCTAAATTTTAAGCAAAGGGAGGGAGAAAATCTAAAAGATGTTTGGTATAGAATTTGCAATGCTCAAAATAGATCTACCAAGAAGCAATCTACTTCCGTTCTTCTTCGCAATTTTTATGTAGGTGTGGCTTCTTGGTACAGATATGTCCTTGATACCATTATCGAAGAGAATTTCTTGGGTAGACACACTTCTGATTCTTATAATGCTATGGTATATTTATTTGGCTCACCACCTCTTTTGGTTAATGGAACTATGTTAACTTTGGAGCATGTAATGCAAAAACTTGAAATTATTGAAAATAAAGTTGCTACCATTGAGTTGATTGAAAATTTCGATAAAAAGATCCACAACCAAATTACCCAATATGGATCTAAAGTAGGAGTAACTTTGAAAAATATTAAAGAGAAGGAATCTATAGTTAATGAAAGAATAAATCATGATTCCACTAGAATTGATAAACTTGAGGGTATCATTACCAACTTGGGAACCGCTTTTTCTTTCGTAAATAATACCCCAATTCCTCCAACTAAAATTTCCAAGCTCATGTATGTTCCTAAAAATAAAGGTGAATCCTCTAGCAAATAAACTGTGGATCTCTAATCTATAAGTATTCATCCTAATCTTTTGGCTGTCATTAAGGAACCATTTGTTACAAATGAATTTTTCGATGTTGTGCCTAAAAGTTTGATAATAAATAAAAAGAAAGAAATTTCTAAGGATGGTAGATGCCTCATTGAAGAATTACCAACCAAAGATAGCAATACCTAGATCTATCCTTGCTTTTTATGCCTAGCTAGGGGCGTTAAACGATAGCGCTTGTTGGGAGGCAACCCAATTTTATTTTTATTCCTTGATTTTTGCTCCTGTTTAGTAATAAATAATTTATTTAGCCTCTGTTTTTGGTTGTGTTTTTTGTGTTTAATTAGTGTTTGTGCCAAGTAGAACCGTTGGGAAGACTTGGGGAAAGTCTTGTTAATCTTGCTGTAAAAAACAGAAACTTTAGCACTCACGAGAACTGCTGCCATTTTTATTTGGAAAGTGATATTTAGTTAATACTTTTTGAACATGATTAATAGATAAATTCCTCACGTCCATAAATTTATTTTAGAATTTTTGGGGTTCCAGATCTTGCGCTAGCTACAGATTACTACAGACTGTTCTGTTTTTGACAGATTCTGTTTTTTCGTGTGTTGTTTGCTTATTTTGATGAATCTATGGCTAGTAAAATAGTTTATAAACCATATAGAAGTTGGAATACAGTAGGTTTAACACCAATATAAATAAAGAATGAGTTCATTACAGTACCTTGAAGTGGTCTTTTGTTTTCTTTCGCTAACGGAGCTCACAAGATTTTCTACTTTAAGTTTTGTGTTGTGAAGTTTTCAAGTTTTGGGTAAAGATTTGATGGATTATGGAACAAGGAGTGGCAAGAGCCTAAGGTTGGGGATTCCCATGGCACCCCCAATATAATCTAAGGACACCAAAAAGCCAAAGCTTGGGGATGCCCCGGATGGCATCCCCTCTTTCGTCTACTTCTATCGGTAACTTTACTTGGAGCTATATTTTTATTCACCACATGATATGTGTTTTGCTTGGAGCGTCTTGTATTATTTAAGTCTTTATTTGTTAGTTTACCACAATAATCCTTGCTGTACACACCTTTTGAGAGAGACACACATGATTCGGAAATTGTTAGAATACTCTATGTGCTTCACTTATATCTTTTGAGTTATATAGTTTTGCTCTAGTACTTCACTTATATCTTTTAGAGCACGGTGGTGGATTTGTTTTATAGAAACTATTGATCTCTCATGCTTCACTTAGATTATTTTGAGAGTCTTAAATAGCATGGTAATTTGCTTAAATAATCCTAATCTGCTAAGTATAGAAGATTAATAATAAAATTCTCTTATGAGTGTGTTGAATACTATGAGAAGTTTGATACTTGATAATTGTTTTGAGATATGGAGACGGTGATATTAGAGTCATGATAGTTGAGTAGTTGTGAATTTGAGAAATGCTTGTGTTAAGGTTTGTGATTCCCGTAGCATGCACGTATGGTGAACCTTTATGTGATGAAGTCGGAGCATGATTTATTTATTGATTGTCTTCCTTATGAGTGGCGGTCGGGGACGAGCGATGCTCTTTTCCTACCAATCTACCCCCCTAGGAGCATGCGCATAATAATTTGCTTTGATAACTTGTACTCCCTCCGTTCTGAATTACTTGTCTTGAATTTGTCTAGATACGGATGTATCTAGACTCATTTTAGTGCTGGATACCTCCGTATCTAGACAAATCTAAGACAAGTAATTCGGAACAGAGGGAGTAGATTTTTGCAATAAGTATGTGAGTTCTTTATGACTAATGTTGAGTCCATGGATCATACGCACTCTCACCCTTCCACCATTGCTAGCCTCTCTAATACCGCGCACCTTTCGCCGGTATCATACAGCCACCATATACCTTCCTCAGAACAGCCACCATACCTACCTATTATGGCATTTCCATAGCCATTCCTAGATATATTGCCATGCAACTTACCACCATTCCGTTTATTATGACACACTTCATCATTGTCATATTGCTTTGCATGATCATGTAGTTGACATCGTATTTGTGGCAAAGCCACCGTTCATAATTGTTTCGTACATGTCACTCTTGATTCATTGCATATCCCGGTACACCGCCGGAGGCATTCACATAGAGTCATATTTTGTTCTAAGTATCGAGTTGTAATTCTTGAGTTGTAAGAAAATAAAAGTGTGATGATCATCATTATTAGAGCATTGTCCCAGTGAGGAAAGGATGATGGAGACTATGATTCCCCCACAAGTCGGGATGAGACTCTGGATGAAAAAATATACAAAAAAGAGGCCATAAAAAAGAGAAAAGGCCCAAACAAAAAAATGAGAGAAAAAGAGAGAAGGGACAATGCTACTATCCTTTTACCACGCTTGTGCTTCAAAGTAGCACCATGATCTTCATGATAGAGAGTCTCCTATGTTGTCACTTTCATATACTAGTGGGAATTTTTCATTATAGAACTTGGCTTATATATTCCAATGATGGGCTTCCTCAAATTGCCCTAGGTCTTCTTGAGAAAGTGAGTTGGATGCACACCCACTTAGTTTCTTTTTGAGCTTTCATATACTTATAGCTCTAGTGCATCCATTGCATGGCAATCCCTACCCACTCACATTGATATCTATTAATGGGCATCTCCATAGCCCGTTAATACGCCTAGTTGATGTGAGACTATCTTCTCCCTTTTTGTCTTCTCCACAACCACCATTCTATTCCACCTATAGTGTTATGTCCATGGCTCACGCTCATGTATTGCGTGAAAATTGAAAAAGTTTTGAGAATGTCAAAAGTATGAAACAATTGCTTGGCTTATCATCGGGGTTGTGCATGATTTAAATATTTTGTGTGGTGAAGATAGAGAATAGCCAGACTATATGATTTTGTAGGGATAACTTTCCTTGGCCATGTTATTTTGAGAAGACATAATTGCTTAGTTAGTATGCTTGAAGTATTATTATTTCTATGTCAATATTAAACTTTTGTCTTGAATCTTTCGGATCTGAATATTCATACCATAATTAAGAAGAATTACATTGAAATTATGCCAAGTAGCATTCCACACCAAAAATTCTGTTTTTATCATTTACCTACTCGAGGACGAGCAGGAATTAAGCTTGGGCATTATTGATTGCTCCATGATATATTATATAATGTTTTGGACATTATTGGGCTTTATTATCCACTTTTATATTATTTTTGGGACTAACCTACTAACCGGAGGCCCAGCCCAGAATTGCGTTTTTTTTGCCTATTTTAGGGTTTCGAAGAAAAGGAATATCAAACAGAGTCCAAACGGAATGAAACCTTCGGGAACGTGATTTTTGGAACGAACAAGGCCCGGGAGACTTGGACCCTACGTCAAGCAATCAACAGGGAAGCCACGAGGTAGGGGGGCGCGCCCTCCACCCTCATGGGCCCCCAAAAGACTGCAGCACCGTGTTGAGGTCGATGTCGTTGCAGAAAATTGGAGTCGTCGTGGATTTGGCATTGTTTATCTTCAGGCCCGTGGTGTCGCCGAAGCTCTCTAGCATGTCCATTACATAATCGATCTCCTCCTTGATGGGGTTTGCAAAAATAATGGTGTCATCCACGTATAAGCTAACCCTAAATTTGATCTCCCTGCCTGGCACCGGCGTAATGACGAGATCTTCTTCAGCCGCTTTGAGCAGGTGATGGATGTGATCATTCGCACAGATGAAGAGAAGAGGCGACAGGGGGTCGCCTTGCCGAAGGCCGCGCCGGTGCATGATTGTTTGTCCAGGTACACCATTGAGGAGGAAGGCAGACGATGAAGTGGTGAGCAGCAGAGTAATCCAATCACGCCATCTAGCACTAAACCCTAAAGTCTCCATGAGCTCGAGTAGATATTCCCATGATACGTTATCAAAAGCTCTGGAGATGTCTAGCTTGAGGAGGACAGCTGGCGTCTTTTTGTGGTGCAGTGCTCTAACACAGTTTTGGACGTAGATGAAGCTGTCGTGCAGGCATCTGGTTTTCAAAAAAGCTGTCTGGGCCAGTGATATGATGCTTTGAACAACCGGAGCTAGCCTGACCGAGAGCACTTTGGAGACTAACTTGGCTATGGAGTGTATCAGGCTAATCGGACGGTAGTCGCTGATGTCGCATGCGCCGTCTTTCTTGGGGATTAGGGCTATGATCGCCCAGTTGAGCAAGCCAAAATTGCTCCCAACCAAGTTGTAGAATTGGTTGAAAGCCTGCATAATGTCTTCTTTGATTATCTACCAGCATGATCAGAAGAACAAGCCATTGAATCCGTCCGGCCCGATGGATTTCTCTGTCGGCGTGGCCTGGATCGCCGCCCACACCTCGTGCTCAGAAAAAGGGTTGTCCAGTCCACCACCTTGAATTGTTGGCATGTGAATTTGACCCCAGTTTATCGTAGTTGATCCCTGCTTGGTAGACCCGAGGATGCTGTCAAAATGGTTGTGTATGGACGCTTCCTTGTCATTGTGCACCGTGGCTACTGTTTCATTGACTTTTCAAAGAATGGATGAAGTTCTTCCTCCTTCTCGAGTAGATTTTCGCCATGAAGAAATTGGTTGGGGCATCGCGAGAGCGCAGCCAGGTGAGCCTAGAGGCCTGCCTCTTCCTGCATCGCTCGTTCGACGACAGCCCCAGCAACCTGAGCTTGAGGCCTTTTCGCAGGTCTCGTTCGGCCGGCGAGAGCTGGCACCTTTCCTGGGCCTCGTCAAGGCGCAAAATGACCTCGCAGGCCATGTGGACTTGCAGCTTTGCGTCGCCGAAGAGGCTCCGACTCCAAATGCGGAGGTCCTTGGCCGTACGGGCAAGACGGACGTGGAGGCGGGTGAACGCACATGAAGTAGCCACTGGCCGCACCCAGGCCGCGGTCACCGTGTCCGCGAAGCGCGGCCTGAAAGACTCGAACTTGAAGCACCTGCGACGATGGGGGCCCGACGCGTCCGACAGCACGAGTGGGCAGTGGTCGGAGCAAGCCGTGGAGGCGGCCATCAGCATGGCCAGGGGGAAAAGGGTTTCCCAAGGCATGTTGTAGAAGAACTTGTCGATGCCCACCAGGGTTGGGCTGTCGTGCACGTTGCTCCAAGTGAACTTGCGGTTCCCGCATTTGATTTGGCGAAGACCAGCTCTATCTATGGCTGCCCTGAAACGTCCCATCAGCCTCCTATTGAGGTTGAGGTGGTTCTTCTCCCTAGCCTCGTAGATTTGATTGAAATCGCCGTTGATTATCCAAGGCTCAGAAACAGGCAGGGCAGAGTTCGCGATCTCGGCAAGGAAGGCCTCCTTGCTCGCGTCGTCAGTCGGTCCATAAACCGTGGTTAACTAGAAGGAGGTCGGGTGACTAGCTACGGTGACCTTGACCGTGATTGCAAATTGTCCAACGGCATGGGTGACGATGTCTACCAGGTCCTGAATCCAGAGGATGGCTATGCCACCACGACTGCCGATGGCGGGCAGGACCGCACAGCCTTGCAGCGTTGGGCCGCCAATGTCGCGGATGAGGGCCGGCGACCATACGTCTATCTTGGTCTCTTGCATGCATAGGATGGCAGTGCGATGCGCGGCGACTATCTCTCGAATGGCTTCTCTCTTCGCAGGCGAGTTCATGCCGCGTACGTTCCAGATCATGATCGGGGGAGTGGAGAGGTCATCATTCATCTGGACACTGGGGGGATCTCCGGCGACTACAATCACTAAATGCAAACAGGTACACCATACAGCTCTCCGGAGGACGCCGTCGACCACCAATAGGCCCCAAACCACGATGGCGCCGGATCGGCCTCAGCCTATAACTATTACAGGAAGGAAGCAAACCTAACTCCGACCAGCCGAGCGCTGGCCGCCGCCGGAAACTACAGCTACAGCTACAACACAAGGGGTTTCCTAACATGACTAAACCATGGCCTCCTTGGTGATTCCTTCCGGCCCGTTGATGCCAGCAGCGATGCGAAGGGCGTCCTTGCCCATTATGGTAAGCTTGGCGATGATAGTGATGTCGTAGTCGGAGAGGGGCTCATCAAACCTACGCACGAGCGCCTCTGCAGCCTCTTCGTCATCTTCTCTTTCGAGCCAAGGAGACCCAGTCCCTGGACCAGCCAGAGCGTGCCGCATTGCGCCACCGGCACCTTGCAGTTCTCGGCCGCCTGGCGAGCGCTCTGACGCGGTGGGGGGAATGATGTAGCACGCACCTTGGGGGGAGCAGAGCTGCACTTGGGTGGCGGCAGGCCGATTAGCAGGTCCGGCTTGTCGCAGAAGAGGTGGTGTGGCCCGGCTGAGGACTCTGCAATCTCCAGGTGCTGAACTTGCTGCGTGACCGCCCCCAGCTGGACAGCAACCGTTGCCGTAGTCGTCAGCGTCTGACAGCCGAGGAGAGCCGGCCTGTGGCATGAGCCAGAGAGCATGGGGCTGAAGGCTTCCGGCATCTCCACCGATTCCTTGTCCCTTCCTCTTCTTTGCACTGTCTTGGAAGACGAGGGGCACGGCCGTCGAGGCCGCGATCATCTCATCGAGCTAGGCCGCCACGTCGTCCCCAGGGGCCAGGGGCGGGGAGCGCCTTGTCCGCCGTGGTGAAGAACTCCTCCACGCCGTCGGGAGCACTGGCGGGGGCGGGAGCGGGCACACGTGCATTGGGAGTTGGCGTGGGCACGTGCACCTGGCTTGCCAGGCGCTGCTTGTCGGTCTTCTTCTTGCTTGGGTACGCCTTGTTGGACGAGCGGTCGCGGCCACCATGCCGGCTCTGGTTTCTGGTGCTTCCAGTGCGGCGGCGGGGGGAAGGGGAGCGGCTGCACTGACGCACTCTGCTTGTGGCCGCGTCCGCTCCTGACGAGGCATTGGAGCTGCGCCTGCATCCCAACACCGTGTCCCTCCAGGAGCGACGGCCGCCGCTGCCGCCGCCAGCCTGCCCGTCATTGTCGCGGCGAGGACCACCACGAGGAAGGCCCCGGCAGCCAGTGTCCACCACCAGCGCGTATTGCAGATGGGGGTGGCGCTCATCAGGCTGGCCGTCCTCCACATGCATGATCCAGGTGCCCGGGAAGGTGCGCGGCAAGTTGTCGTCGTGGTCGGAGATGGAGGAGGGCAGGCCGCTTTGAGCTGAGTGGGAGGAGCGCGGTGAGCGGGGGGAGGGGGCAGTCCTCCACCCCGTCGACGTGAATGAGCAGGTCGTGGCGTTTGGCGCCAGGCGGCAGAGCGACACGCTAGTTGGGTGGCGAGTGGCCCTCCATCTCCTCGACACGGCCAGCGCCCCGGGGAAGCTTCCAGTAGGTGTGCCTGGTGGGGATGAACGCCATGTCCCAGACCCACACCCAGCAAGCGAAAGTTTTGGTGTGGCCGCGCTCCAGCGTGCGGCTGTCGAGCCGGTCGATTCGAACCTTGTCGACGAACACCTCCTGGACGCCCTCCAGGGTCCAGTACTGCTGTGGCAGGTGCTCGATAACGCAGCGGACGTGGTAGCTGAAGGTGCCGTGGCCAGCGTGGTCATTTTCGCCCCAGGGCGCGATGCTGAAGCTGACGCCGTCGACGCGCAGGGTGCCACAGCGCATCGCATTGTCAAGGTGGGCTGGCTGGGTGAAGATGACGAAGAAGTCCTACGGGTTATGCGCGGTCACCCGCAGGTGGTGCGTTGAGACGCACATTTGCGCCTCAAACGCGTGGCCCACCGCCATGGGTGAGGTGGTGCTGATCCCGTCGAGCGCGCGCAGCGTGACAGCATGGCGGCGGAGGAAGAAGACGCTCTGCTCGATGGCCGGGGTGGATTCGCCGACCTTGTGGCTTGTGCGCGGACGCCTGGCCGGGTCGACCAGACTGAGCTCAGCCATGTCAGCGGCCGGTGGGGAGTGTGCGGCCGGCGGCGGCGAGGGCGGGGTGGGGGTGGGGAAGCGCAGCCGAGCGTGGGCAGAGGTGCGAGACGGGAGCGGACCTATCCGACTGGAGGCAGGGCCGCCATGGCCGTTGCGTGAATTTTGGGGGCACTCCCTAGCAAAGTGGCCGAAGAACTCACAGATCACGCAGCGGAAAGGGTCATGGCAGTCCTTCCTACGGTGGTGCTTGCTGAGGCAGCGAAAGCAGCGGCCGCAGAAGGCCTCCCGACCACCCACCGCATTGAAGTCCGGCCGTCGGTCCACACGGGGAGACGCATTCGTCTTTGAAGAAACCAGCGGATCCAGGACGGCCTTGCGGTTTTTGCGCAACTGGGGGGAGCGGTGATCCGCCGGGTCTTCGGAGGTAGCCGCCTTGGAGCATTCACCACGCAGTAGCAGACGAGGCGGGGCCGCCAGATTCGGGCTTGAAGACGCACTAGGGCCCCGGATCTCGGGCGGGATGGGAGAGGGGGGCGCCGAACTGCCCCGCGGGTCCGAGTGAGGAGCTGGGCAGCCCCACGGATCCGAGGCGGCAGCAGAATGACGGGGCGGCGCGCCCATGCTAGGCGCGGGGGAGGTGGCCGCCGCGGCCGGAGCGGCCAGCGGCGCAGGAGGGGAAGGGTGGCTATCTACCTAGAGCAGAGCCAAGGGCCTGCACCAGCTACTCGTGCCACTGATGATTGCTTTGAGGATTGTCTTTCTAGGATTGCTATATGTGTGGACTGATTACTAGGATTGCTATAAAAAGGCAAATTAAATGAACATCAATACTGCATTGATGTTTTCTCAGGAGGTCATGTGAGCGAACGAACATTCTGCATAGGAGGCTGGTTTGAGCAAACAACATCATGAGAGAGTGCACTTCTGACGTACAGAAAATTTTTCCACACTGAAAAGAAAAAAATGCCATGCTAGTAGAAAAAATTATTAGGAATTTTTCATGCTGCAGCAGAGTAAATTGACATGTGTTTTAGCAATTTATCATGATGCAACATAGAGAAATGTCAGGCTAAAAAGAACAGAAAATTTTGCCACACATGTTCATGAATTTTCATGCTATATCAGATAGGCTTGCAATGCTCCATAAGAGACTTGCCATGCTATATGAAAAGAAATTCTGCCTACTTCTTGAGGAATTGCCATGCGGACAGAACGACATTGTCATGCCACATCAGATAGATTATTGAAAATTGCCATGCTTAGATGCACATTTTGTCATCTGGCTGTGATTTTGAGGGGAGGTTAAGGGATAAGACAGGGGCGTGTCATTCGCTCAGATTGCCATGGGGAACAAACATTCAGTGTCATACGCTCAAAATGATGCATTGAAGCGAATAGGGATTGACATACGTGTCAGTGATTTGCACACAAGAATTAGACTCACTAAAGAGCGTTCTCTAGAAAAACCATTCGTAGGAAGCATCAACTCAATAGTTTTCCGAACAAACTCTACTATATCAATCTTCCTAGAGGTTAAAGGCCTCCCATTCAATCGATGACATTGGTGTTTTTGATTGGGTTCCCAATTTTGACTTGGTCAATAATTTTTCTACACGATCTCTCATCTAAATGAGGCGTTCAATTTTAAATTTAGTTCATGATTTGGACCGGTCAATGATTTCTCAAATCAATCGGTAACAACATGTTTATAAAAATATATTAGTTTGGCGGACGCTCTTTGTAGCACCAATATGACTTTGGATTGAGTTCCCAATTTTATTTTGGTCAACAATTTCTCAAGAAGCTCCCTCATTCAAGTGAGGTGTTCAATTTTGAATATGAATTATGATTTTGATTGGTCAATGATTTCTCAAATCAATTCATAACCAGCTTATGAAAATAAATCAGTCTCGCATCAACATGCGACACTGCATCATCACTACAAAAAACTTTCCTGCATATGTGTGGGTTAATTTGCAAATAACACATAATTATACATCAAAAAGAGACCATCAAAATACTTCATTATAAACAAAAAACACTTCGGTTGTCAAAAAAAAACACTTCATCATCTCCACACACCAAACCAAAGAATTTTATTTATGAATTCTACAAGAAACTTTCCTGCATATGTGTGTATTAGTTTACAAATAACACATAATTATACCTCGGTAAGAGACTATCAAATACTTCATTATAAACAAAAAACACTTCATCATCTCCACACACCAAACTTCTTTATGAATTCTCAACAACACCAACCGTGCAGCGAAGCGCGCCCAACCATCCTTGTAGTTTACACCAAACCCAATCAATGCTGATATGATTCTTGAGCCCCAGTGTGGGCCAAGAACAGAGTCCAGTGAATCAATATTATTTTCGCAGTTCAGATCTCATGAAACCACTTTTGCTTAAGTTGGGCTTACACCAATTGGACAAAACCATGATCCAAAACCTTGGATAGTATCTCAATTAGTACTGCTTAAAATAATGACAATTTGGGGAGAACAGAGCAATAGAATTACACATCGCTCTTTATTATCTTTCCAAGACTCAGGAAGAAAGAGCATTATGAGGGAACTACACAACAAAGAATATGATAAGTGAAAGTGACAGAGCGACTAGCAGAGCAAACTGCACATCGCTCAGCAGTTTCAGCGACTCAAAATGGAAAGGATAAATATATGAAATGACAATAAGAAACTTAGCACTGACTACCATACAACAAGACCAGTGTAGAGCGTCGCTTCAATATCTAATGCTTCTTCTCACTTCCCAGGAGCAACATGATCCCGTCTTGACGAACTTGAGAGGCGGCAGACCAAGAGAACGCCATGCTCTTAGGCAGATGCCTTGTCGAACTTGAGGGGCTTCACCACCTCCCAGGTGAAGTCGGCATCATCGCGGCCAAAGTGACCGTAAGCAGCGGTCTTGATGAACCTGTTTCCACCTTTCTTCAAGTCCAGGTTGATGCTGATCATCCCGGGCCTGAAGTCAAAGTTCTCCTTCACGAGCTTGAGGATCTCCCTGTCGGGGATCTTGCCGGTGCCGTAGGAGTCGACGAACACAGACAAAGGCTCAGGCACACCGATGGCGTATGAGATCTGCACAATGCAGCGGCGTGCGAGGCCGCTGGCGATGATGCTCTTGGCGGCCTGCCTGGCAATGTAGGCGCCACTGCGGTCGACCTTGGTTGGGTCCTTGCCAGAGAAGGCACCGCCGCCGTGGGCTCCCCAGCCACCATAGGTGTCGATGATGATCTTGCGGCCGGTGAGACCGGCGTCACCGTGAGGGCCGCCGATGACGAAGCGGCCAGACGGGTTCAGGTGGAAGATGGTGTTCTCATCGAGGTACTTCGCGGGGATCACCGGCTTGATGACATGCTCCTTGAGGTCCGCGGCAATCTCGTCGTTGGTGACGGTCTCGTCGTGCTGGGTGGAGATGAGGACGGTGTGCACACGAACAGGTACCATGGCACCATCCTCGTTTAGGTACTCGACAGTGACCTGGGTCTTTCCGTCAGGCCTAACCCAGGCGCAGGTGCCATTCTTGCGGACCTCGGTGAGGCGAGCTCCGAGCTTGGTGGCAAGCACGTGGCTGAGGGGCATCAGCTCAGGGGTCTCGTCGGTGGCATAGCCGAACATGATGCCCTGGTCACCGGCGCCGACCTCTTCGGGACGCTTGGTGAAGTGTCCGTGAACACCCTGGGCAATGTCAGGGGACTGCTGCTCGATGTTGACGAGCACCTTGCAACGGTCGGCGTCGAGACCAACATCATCAGAGATGAAGCCGATGTTGCGGCAGGTGTCGCGCACGATCTTCTCGTAGTCGACGGTGGCCTTAGTGGTGATCTCGCCCAAGACCATGACCATGTTGGTCTTGGTGACAGTCTCGCAGGCAACCTTGCTGTCGGCATCCTGCGCCAAGCAGGCATCCAAGACGGCGTCGGAGACCTGGTCACAGAGCTTGTCGGGATGGCCCTCATTCACAGACTCGGACGTGAAGAGGAACGTCTCGGCCGCCATTCCTTTAGTGCTAGCGGTGCCCTGCAAATAGAAGAAATTCCGACAATTAGAATGAAACTCCAACGAGAAATTACCCCGTGTATTTTTCCATTAGTCAGAAAAGGCGACTAAAATCACGGTACTGTCCCAAGTACAGAGAATATAGACGCTCTGATGACCAACAATATACAGCAGCACACGCCTCACAGCCTGGAAATAAGCCAGAGCAGCAAAAAGCACCCCAAAACAAGAAAAATAACAAATATGTCCCGGAGGGGGTTGATTGGTCAACCATCCTGCATCTGCCGCCGTCTAAGCCGCCATCGGAGGAAGGAGCGGCGAGAGCTTCGGGCCGAAGACCCGCCGCCCGCGGCGGGACACATCTCACTGTGGCACATCGTCTGGGGGCCACCCCCTGCCCAACGAGCCTCAGATCCGAAGTCCCCGGTCGACCACGTCGAGGAGAAACACCGGAGCCGCCTGCCGACGACTAATCAACCCTGCGCCAGAACAGAAGCCGCCACCGCCGTCTCCATCAGAAGCAGCACCAGCCGGCGACTCCCCGTACACATCCACCCGGCCACACAGGAACCCAAGAGCCAACAGCCGCCGTGAGGACCACGCAGCCGGAGGAACAAAAATCCATAGCGAAGTCGAGTACGCCCGGATCCGGATACACCAAGCTCGCCGCTCCGACGAGGAGCCGCGGCACACTTGTTGGACGTAGCGCCGCCGGCTTGACAGCGCGACCCACACACCTACTCCTACTCTCTACACACCGGCGCAGAGGACCCGGGGTTCCTCCCCCCTCCCACCGTCGCCGGAGCGACAAGCGGGGGAGAGATGATCCGGGGCCTCGCCGTCGGCGAACGAGGAAGACGGGGTCACCCCCTTTCGCCTCTCTTGGGGACTGTCGCCGATGACAGACTAATATTCTCCATGTTCAGGACGTGCTACTGCCAACTCATAACGAACTAGCCATGTTCTTTGCATCACGAGAAATCTAGTACTAGTAATTACGCCACCCACGTATGATGAAGAAAAACGATGGATTAAACATGGAAGATCGAAACATGAACAGGGCGTGGGGCAGGGAGGCCAACCTTGCGCTGCTTCTACTGCTCGATCGGGAGGCCGAGGAACCGAAGGAGGGAGGGAAGAGGCGGAATGTATGCACGGCGTTGTACCAAGATCCCGGCTGCGCCTTATATAGCGGCGGAGGCCGGTGCGAGGTCGTGCGTGTGGCTGGTGGGAGCGTCGGACTGCACAACCTGTGCTGTGGTCGTTGGTGAAGCACTTCACCTCACCAACCCCATTATTTGGCGGTGGGTCAGATCACCTACCACCCGGTTTATTTTCTTTCCACTTGACTAAGTTTTTTTCTTTTTTTTTCTTTGAGGGGTCTCCACTTGCCGAAGTGAGCTGCGTAATAATCTCCACTTGCTTAAGTGAGCTGCATAATAATCTACACACCATGCGGTAGGCGTGGTGGTCAATTTCACGTTGCTTTGACGGAGGCATGGATAGCGCAGCCCATGGAATACGATCGGATAGTGCGTTTGGTTGCAGCGGTGGGCAGAGCCGCATAGATGGTCTGAGTCAAAGAAAAAAAAATAAGCTTTGATTATTAGGGCATCGTCAACAGCGGACAAATTTGACAATTTTGACCTCGAGACGAAATCATATCACAGAATGAACTGCCCGTGAAACTATTTCACACGGCTGACCTTTTTGTGTGGCGCTGCACTGTAGCATGCGCCCTACGGTGCAGCGCCTAGCGCTTGGGCGTTACACGTCAGTCCACCGTGGCAACCCCTGTGCCCGCACCCATCAGTGCAACGCCTCCGAGCTAGACGCCACACATGTAATGTGCAGCGCCTCTGAGTTAGGCGCCACACATGTAATGTGCCGCGCCTAGCGCTCGAGCGCTGCACTGTGACTTATCCAGCCGCGGCGGCCCTCTCCTCCCCGACCCACCCCATTGCACCACCGATTACAGAAACAGAAGAAGCCGCGGCGGCGGCCCTATCCTCTCCCCCTCTCAATCACCTCTCCCAAAATCTTCAGATCTGACGATTTGGTCTGTGGATTCCTTCACCAACCCATCCTAGAAGGTACTCTCCTCTGATCCCCTTCTTTCTATCCATATAATGTATGCTACTCCCTCTATAAACTAATATAAGAGTGTTTAGATCACTATTTTAGTATTCTAAACGCTCTTATATTAGTTTACGGAGGGAGTATTTTGAAGATTTCGGGGAACCCTTGTTTGCTTTGATTAGATTAGAATGTTGCATGTATTAGAATCTTGCATGTATTAGATACCTAATTTTGCAACCCTAGTTGAGTTGATATTATTGAAAAGATATATGGCTTGGATACATAGGTTGACATGTTATTTCTATGGAAAAGATATTTGTATTGAATCTTGCATGAAGTAGGCCTAGTTTAGTTTATTTGTGTTGAAATTATATTCGTATTGACAAGAATGCTTTGAATACATATGCTTTGAATTTTGCATATAGTAGGCGTACTTTAGTTTATTTGTATTCAAAAGATAATCGTGTTGACATGAAAACTTTGTTTCAAATTGTTAGGATGGTTTGGCTTCTCGATGATTACTGGGACAAACAACACCGGTCGTACACTATGTCGGTGGAGCAGCGGGTAATAATGAAAGTGGCCGGTGCTATGAATTTCGTGTTTATTTCAAACACAAATGCCCCATATGTAATTTTATGATTTGTTTGTTTGTAGGAGCTTGCACCTCTGAAGCTTCGGTCTCACGGGGTCAATCTTGGGGGATGCGCTATGATGAGCGATACAAACCGTATGTAAGGGAGACAAGACTTCTCCCTTTCATTCAATTGGTCAGCCAGTCGACGCCACCCCACAATGCTGCAGCAATCACCGCACTTATTGATCGTTGGAGGCCGGAGACACACAGTTTCCATCTTCGGACCGGGGAGATGACCGTGACGCTCTAGGATATTGCTATGATCACCGGTCTTCCTATCAAGGGGAATCCTCTATGTATGAACACCGATTCTGATGGGTGGCGTGCGCAGATGCATGCCCTTATCGGTATGGTTCCTCTGGAGCCTCGGGAACCAGAAGTAGAAGACAAGAAGAAGGAAAGAGTCACGGCCGGTGCTTCTTTTGGCTGAATTGCATGGAACTTTGGTACTTGCCCCGAGGAAGCAAATGAGGATGAGGTCAAGACATATGCTTGTGTCTACATGTGGTACGTTATATCCAGGACTATGTTTGCTGATGGCATATGCAAGAATGCTCCATGGATGTGGCTGAAGGCGTTGACCGTCTTCGATAGCAAATGGAGTTGGGGTTCGGCGACACTGGCTTACTTGTATAGACAGGTATGAAGTTGTTTCTTTTTCACTTCATTGCTACATTATCAATGCGATCTTGCTGTTAATTCAACCATGTTCTTTTTTATGTGCAGTTGGACAAAGCCTGTTGTAGGCCATCTGGAGGTATTGGTGGTTGTATGCTCGCACTTTCCATATGGAGCCGGGAGCGTTTGCCGGTTGGATGACCGAAGACCGTGAAGTACGAGGATTGGAACGGCAAAGACGACCCAACTACGGCTCCCCACTTGGGCTTATAAGTGGGATGTGTTAAATGAGACAAAGGATGATCCCTCGGTCATGTACAAGTTGTACAAGAGAGAGCTGGGCGCGATCATGCCAGAGCAGGTGACTCGACATTGCATAAGTGATTGTCATGCTTCTATCATAACTCGATATCAATTTTGCATTATATCCCATTTTGCAGGTGCAATGGGAGCCGCATGGAAAAGGAGAGAGTTTTGGTAACCCTATAGTGTTCAGGCTTAATCCGATGTGCACTAGGGATAGGGATCTCTGGCATATACGATGCCCACTCATATGCAACTGGGCGGTTGAGCTTCACCTACCACATCGGGTGTTCCGCTAGTTTGGTTTGTTCCAGCCACACCCGTCGGAGTGGGAGGACACAGACAAGTTGCTACACGTGTAAGATATAATTAACCTTGAGCACTTAGCAGCTTCTCGGCGGTTTCGATGGTGCTAATATTCTTTTTCTAACTTGCAGGTTGGATAGGAAAAGGCAGCGGAAGATCCAGGATTGGGCCAAGCATCACAATAAGTATGCCGTGCAGTTCACGCTTCGTGTGGAGCAAGCTAAGGCGGGAAAACGAGCCCAACTTCGTGAGCACTGCCCAATCGCGTTCAACAACTATCTCACATGGTTTCTTGCAAGTACCAGTGTGGAGGTATGCAAGCCGGCGTATTCCGAGGAGATTTTGGAAGATCCCACCGTATTCGATGAGCTAACCCAACACAAGTACAATGCATTAGTCAGGAAAGGCAACTCAGTCCCCTCAGCTCCAATGATGAACTTTGTGGTATTTGCCCTTTTTCTTTTCCATTCGCACTACTCACATCTTCGGTTGCCTAACATGTTAATGCCGTTTCTGTTCATAGCGTGCCCAGATCAAGAAAGCAGCTGATGAGACCGAGACTATTCTGGAAACAACCCCGGTTGGGAAAAGAGATGGGAAGGTGCACTTCGAGCATTCATTAAGGTTCACATCTCCTTCAAACTAGCACTTAACATGTGTTTTTACGTTCGATGTCTCATTCATTTGTACATGTTGCAGCGCCAAGGCCAAAGGTTAAGGCGGCTATCAAACCTTTTCAGTTGTCGTGACCCCGAGTATGTATCACCAGAACAGTCTAGGTCGGCGACACCATCAGATCCCACTTCTGGCCATGCTGATCCTTTGGAGGATGAGGATGTGGGTGTGGTCACCCAAGAGGTATGTCATGAGCATATATTCAATTGTTGATGCATTGCTAACTATATCCTCACACAGGGTCTTTCCATATCTTTTGTTTTTTTGTAATAGGTTGCTGATGATATGACCTTGGGGACCTACCAAGTTCGGTCTGCATACCAGTTAAAGCCTAGGAAGGGAATCAATAAATACACACCTGAAGACTTCACCCAAAGAGGCAAAAGGACGGTCGGCACCTCGGGATGGCGGCTTTGGATGACGATGTGGATGACATGGAGGAACCGGAGCCGGAGCGGGTTGCTCTTTCTAGGAAGGCAAAGAAGATAGCCAACAGGAGGGGGAGGAGCCAAAAAGCGCTCAAGGAACTAGTCGTCGTCTTTGTCCCCATGATGAACAAACACACATATTCTTCCCATCCCTATAAGCATTCAAACAACACAACGTAACATTGCTTCCATGAGTAGTGATCCAAGGATTAACACGGAATGCAAACCCTAAAATATATATGAAACAACAACCCTAACCCTAACCATAACCCTAGCCCTAAACCTAACCCTAGCACCAACATAAGAACACCCATAAGAATAACCCTAACATACTAACAAGCCTAGTCATAGGAAATTGGCAAACAAACATCTCACATCTCCATGCAAATCTCTAGATCCAAACAAAACTAGGGTTTCCCCAAACTAGCAACAAATGAGCAATTTGATAACATTACTTGGATCAAAACAAGGGGATCGGAGAAGATTACCTTGGGGAGGGTTTGTCTTCGAAATCCATGGACAAATTCTTCAAATTTGCAAGATTTGGGAGAGGATTTGAGAGGGGGAGAGAGGGGGAGAGGGGGAAAAGCTCGGGTTGGGTGTGGGGGTGGGGGAGTGGGGGGAAAGCTCGGGTTGGCGTGTGTGGGGGTGGGAGAGTGGGGGAGGGGGAGCCAGCCAAGCGGCTGGATAAGTCACAGTGTAGCGCCCGAGCCCTAGGCGCTGCACATTACATGTGTGGCGCCTAGCTCGGAGGCGCTGCAGTGGTGGGTGCGGGCCCAGGGGTTGCCACGGTGGACTGACATGCAACGCCCAAGCGCTAGGCGCTGCACCGTAGGGTCAGGCGCCACACAAAAAGGTCAGCCGCGTGAAATAGTTTCACGGGTAGTTCATTATGTGATTTGATTTCGTCCCGAGGTCAAAATTGTCAAATGTGCCCCAACACCGACCTGCAAACTTTCCCCGCATCCGTGCACGGACACAGAAGGCGGCCATCGAACAATAGCTGTATATATTCCAACTAGTCTTTGAATCAACTAGACGAAATACATGTAAACACAGCGGATTTGATACAAACTGGATGAAAACATTTTCAATTTAGACATATTTTAACTAAAAAGGTAAAACTATATGCACATACGGTCGCGCGAAGATTCATTCTCACGACACAAATACACTACACTACTCTATGGCCGGCCGCAGTGGTTCCCTTTGTCTTCTCCATGTCCGGAAGCCCGCTCATCGGACTGCCGAAAGCCTCGGAGGTATATTCTTCCTCCGTAACTTCTCTATGTCTGGCTGCGCCGCTCATCGGAGTGGCAAAGGGGGTGCTTCAGCCGGAGGGGAAGGGGGACGATTCAGTCGGAGGGGAAGGGTGCCTACTCCAATTCTGTGAAGCCGAGGCGAGGGTCGACGATGGTTTGCGCTGAACTGGGCAAGTCACCGACTGTGCACTCCGGCGACTGATGTGGCTAGAATGCGTTGGTATTTTCCCAAAGAGGAAGGGATGATGCAGCACAACTACGATAAATATTTCCCTCGGTTATGAAACCAAGGTTAGATATCCAGTAGGAGAACCAAGCAACACTATGTAAACGGTACCCCCACACAAAGAACAAATACTTGCAACCCAACGCGAAAGAGAGGTTGTTAATCCCTCTATGGTAAAAAGATAGATTAAATTGTATGAGATTGGGTAAATAGATTTTGCAAACACACACAAAAAATAAGAAAAGGAAAAAGTGCAGCAAGGTATTTTTGGGTTTTTGAAATAATAGATCTGAAAACAATATGATAAAAGATAGACCCGGGGCCGTGGATTTCACTAGTGGCTTCTCTCGGGAAAATAGCACATAGTGGGTAAACAAATTACCATTGGGCAATTGATAGAAGAGCAAATAATTATGACGATATCCAAGGCAATGATCATGTATATAGGCATCACATCCAAGATTAGTAGACCGACTCCTGCCTGCATCTACTACTATTACTCCACACATCGACCGCTATCCAGCATGCATCTAATGTATTAAGTTCATGGAGAACAGAGTAATGCAATAAGAACGATGACATGATGTAGACAAGATCTATTCATGTAGGAATAGACCCCCTCTTTTTATCCTTAATAGCAACAATATATACGTGCCCCGATACCCCTTTTGTCACTGGGTGAGGACACTGTAAGATCAAACCCATCACAAAGCACCTCTTCGCATTGCAAGAAAAATCAATCTAGTTGGCCTAACTAAACCAAAAATTCAGAGAAGAAATACGAGGCTATAACAATCATGCATATAAGAGATCAAAGAAAACTCAAATAATATTCATGTATAGATCTGATTATAAACTCGCACTTCATCGGATCCCAACAAACACACCGCGAAAAGTCATTACATCAAATAGATCTCCAAGAACATCGAGGAGAACATTGTATTGAGAATCAAAAAGAGAGAAGAAGCCATCACTACTGCCTAAGGACCCTTAGGTCTATGGTGAACTACTCACGCATCATCGGAGGAGCACCAATGAGGATGATGAACCCCTCCGTGATCGTGTTCCCCTCCGGCAGGGTGCCAGAAAGGGCCTCTAGACTGGATCTCATGGTTCTGGAACTTGCAGCGGCTGGAATTGTGTTTCGATCACTCCCCCAGGGTTTCTGAAATATTTGGGGTATTTATAGAGCTGAGAGGCGGTGGAGGAGACCTTTGTAGGCCCCACCACACATCAGGGCGCGCCAGGGGCCTCTAGCGCGCCTTGACGGGTGGTGGGCCCCATGGGTCTGCCCCAGGTGCTTCCTTGGCTCCCAAGTTGTCTTCTGGTCCAAAAAGTTTCGCTGTATTTGGACTCTGTTTGATATGGATATTCCGCGAAGTAAAAAACTAGCAAAAAACAGCAACTGGCACTTGGCACTATGTCAATAGGTTAGTCCCAAAAAATGACATAAAGTTGCTATAAAATGAAGCTAAAACATCCAATAATGATAATATAATAGTATGGAACAATAAAAAATTATAGATACGTAGGAGACGTATCGGCGACGCATCGGTGGTGGCCTTCCTGGGACCCAAGCAATGGTGGTCTCCTGTGTTCTACTTTCACTCGATGTTGGCGGCAGTTACATGCGCGAACATGCTGGCCATTGACTCGTCGATCTCCATGTTTTTCTCCATCAATCGGGCGCGGTCTTTGCAATGTTGACGGCGGATGGCACGGTGGCTGGCCTTGTCCATGGCTGCCATGATGCCCGTTTCGCCGTGCTCGCCCGCATGCCTACCTGGAGTAACTCGCCACTCCTCTGTGAGCTGGCTTGGACGGCGAGTTGCTAAAGCATGTGCTGGCTTGGAGTGGCAACTTTCTCCGTCGGGCTAGGCGAGGGAGGTGGAGCAGCGAGTTGCCTAGCTCGTATTCGGCGGGCTTGACGGGCCACCAAGACTGTTTTTATGTCGGAGAGATGCTCTTCCTGCTCGTCGGATGTCATCGAAAAGGTGGAGGGAATTGTGGACGGAGGAGATGGCGAGAGGCGGGGTGGTGCAATTCTTGCCTGGCGCCTGGCCCCCTTTAAATAGTCGGTTGACGGGAGGAGCTTACCCGGCGTTATGGTTAATGCTGACCCGCTCATGAACGGGCGTGTTGCAGGAGTAGATTTGTTGGCGCAAGCGCGAGTTTAGTGGAGACATTTAGATTTGGCGAGGAGGCGTGTTCAGCCAGATGTGCAACAGGCAGTGCCCTCGGCCAGCGTGCTGCTTCATTGGCGGAGCCAGTGAGAGGTCACATCCGCTCTGGGTTGACTTCAATGTGGAGCAGCTGCTCTATGTTAGGATGAGTGCGGGGAGCTGGGTCGGGCAAGAACATGAACGGGCGAGGGATGAGGGTTTTGGGTGGACCAGGGTGGTCAAAAGCGGGCATGGGTGCTGTCCGGACACCCATAAAACCCCCTCCACGTTTGTCTCCAGTTTTGCAGGAGAAAGTGCGCCCGACCACCCTGCGGACTGATGCATGACCGCGTTGAATGGCACAACACGTCCTAAAGCACTTGAATGATCTCGCTTGTAGGAAGTTTGTGGGTTGGCAGCGTTGGAGATTCCCTAAAGAACTTGAATGATCTCACAAAAAAATTAAGCACTTGAATGCTGCCAGTAAAAAATACAAGAATGTAAGGGCATCTCCAATGCTGACCCGTAAATTGCTCTGGTATATGTCTGTTTTTATGTTCGGACGTGGTCTGCAGACATGATGTGGGTGGGAGCCATCAAATATTAATCAGAAAGTATTCGGTTGGGAGGAGAAAAAGTAGGCAGGGATCATGCATGTGGTGGGATATTTGTGCTTTAATGTCCAGTTGAGAGGAGAGAGAGGAGATGAGGACCATGCATGTGCAGTTGGAAGGAAAGAGAGAGGAGAGGGACTATGCATGTGATTGGTCAAGTGGATGTCCGGACTTCGGCAAAGCCCCAACCCCATGTTCGTTTGGATACTGAAACCCATACGCTTGGACTGCTAAACGGACATGTATAGGTCCTCGTTGGATGGCAAAAGTGGTCCGGACATACAATGGAGTTTTGAGGGTCCATGATAACCCATAAGTATAGGGGACCTCAATAGTTTTCGAGGGTAGAGTATTCAACCCAAATTTATTGATTCGACACAAGGCGGGTCGAAGAATATCTGCAAGTATTAGCAGTTGCTACTTCTTGAGCTTGTGTTGGTTTTTCCCTTGAAGAGGAAAGGGTGATGCAGCAAAGTAGAGATAAGTATTTCCCTAAGTTAGAGAACAAAAGTATCAATCCAGTAGGAGACAACGCACAAATCACCAATACCTTCACAAACAATCAAACAACTTGCACCCAACGCGATAAAGGGGGTTGTCAATCCCTTCGCGGTTACTTGCAAAAGTGATATCTAATAGAGATAGATGAAACTAAAAAACGATAAAGTAAAATATTTTTGGGTTTTTTGGTTTATAGATCGGAAAGTAAAAGATTGCAAAATAGTATATCGGAAACTAATAAGATGTAAAATAGTAGATCGGAAACTTATATGATGGAAAATAGACCCGGGAGCCATAGGTTTCACTAGAGGCTTCTCTCATGATAGCAAATAATACGGTGGGTGAACAAATTACTGTCAAGCAATTGATATAAAAGCGCAAAGTTATGATGGCATCTAAGGCAATGATTATGAAATATAGGCATCACGTCCGTGTCAAGTAGACCGAAATGATTCTGCGTGTACTACTATTACTCCACACATCGACCGACTCCTGCTTGCTGAAGGAAATATGCCCAAGAGGCAATAATAAAGTTGTTATTTATATTTCCTTCTATCATGATAAATGTTTATTATTCATGCTAGAATTGTATTAACCAGAAACTTGATACATGTGTGGATACATAGACAAAACACAGTGTCCCTAGTAAGCCTCTACTAGACTAGCTCATTAATCAAAGATGGTTAAGTTTCCTAACCATAGACATGTGTTATCATTTGATGAACGGGATCACATCATTAGGAGAATGATGTGGACAAGACCCATCCGTTAGCTTAGCATAATGATCGTTAAATTTTGCTATTGCTTTCTTCATGACTTATACATATTCCTTTGACTATGAGATTATGCAACTCCCGAATACCAGAGGAATACCTTGTGTCCTATCAAACGTCACAACGTAACTAGGTGATTATAAAGATGCTCTACAGGTATCTCCGAAGGTGTTTGTTGGGTTGGCATAGATCGAGATTAGGATTTGTCAATCTGAGTATCGGAGAGGTATTTTTGGGCCCTCTCGGTAATGCACATCATAATAAGCCTTGCAAGTAATGTGACTAATGAGTTAGTTGTGGGATGATGTATTACAGAATGAGTAAAGAGACTTGCCGGTAACAAGATTGAACTAGTTATAAAGATACCGACGATCGAATCTCGGTCAAGTAACATACCGATGTCAAAGGGAATAAGGTATGTTGTCATTACGATACGACCGATAAAGATCTTCGTAGAATATGTGGGAACCAATATGAGCATCCAGGTTCCGCTCTAGGGTCCGCACGCTTAACGTTCGATGACGATTTTATTATATGAGTTATGTGATTTGGTGACCGAATGTTGCTCGGAGTCCCGGATGAGATCATGGACATGACGAGGAGTCTCGAAATGTTTCAGAGGTAAAGATTCATATATAGGACGATGATATTCGGACACCGGAAGTGTTCTGGGGGTACCGGGTACAGATCGGGTCATCGGAAGGGGTTCCGGGCATCCCCCCGGCAACTACATGGGCCTAATGGGCGAAGAAGGGGACAAACCAGCCCCTAGGGTGCTGGTGCGCCCCATGTAGGCTGAAATAAGGGGGAAGGAAAGAGGAGAAGATGGAAACGAAGGGGAGGGATTCGGCCTCCCCCTTCCTTCTCTCCTCCCTCCTCCTTTCTTCCCCCTCCAGATGAATATGGAAGGGGAGGGCGAACTAGGAGGCGCCCAATGATGTCTACTACACAACCTTTTTCTTGTAGACGTTGTTGGGCCTCCAAGTGCAGAGGTTTGTAGGATAGTAGAAAATTTCTCTCAAGTGGATGACCTAAGGTTTATCAATCCGTGGGACGCGTAGGATTAAGATGGTCTCTCTCAAACAACCCCGCAACCAAATAACAAAGAGTCTCTTGTGTCCCCAACACACCCAATACAATGGTAAATTGTATAGGTGCACTAGTTCGGCGAAGAGATGGTGATACAAATGCAATATGGATGGTAGATATAGGTTTTTGTAATCTGAAAATATAAAAACAGGAAGGTGTATAATGATAAAAGTGAGCGTAAACGATATTTCAATGTGTTGAAACAAGGCCTAGGGTTCATACTTTCACTAGTGCAAGTTCTCTCAACAAGGATAACATAATTAGATCATATAACTATCCCTCAACATGCAACAAAGAGTCACTCCAAAGTCATGTAGCGACCAGACCTCAAACAGTCTAATCTCTGTGCTCAGGTGTCATCCCTGGATCAGTAATGCTGACACCACACAATACTTGAAGGATTTATAACAGAGTAGCAATCACACACTTATTACATCGAGTGTATCAATAGAGAACTTATTACAATAAATATGGCTTAAGGCCATCTAATAATGATAACAGCGGAAGGCTTGGAAGATAAGTGAGTCTATCAACTCCAACGGCATCATTGAGTATAGAACCACGACCTAAAAATGTTGGGGAACGTTGCAGAAAACAAAAAATTTCCTACGGTTTCACCAAGATCCATCTAGGAGTTCATCTAGCAACGAGTGATTAGATGCATCTACGTACCTTGTAGATCGCGAGCGGAAGCGTTCAAAGAACGGGGATGAGGGAGTCGTACTCGACGTGATTCGAATCACCGAAGATCCTAGCACCGAACGGACGGCACCTCCGCGTTCAACACACGTACGGAACAGCCACGTCTCCTCCTTCTTGATCCAGCAAGGGGGAAGGAGAGGTTGAGGGAGATGGCTCCAGCAGCAGCACGACGGCGTGCTGGTGATGGAGCTGTAGTACTCCGGCAGGGCTTCGCCAAGCACTATGGAGGAGGAGGAGGTGTTGGAGAGGGAGAGGGAGGCACCAAAGGCAAAGTTGAGAAGTCCTCCATCTCCCCCACTATATATAGGAGGGCCAAGGGGGGGGCACCGGCCCTAGGAGATCTAATCTCCTAGGGGGTGCGGCCAAGGGGAGGAATCCCTCCTCCCCAAGGCACCTAGGAGGTGCCTTCCCCTCCTAGGACTCTTCCCTCCTTGAAACCCTAGGTTCATGGGCCTCTTGGGGCTGGTGCCCCTGGCCCATGTAGGCCAAGGCGCACCCCCTACAGCCCATGTGGCCCCCCGGGACAGGTGGCCCCACCCGGTGGACCCCCGGGACCCTTCCGGTGGTCCCGGTACAATACCGGTGACCCCGAAACTTGTCCCGATGCCCGAAATAGCACTTCCTATATATAATTCTTTACCTCCGAACCATTCCGGAACTCCTCGTGACGTCCGGGATCTCATCCGGGACTCCGAACAACATTCGGGTTACTGCATATACATATCCCTACAACCCTGGCGTCACCGAACCTTAAGTGTGTAGACCCTACGGGTTCGGGAGACATGTAGACATGACCGAGATGCTCTTCGGTCAATAACCAACAGCGGGATCTGGATACCCATGTTGGCTCCCACATGCTCCTCAATGATCTCATTGGATGAACCACGATGTCAAGGATTCAATCAATCCCGTATACAATTCCCTTTGTCAATCGGTATGTTACTTGCCCGAGATCCGATCGTCGGTATCCCAATACCTCGTTCAATCTCGTTACCGGCAAGTCACTTTACTCGTACCATAATGCATGATCCCGTGACCAGACACTTGGTCACTTTGAGCTCATTATGATGATGCATTACCGAGTGGGCCCAGTGATACCTCTCCGTCATATGGAGTGACAAATCCCAGTCTTGATCCGTGTCAACCCAACAGACACCTTCGGAGATACCCGTAGTATACCTTTATAGTCACCCAGTTACGTTGTGACGTTTGGCACACCCAAAGCACTCCTACGGTATCCGGGAGTTACACGATCTCATGGTCTAAGGAAAAGATACTTGACATTGGAAAACTCTAGCAAACGAACTATACGATCTTATGCTATGTTTAGGATTGGGTCTTGTCCATCACATCATTCTCCTAATGATGTGATCTCGTTATCAATGACATCTAATGTCCATAGTCAGGAAACCATGACTATCTATTGATCAACGAGCTAGTCAACTAGAGGCTTACTAGGGACATGTTGGTGTCTATTATTCACACATGTATTACGATTTCCGGATAACACAATTATAGCATGAATAAAGACAATTATCATGAACAAGGAAACATAATAATAATGCTTTTATTATTGCCTCTAGGGCATATTTCCAACAAAAAACTCCTTAATCATCGTCTGAAAAGTCTGCAACATTAACATTGCAGCCCGAAACGGGTCAGCACATGGAATATGCTGGCAAAGTAACACATAGAGAGTAATGGAATGAAACAGCTATACTATATGCATATTTGGCTGGTGGAAAGCTCTATGGTTACAGTTTTGCGTAAAGCTAATTTTTCCCTACTGCAAAGGAATAAATTTTATTTAACTATCATGGTAGTTGTTAAAGATTGAGAATGGTTGACAGCATTCTCAATCCCAATTAAGCATCATCATTAAACAAAACCCAACAAAATTAAATTAGAGTAACATGTTGAGATTCACATGATAATCCAAGCACTAGATACTCAAGATGTCCATAACCGGGGACACGGCTAACCATGATTAGTTTATACACTCTGCAGTGGTTTGCGCACTTTTCCCCACAAGACTCGATCGCCTCCATTTGGTTTCTCGCACTACACGATGTTTAAGAAATGGATGATCGAGACATAGTCTTTCAGAAGCGCTAGCACCTTACGATGGATAGACCGTTACACCTACTTTCCCCTACATCTGCTAGTCTACCCTATAAGAGTTCGCACGACTTAATCAACTATGCTAGAGCCCATAATAGCTTGTGGATGCACACGGAAGTTTCTAGTATGAAAAACCTCATGATCCCTTTGGGCCTGGGTGGCGGTCCATAAAGAAAAACAGGCAATCCTGGAATACCCAGGTACCTCAGTCCACCCAGATGTGTGTTTAAGTTGCCACCTTAGATAAACCATTAAATTAACAAACTCACATCTATCATGGATATCACTCACCAATCCACGTCTACTAGCATAACATGGCATAATAGGCAAACGTAGAAGTAACTCCCAAAGGTTTGATAATACAACAAGTAATAGGTACTACCTCAACTACTTCCCATCCCACAATTTAATTAGATCCTAATCATGCAATGTTTGAGGATTGATCTAATGCAATAAAACTGGGTAGTAGGAGGTATGATCAAAGTGTTACTTGCCTTGCTCATGACCCGCGAAACCTAGAGATTCGAAGTAACATGCGGCGCACTCCGGGTATTCTATCGCAGACAAACAAACAAGCATACAATAAGTATTCATCTAATGCACAGGTAAAACTCAAATAAGAGATCTAACCAGAAAGTTCAACTTAAGAACTCCGGTTTGCAAAAAGAATCAAATCAAACGAAGCAACGAAAGTCAAACGGCAAAAGAAACAAGCTTCGTTTACTATTCTAGATCTAGGGAAATTTTTACAGTGGCAAAAACTTGTTTAAGTTGGTTAAATGGATAGAGAGTTTCGAGACGAAACTCCAGGCGCTTGAATCGCCTGATTCCGATAAATGAGCGAAAAGTTATACTAAAACGAAAATCGGATCAGGAATCGCGATCAGAAAAATCGGGGATTTAATCCGAGAAAAGAAAAACGACGAACGTTTGCTAGAACAAACGAACGAACGCTCGCTATTTAAATAAATCGGAAAAACCGATCTATTTAAAAAAACCGAAACTAAAAAAACAAACAAAACCATCGAAAAAACCGAACGGTTTTTCGAAAAAAAAACGGCGTCTAAAAAAAACTACCCCGCAAACTCCGGCGACAGATCCGGCGGCGGCGGCGGGGCTCCGGCGGTCGGCGGCGGTGGGGCTGCGATCGGCGGCGGCGACGGCGCGGGGCGGCGGCGCGGGGCGGGGCGGCGGTGGGGCTGGGACTAGGGTTTGGGGAGGCTACCGGGCTGGGCTCCTGGCTTATAAAGGCTGGACGGGCTTAGTGTCTAGGTGGGACACGGCCCGTAGGTCGGTTGCGTTTTTTTTAATATTCCTCGCAGAAAAACAAAAAAAGAAATACTAAACGGACTCCAAAAATTCCGAAATAAATTTTCCCGGGCTTCTAAAATCAAGCCGCACAAGGTGAACATTTATTTGGGGCCTAAATGCAATTTTGAAAAACACACATTTTTCCTAAATTCAAATAAAATAACGAAAAACTCCGAAATAAAATCTTATTTGATTTTATTATTAAATCCTCAATATTTCTTTATTTTTCGAAAGTCATTTTATTCCCTCTCTCATATTTTTGTAATAGAAATAATTGATGATAAAATAATTAAAATCAAATGATCCTATTCTCAAAATTTGAGAAAACTCAAATATGAAATAACAAAATCCCCAACTCTCTCCGTGGGTCCTTGAGTTGCGTAGAATTTCTAGGATCAAAGCCGAAAGCAAATAAATTATGATATGCAATGATGATCTAGTGTATAACATTCCAAATTGAAAATTTGGGATGTTACAAACCTACCCCCCTTAAGATGAATCTCGCCCTCGAGATTCAGGTTGGCTAGAAAATAGGTGAGGGTGGTCCTTGGGCAAATCTTCCTCTCGCTCCCAGGTGGCTTCATCCTCCGTGTGGTGGCTCCACTAAACCTTACAAAACTTGATAACCTTGCTGCGGGTGACTTGGCTGGCAAACTCGAGAATCTTAACTGGTTTCTCCTCATAGGTCAAATCACTGTCCAACTGAATTGCTTCCAGTGGTACCGTATCTCTCAGCGGTATGTCAGCCATCTCCGCGTGGCACTTCTTCAACTGAGAAACATGGAACACATCATGAACTCCTGACAATCCTTCGGGCAATTCCAACTTGTAGGCCACTTCTCCCATACGTTCCAATACTCGGTGTGGTCCTACAAATCGTGGCGCTAACTTTCCCTTAACACCAAAGCGCTTTATTCCCCAAAGTGGGGATACTCGAAGATAAACTCTGTCTCCGACTTCGTAAACTGTCTCCTTGTGTTTAGAATCTTCATAACTCTTCTGCCTGGATTGAGCTACCTTGAGCCTATCGTGAATCAATTTCACCTTCTGTTCAGACTCCTTAATCAAATTAGGTCCAAACAACTGGCGGTCTCCAACTTCATCCCATGACAACGGTGTCCTGCACCTCCTTCCGTACAAGGCTTCGAAAGGGGCCATCTTTAAACTGGATTGATAGCTGTTGTTGTAAGAGAATTCTGCATATGGAAAATTGTCGTCCCAACTAGATCCATAATCTAGCGCACAAGCTCTCAGCATGTCCTCCAAAATCTGATTGACTCTCTCGGTCTGTCCATCTGTCTGTGGATGAAAAGCTGTGCTGAACTCTAGCCTGGTACCCAAAGTTTCGTGCAGCTGATTCCAGAACTTTGAGGTAAACTGGGTTCCTCTATCTGATACTATACTCCTCGGAACTCCATGTAAGCATATAATCCTGGTCATGTATATCTTTGCCAACTTAGCACTGGTGTAAGTGGTCTCTACCGGGATGAAATGAGCTACTTTAGTCAACCGATCAACTACAACCCAAATCGAGTCATAGCCTGAATGAGTCCTGGGTAATCCCGTGATAAAATCCATGCCTAACTTATCCCACTTCCATTCGGGTATCGGCAATGGTTGTAGCAATCCTGCTGGCTTCTGATGCTCTGCCTTCACTCTCTGACATACATCACATACTGCTACGTACTCCGCAATATCCTTCTTCATTCCGGTCCACCAGAAAATATCCTTCAAATCCAAATACATCTTGGTATTTCCTGGGTGAATCGAATATGGTGAATCGTGTGCCTCTTGCAGAATCAACCTCCTGATCTCCCGATCATTGGGCACATAAACATGGTCTTCAAACCATAGGGTGTCGTGCTCATCCTCACGAAATCCTTTAGCCTTTCCTTCGCTCATTTTCTCCTTTATAGAGGCAATCTCCTTGTCAGTCTTCTGAGCTTCTCTGATTCTATCCATCAAAGTTGACTGAATCTCCAATGCTGCTACATAGCCTCTCAGAACTATTTCCAAACATAGCTCACGAAGATCCTCGGCTAACTCCTTTGGTATTTATCCCGTCATTAGTGTATTGACATGGCTTTTACGGCTCAATGCGTCAGCTACTACATTAACCTTTCCGGGATGGTAATGCAATCTCATATCATAATCCTTGATGAGCTCCAACCATCTCCTTTGTCTGAGGTTTAACTCCTTCTGCGTGAAAATGTATTTCAAACTCTTGTGATCCGTGTACACCTCACAATGATTTCCAATGAGGAAATGTCTCCATGTTTTCAATGCATGCACTACGGCTGCTAACTCCAAATCACGCGTGGCATAATTCAATTCATGGGGTTTCAGTTGTCTTGAGGCATATGAAACAACTCTCCCTTCCTGCATAAGCACTGCTCCAAGTCCTTGTCGTGAAGCGTCGCAATACACCTCATAATCCTTGGTCTGGTCTGGCAAAATCAGCACTGGTGAAGTAACCAAGCGTTTCTTCAACTCCTGGAAACTAGCCTCACACTCCTCAGTCCATATGAACTTGGTATCCTTCTTTAACAACTCCGTCATAGGTTTTGCAATCTTGGAGAAATTCTCAATAAATCTCCGGTAGTATCCTGTGAGTCCAAGGAAACTCCGAATCTCTCCAACTGTGGTTGGTGCTTCCCACTTGGTCACGGTATCAACTTTAGTGGGATCAACTGCTATTCCTTCTCCGGATATAACGTGTCCGAGGAATCCTACTTCCTTCAACCAAAACTCACATTTGCTGAACTTGGCATACAACTGATGTTCTCTGAGCTTCTCAAGTACCAATTGCAAATGTTCCTTATGTTCCTCTTCATTCTTCGAGTAAACCAGAATATCATCAATGAACACCACGACAAACTTATCCAAAAATTCCATAAACACTTTGTTCATCATGTTCATAAAATAGGCAGGTGCGTTAGTCAGACCAAATGACATAACGGTATACTCGTACAGCCCATACCTGGTGGTAAAAGTTGTCTTAGGTATATCCTGTTCTCGAATCTTCAACTGGTGGTATCCTGATCGCAGATCGATCTTGGAAAATACCTTAGCTCCTTGCAATCGATCAAATAGATCATTGATCATTGGTAGTGGGTACTTGTTCTTGATCCTTACTTCATTCAACCCACGATAATCAACAACCATCCTTAACGATCCATCCTTTTTCTCCACTAGAAGTACTGGTGATCCCCAAGGCGACGAACTTGGGCGAATGTAACCTTTATCTAGTAACTCCTTAATTTGCTTCTTAATCTCCACCAAATCCATTGCAGGCATCATGTATGGTCTCTTCGATATTGGCCCTGTGCCTGGCAATAGCTCAATCAAACACTCAATATTTCTATCCGGTGGCATGCCTGGAAACTCTTCTGGAAATACTTCAGGGAAATCCCTTACCACTGGTACTTCCTCCTGCACAACTCCTATTAAACAATTTACTTGAGTCCCTTTTGGCACATGTCGGGATACATACTTGATCCTTCTCCCATCTGGGGTGGTAAGCAAAATTGTCTTACTGGTGCAATCGATGTTTCCCCCATAGATCGATAGCCAATCCATACCCAGAATTACATCCAATCCTTGTGATTCCAAAATGATTAAATCCAAGGGAAACACATGCCTACCTATACTCAATGGCACTTGAAAACATCCTTGACTGGCCATATACTCCGCTCCTGGTGAGCTTACTAGCATAGGTGTTCTAAGAACCTTAGTGGGAAAGTTATACTTATCCACAAATCCCCTTGATATGTATGAATGCGATGCACCAGTATCAAAAAGAACGAGTGCAGTAAATGACTTAACCAAAAACTTACCGATTACTGCATCCGGCTGCTCTTCAACCTCCTCCACGTTAACGTGGTTCACCTGTCCCCTGTTGAAAGGGTTCGGCTTCTTCCCAGAGCTTCCATTGCCATTCTGGCCTTTAGGACATTCATTGGCATAATGTCCGGTCTTCTGACACTTAAAGCAAGTGACTTGGCTCAGGTCTTTCTTGGCTGGGGTTGATGGGTTGGTACGGTTCTGGCCGTTGCTTCCTCCATTGCCATTACCATTCTTGGTGCCGTTGTGATTGTGCGAGCTACCTCCTCCATGGGTATGCTGAAAATGTCCTCCCGGTCTAGGGATAAAACGTGGCTTCTGCTGAGCTCCGGAATTGTACTTCCCTTGTCCATACTTCCTCTTGCGGTTCTCAATTTGCTGCTGCTTGCCTTCAATCATAAGAGCACGGTCTACCAACTCCTGGTAGCTGTTGAAGTTTGCTACCATCAACTGCATGCTCAACTCATCATTTAGTCCTTCCAGAAACTTCTCCTGCTTAGCTGCATCTGTAGCAACATCATCTGGGGCATAACGTGCTAATTTACTAAAGTCCTCCACATACTGGCCAACTGTCCGTCCTCCTTGGCGCAAGTTGCGAAACTCTCGCTTCTTCATGGCCATAGCTCCTGCTGAAACATGGACAATTCGAAAAGCCTGCTGAAACTGGTCCCATGTGACGATGTCGACAGGGAAAGTGGCTGTGAAATTCTCCCACCATGATGCTGCGGGTCCTTCAAGCTGATGTGCGGCAAACTTCACCTTCTCTGCATCTGTGCATCCTGCTGTGGTCAACTCTCTAGCTGTCTTGCAGAGCCAATCATCTGCTACTATCGGCTCGGTGCTACTGGAAAACACCGGCGGATTCAGACTAAGAAAATGGGCTAAGTGATCAACAGGTGGTGGTGGTGGTGGTGGGTTGTTGTTGTTGTTCCCCTGATTCTGATTCTGGACTAGCAACTGCATCAATGTGTTCTGCTGCTGGATCAACTGGGTGAGCTCCGGTGGAAAGGTAAATCCGGGGTCATGTCTCGGAGGCATCTGAGGGTTTTAGAAAAGATGAGATTTAAGAATAGAGGGGGTCTAAAGAGAAAACACTACCCATATGCACATGAGGCAAAAGCAAACAATTCACTTCATTCAATCAAACAAGGGCATACAATCGATCTAACTATCGCAAAAGTGCTCGGACTACTGTATTTACATGGTGGACTACTACTACTGATGAGGTGGTCTACTAAAAATATTCTTCGGTTATAGACTCCATGATATCTGCTCCGGCTTCATCAACATAGTCATCATCGATATCATCTGGGTTCGAGTCGGTGTCGTCGATGATGATGTATTCTTCCGGGCGAATCTCCTTGGGTTCTTCATCTTCATCTACTGGTGTAGGGCCTCCCATAAATATTCCGATCTTCTTGAGCAGATCATCATTCTTCTCCACCAATACTTCAATTTCTTCTTCATAATCTTCACGTGTAGCCTTGAGTTCTTCCTCCAGTTCTTTGATTCTAGTCCTTGCCTTCTTCAGGTCTATCATGCCGGCGCACATCTGGTTCTCCTGTCATCGAATGTGCTGGTTTAATTCCTTGATAAAAGCTGCAATTGATCTATCCTTTCTGGTGCTGATCATCCCCCAGTGCTCATCTCGGCGCCCACAAATCTGGTAGATAGTATCCTTGAGATCATTGTGGTAGACTTCTCCAATGTGTCCCATGGCGATGTGATCTGCCATGCTCTTCCCTAGACTCCAAGTTGGTGCATCAAAAGAAAATTCTATGGGCTCAGTGACTGGCATGGACGTCCTTCCTGGAACTTGAACTTGAATCATCCAGCGCTCTTCTTCAGGTAAAGTGGCGTTGTAGGTTCCGGTGAAGCTTGGTACTCCTATGTTCATGTATCTAGTGACTTCCTTCAGGTGACGTCCAAAGGGTGTATCTTCATCCGGTTGCGTGAACTTGTTCCTTGCATCCGCCATCCTAAAGAGTAGAAAAGATGAGAGGTCAGAAGAGAAGAGAGTGAATAGTGATCTAGGTCTTTTAGCTTAGTGGTCGTGTCCTACAGTCAACGTGTGCTCTGATACCATCTTTATAGCGACCATACCTCAAACAGTCTGATCTCTGTGCTCAGGTGTCATCCCTGGATCAGTAATGCTAACACCACACAGTACTTGAAGGATTTATAACAGAGTAGCAATAACACACTTATTACATCGAGTGTCTCAATAGAGAACTTATTACAATAAATATGGCTTAAGGCCATCTAATAACGATAACAACGGAAGGCTTGGAAGATAAGTGAGTCCATCAACTCCAACGGCATCACTGAGTATAGAACCATGACCTAAAAACTCCTTAATCGTCGTCTGAAAAGTCTGCAACATTAACTTTGCAGCCCGAAACGGGTCAGCACATGGAATATGTTGGCAAAGTAACACATAGAGAGTAATGGAATGAAACAGCCATACTATATGCATATTTGGCTGGTGGAAAGCTCTATGGTTAAAGTTTTGCGTAAAGCTAATTTTTCCCTACTTCAAAGGAATCAATTTTATTTAACTATCATGGTAGTTGTTAAAGATTGAGAATGGTTGATAGCATTCTCAATCCCAATTAAGCATCATCATTAAACAAAACCCAACAAAATTAAATTAGAGTAACATGTTGAGATTCACATGATAATCCAAGTACTAGATACTCAAGATGTCCATAACCGGGGAGACGGCTAACCATGATTAGTTTATACACTCTGTAGAGGTTTGCGCACTTTTCCCCACAAGACTCGATTGCCTCCGTTTGGTTTCTCGCACTACACGATGTTTGAGAAATGGATGACCGAGACATAGTCTTTCAAAAGCGCTAGCACCTTACGATGGATAGACCGTTACACCTACTTTCCCCTACATCTGCTAGTCTACCCTATAAGAGTTCGCACGACTTAATCAACTATGCTAGAGCCCATAATAGCTTGTGGCTGCACACGGAAGTTTCTAGTATGAAAAATCTCATGATCCCTTTGGGCCTGGGTGGCGGTCCATAAAGAAAAACAGGCAATCCTGGAATACCCAGGTATCTCAATCCACCCAGATGTGTGTTTAAGTTGCCACCTTAGATAAACCATTAAATTAACAAACTCACATCTATCATGGATATCACTCACCCAATCCATGTCTACTAGCATAGCATGGCATAATAGGCAAACGTAGAAGTAACTCCCAAAGGTTTGATAATACAACAGGTAATAGGTACTACCTCAACTACTTCCCATCCCACAATTTAATTAGATCCTAATCATGCAATGTTTTAGGATTGATCTAATGCAATAAAACTGGGTAGTAGGAGGTATGATCAAAGTGTTACTTGCCTTGCTGATGATCCGCGAAACCTAGAGATTCGAAGTAACAGGCGGCGCACTCTGGGTATTCTATCGCAGACAAACAAACAAGCATACAATAAGTATTCATCTAATGCACAGGTAAAACTCAAATAAGAGATCTAACCAGAAAGTTCAACTTAAGAACTCCGGTTTGCAAAAACAATCAAATCAAACGAAGCAACGAAAGTCAAACGGCAAAAGAAACAGGCTTCATTTACTATTCTAGATCTAGGGCAATTTTTACAGTGGCAAAAACTTGTTTAAGTTGGTTAAACGGATAGAGGGTTTCGAGACGAAACTCCGGGCGCTTGAATCGCCTGATTCCGATAAACGAGCGAAAAGTTATACTAAAACGAAAATCGGATCAGGAATCGTGATCAGAAAAATCATGGATTTAATCCGAGAAAAGAAAAACGACGAACGTTTGCTAGAAGGAACGAATGCTCGCTATTTAAATAAATCGGAAAGACCGATCTATTCAAAAAAACAGAAACAAAAAAAACGAACAAAACCGTCGGAAAAACCGAACGGTTTTTCGAAAAATAAACCGGCGTCTAAAAAAACTACCTGGCAAACTCTGGCGACAGGTCCGGCGGCGGCGGCGGGGCTCCGGCGGTCAGCGGCGGCGGCGCGGTGGTCGGCGGCGGCAGGGCTGCGGCCGGCGGCGGCGCGGGGAGGCGGCGGCGGGGCTGGGGCTAGGGTTTGGGGAGGCTCCTGATCCGGGCTCCCGGCTTATAAAGGCTGGACGGGCTTAGTGTCCAGGTCGGACACGACCCGTAGGTCGGTTGCGTTTTTTTAAAATATTCCACGCAGGAAAAAAATTACTAAACGGACTCCAAAAATCCAAAAATAAATTTTCCCGGGCTTCTAAAATCAAGCCGCACAAGGTGAACATTTATTTGGGGCCTAAATGCAATTTTGAAAAACACACATTTTTCCTAATTTCAAATAAAATAATGAAAAACTCCGAAATAAAATCTTATTTGATTTTATTATTAGATCCTCAATATTTCTTTATTTTGGGAAAGTCATTTTATTCCCTCTCTCATATTTTTGTAATAGAAATAATTGATGATAAAATAATTAAAATCAAATGATCCTATTCTCAAAATTTGAGAAAACTCAAATATGAAATAACGAAATCCCCAACTCTCTCCGTGGGTCCTTGAGTTGCGTAGAATTTCTAGGATCAAAGCCAAAAGAAAATAAATTATGATATGCAATGATGATATAGTGTATAATATTCCAAATTGAAAATTTGGGATGTTACAAGTCACTAATAGCGGAGAACAAATGAAGAGATTATTGTAGGGTACGAAACCACCTCAAAGTTATCCTTTCTGATCGATCTATTCAAGAGTCCATAGTAAAATAACACGAAGCTATTCTTTCCATTCGATCTATCCTAGAGTTTGTACTAGAATAACACCTTAAGACACAAATCAACCAAAACCCTAATGTCACCTAGATACTCCAATGTCACCACAAGTATCCGCGGGTATGATTATACGATATGCATCACACAATCTCAGATTCATCTATTCAAACAACACAAAGAACTTCAAAGAGTGCCCCAAAGTTTCTACCGGAGAGTCAAGATGAAAACGTGTGCCAACCCCTATGCATAAGTTCAGAAGGTCACAGAACTCGCAAGTTGATCACCAAAACATACATCAAGTGGATCACATGAATATCCCATTGTCACCACAGATAAGCACATGCAAGAGATACATCAAGTGTTCTCAAATCCTTAAAGACTCAATCCGATAAGATAACTTCAAAGGGAAAACTCAATCCATTACAAGAGAGTAGAGGGGGAGAAACATCATAAGATCCAACTATAATAGCAAAGCTCGCGATACATCAAGATCGTGTCGAATCAAGAACACGAGAGAGAGAGAGAGATCAAACACATAGCTACTAGTACATACCCTCAACGTCGAGGGTGAACTACTCCCTCCTCGTCATGGAGAGTACCAGGATGATGAAGATGGCCACCGGTGAGGGTGCCGGAACAGGGTCCCGATTGGTTTTTGGTGGCTACAGAGGCTTGTGGCGGCGGGACTCCCGATCTAGGTTTCTTTCTGGAAGTTTGGGGTTATATAAGAGGCGTTGGTGTCGGGGACAAGTTAGGGGGGTTCACAAGGCGGCCACGAGGTAGGGGGCGCGCCCCCACCCTCGTGGGTGCCTCGGGACTCCTTTAGCCCTTCTCCATTACTCCATGGGCTTCTTCTGGTCCAAAAATAATCTTTGTAAATTTTCACGTCAATTGGGCTCTGTTTGATATTCCTTTTCTGTGATACTCAAAAACAAGGAAAAAACAGAAACTAGCATTGGTCTCACACCCTGCATTTTGTAACATGTCATTTTCATTATTAAAACATGAAAAAAAAATTGGACCAACAAAAACTTTTGCATTATTTGGCTTTTATTTTGGAGTTGGTTTTCTCTGAGTGATTTTTTTTCAAGTGCTCTTTAAAGTCAACTAATCCACCTTCTGTACTTCATCTCCTTGCCCCAAACTTCTGCCCAATGATCATGCCATGTGTATAGTACAGTATAGTATTTTCCTACAAAAATAATTTGGCCAAATAGTATTTTCAAAATTTAGTTTTCCAAAAACCCCTGAGTTCAGGTTTGCACTACAAGTACTTGATTTGGGTATGAAAAATATTTCAAAGAGTATATTTGAAACCTATTAGATATAGGATTCCCATAAACCGCAAAAATATAATTTTAACAGTTATTTTCCTATTTTATTTAAAAGCTTTTTCTTAAGGCCAGAAATGGTCTTTAATAGGGAAAAATTATTTTAATGTTCCAAAAATATTTGACAAAAATCAGGGAAACTCAGTGGACATATATTTTCCATATATAGGAGTTTCAACACATGGTCATGTTCAGAATATTGGACAAAGCCTCCCAAAACTATTTCTGCCCTTTTCAAGGATTTGAAATATTTCTACAAGAAATATTTTCATAAAAATCCAAGGAAAATCCAGCAAGTCACAAATGCATATTGTGGTCACCCTGCAAATCCTCATCTCAATTAAGGTCAGTGTGGTTCACCAAAATGCACCAAAACCCTCTCTGACCAGAATCAAATTTGAACAACTTTGTACTACCAACTTTCTCTCCTTGACCCCAACTTTTGTGATCATGTTCATATGACCAAATGAGGCCACTACACCAAGTGGTGCATCAAGGAGAAATGATTTGATCAACTAGATCTGCACAAGTTCATTTCTGCTAATTTCTAGGGTTTACAAAAGTTGCATTGGCAACTTTGCCCAAATAAGCTCAAAATTGGTGGAAGACCCTAATTATATGTGTCATTCCACCCTGTGGAGTCTCATGGCAAACGGAAACCATCTACTTGCCCAAACCAGCATCAAACACCTTCTGCCACTTTACAAAAATCCCATTTTTGGCCTCTTCCACTAATCTCTGTAGGCTCAACTTTCTACCACGACCCCTCCTAGTCCCCCTCTAGCACCTGTGAGCTTTGCTACCCGAGGAAGCAATGATGAAGGGGGGGAGAACCCCATTTTTCTTCTCTGGACAGTGGATTCCTCTCTCTCTCTCTCAGCATCCCTCTCTCCTCTCAGCCTTTCAGAGCATCCAAGGCACTCCCCAGCTTTTGCCCATGCCCCCTTCAGCTGCCAAACGCAAGTGGACGCGCGCGGACACGGGAAAGCCGTGGATGCCGGCCAAAATTGCGCTCTGGAGCGCATGGCAGGGCACCTGACCGTTGACGCCGCGCCTCCCGGCCACCTCGAGCCTCCCCCGCGCGCCAGTCGATGCCCCTCGACGTCCGCTCCACGCCAGCAGGCTGCCCACTTGCTCCCGCGCCTTCCTCTCTCTCCTGCAGCTCGCGCCAGAACGCCGCCCCGTTCGGCCAATACTCGCGCCGCTCCTATGGCCCACCTGCAGCTCGCCCCGCTCCTCCTCTCTCTCCCTGGCATCCTAGACCACTCTCACGAACACCCCCGAGCCCTCCATTCCCTCTCTAACGGACACCCGAGCCGATCCCGCAGACACCCGTAGGCCGTGCCTACGGTGGACCTCGGCCAGCCTATAAAAGGTGACCCTGAGCCTCTCTATCACTCCCTGTCGCTCCCCCACACTCCTAATCCACCTCCCGCACCACCCATTTGTCCCCAGAGCCGCTCGAGCTCGAGATCAAGCTCGAGCTCGAGCTCCGCCGCCTCGGCTCGCCGGAGTTCGCGAGGTACAGGCCTCCCCCGCTCCTCCTCTGCCCCGATCTGGAGCCACCGCACCCTACTGATCATTCCCCCCCCCCTTGTCTTCCTCTCTGTAGCTGCCGGCAACGGCCGGAGTCACTGCCTCCCGAAGCTCCTCCGCCGCAGCTCCTCGTCGCCGGCGAACCAGGCACCCTCGCCGGCCAAGTCCACCACCCACCGACGTGCGGCAGCCCCCTGAAGCCATCCCCGCACTCGTCGGAGCTCGCCGTGGCCTACATCGTCCCCGGTGAGCACCGCGACCCCCCTGTCCACGGGTTAGTGATGACAGGCGGGCCCCGCCTGTCATCCTCTCCCTCGTTCCCGCGCCCCTCTCTCTCTCTCTGTCCTGCAGGCCCCGGGCCGTCAGGTTTGAAATGGGCGGGCGCGCGCGCTGTGCGCTGGCTTGGCTGGGTCGGCCCGCTGGCTGGGTCTGCTGCCCCGCAGCTGTTCTGGCCCGGCAGGCACAATGCCCTTTTTCTTTTTGTTTTTTGTGGCTTTTCCAAAAATTCCACATAATTAATTATTTATCCAAATGCAATAATTCCAACTCCTAAATTCCTGTAATAATCCCACCTATTTATGGTGCAACTTTCATTCAAATCCAACAACCTTTTCTTCACTGTAAATATTTAAATGTGTTTTTAAGCATTTAAATAAACCTTCGAAAACCCATTTCTCCTATTCTGCTACTCCAAATCCAAAACTAGGAATTTTCCCCTTCTTAGTTTTCAACCTAGTATTTAATAAAAATGAGTTGACATTTTTCTGAGCAATTTGGTTTTTCTGTTTTATTATTGCCTTATTTTCTCGTTGTTATTTTGTGACGATAGATTGCGTTGCTGACGAAGGAGTTGGACCAGAAGACTTTGAAGACCCAGAAGACTTTGTTGAGCCAGGCAAGCAGCCCTTTGACCATGCCTATGAAACCCTTTTTATGCATTTCATATAGCACTTTATTATTGTTGCATCGGAATCATGATGAGATGGTAGCCACTTTGGTGGGTTGGCTCCATTTCCTCCTTGTTGATACTTGCATTGTGCATGACCCTACCTTCTTATGAGGGTTATGTCGGTGGGAGTAGATAGGATGCTAAAGTAGTCGCTACGCAAAAAGGGACGGGAATGTGCATGGTGATGGAGACAAGATATTTTCAAAAGACTTTTCAAAACCCCGTCGGGTGCCACTTATGCCCGAGGGAGATAATGAGATGGGTAACCACTTGATGACGAAGTGGTATACCGAGGCAAGTGTGTGTGTTGTTTTCAAAAGCGGCTTAGATTTAAGATTTGTCGACTGTCCCAACTTTACATGCGCAACCACTCTACCCTTGTATGGGAAAGGGCATTATTGATTACCTAGGCCGATACTAGCTTGGAGCCCGCATTAGTAGTGATGGGAGAGTTGTTGGCGTGCTCTCTCGGGACGGGGCCGTGCCAGGTAGGGCGGCCAAGAACATTTTTATGGGGCACCGGACACACCATTGGTACCCCGTGCCAGTGGTATGTGATGAATATGGGAGCGAGGCTCCACCATTTTTAAAGTTGTGAAATGTTGGGCACGGGGGTTACTACCAATCGGGTGGACTCCATGTTAGTGTCGTCTAGGGAAAGATAGTGATCGGGTGCTTACCCCGGGTACTTGAGGTACCGCGGGTTGTGGATGACACGGAAGCTCCCCGGATCTTGTGGGTAAAGTGTGCAACCTCGGCAGAGTGTAAAACTATTCGAATAGCCGTGTCCACGGTCAAGGACAGTTGGGCGGTGCTACTTAAACTACGTCCACATGTTTGCAAACCAGTGTGTGTGTTTGGATAAGTGGGAAGAGCTACTTGGGTCAAGTCAAGGGACTTGACATGACTGAGTTGGGTTGATGCCCACTCTATTTATGTTGATATCTATAACCTGCCCACATGGTTACTTGAATTCTCCTTTTGCATGTCTTGCAAGTTGTTGAACATGTCATTACACTCAAAACTAGCTTTCCGCATAGATTTACCTATATCATGCATTGTTGTACCTTGAACCAAAACATGGGTTGCTTGCGAGTACATTCAAAGTACTCATTGGCTTGCCACTGGTTATTTAATTGGCCAGGCATGGAAGAACAGGAGTTCGAAGAAGAGTTCTTTGAAGACGAACATGCGAACTAGGACGTTTCCCAGTCAGAATGCCTGTAGGGTTAAGGCAGATGGCATGGGTTCTACTTATCGACGAAGATTTCCACCGCTTAAGTTTATTTGGTATTCAGCCCTTGTGGCTTTATCTATGTAAGACTTGACCAAAATGGTCATAATTTGTGTAAGGCGATATGTATGGATGTAAGACTCTTGTTATTCAGCCTCTGTGTGTTCAGTGAGCATTGATCTCTGGGATCACTGTACACGTGCATTCGGTGATCATGACTTATGAGTCGGGGTCCCCACAGAGTTGGTATCAGAGCCATCCTGACTATAGGAAACCTTAGTTAGCATGGACGTTAGTTAGAGTGAGACTATCTCCAAAATTACCTATATACCTACGCATTCTAGTAATATCCCAAACATGGGTCATATCTCCTCTATTGACCCTTCCCTTTCCACTTTTGTAGATGGCCGTCGTACCCGAGGACTTCCTGACCACTGGATTTCCCGTGCTCCTTGAGGACAGCCTCAAGAAGTGCCAGTTCACTCGAGCCCCCACCTTCTCCTATCACGAGCACTAGATCGACAACACCATGAAGGAGTATCACGTGGAGGTAGTCGTGAGGGCGACCGACTCTCCGACGAGCTGGTTCTTTGAAGGACCACAGATGGCGACGCTGCTCCTTGCCGTTGAGATTGCTGCATTCAAGGCGCTGACTCGCCTTCGAGATCTTCTGCCAGGGATGGCAAGTGAGCCAGCCACTCGTTACCTACCTTATCGTAAGGAGGGTGATGACGAGAGCAGCGCACTAGCTCCACCCATGGACGAGGGGCTTCCCCTTCGTTGACAGACCTACTTCAGCTTGTGTGCTGATAGTGTGGCACAACACTTGGCCTCGGAGTCGATGGAGCTTCGGAGGGAACTCCATGAGACCAAGGAACTCCTCCGCCTAGCTCAGACAAAGGCGGACAGGATCAAGAAGGATTGTGCACCCCCAAGACAGCCCGTTGTTGCCTATCGAGGCGGGCGACCCCCACAGGCTACGCATGCCAAGGGATCATCTCGGCCACGCCGTATGACGGCGAAGGAATATCGCAACCTCTTCATGGTGCCACCGGCGAAGCAGCACCGTGTTCAGCTCCTCCACTCCCCCATTCCCTCAAGTGACGAAGATACTGAGACAGATGAAGATGAGGAGGAAGACCCAGAGGAGCCGGACTACGCGACTGAGCATTCCACCACTTAGACACCGTTCGGGACTAGGATGGGCCGGTCCGCAACCCTTAAGGTAGGATAGGTCATGTACCCCTTGTGCGAAGCCGAGTCCATGTAATGGTTCAAATGAAACCATGTTGTGTTATGTTTGCTTTCAACTTGTTTTGATGGAAGACGTGCTTTCCTTCGGGAACTTGTAAATGACTACATCACCCATTTGGTCTTAATGCATGAGTTTGGCCCTTCTGGCCCTTGCTTAACTTAAAATTGTGTCACGCCCACCCCCTCAATAGGCATTCCATCTATACTGCTTTCCCTCATCTTTCCCAATCATGAGACCTTGACCGCTCCAACAGGATGCCTGATGTAACACATACTGGTGCCTCTACTCAGCAGCAAGAAGCCGGAGCAGGAGCTAGTCGGGACCAAACCCAAGGGCAGGCTCCACCACCGCCACCACCTCCAAACATGGACATGGCTCAGCTTCTCCAAGCCTTCCAAGAGGAACACCAAGCCAACACTGCAGCCCTCCAGATGATTGCCCAGGCTGTCAACCGCCAGCCGGCGGGGAACGGCAATGGACGCTCCATGTTGGCAGAGTTCAAGAAGCATGCACCACCCACCTTCATCGAGACTGCTGAACCCCTGGATGCAGATGACTGGGTCCGCACCATTGAGGATCTGTTGGAACTAGTTGGCTGCACTGAAGACCGTGAGAGGGTGGCATATGCTGCCCACTGTCTCGGGGGAACTGCCAAAGCTTGGTGGGATGGATTCAAGGTCATGCATGCTGGGCAAAACATCACTTGGAATGACTTCAAGACAGAATTCCGCAAGGCCCATATTCCTTCCGGAATCATGGCCATCAAGAAGCATGAGTTCCGAGCCCTGAAGCAAGGAAGTAGCACTGTCAAGGAGTACATGCAGAAATTCAGTGTTCTGTCTAGGTATGCTCCTGAGGATGTCAGCACTGATGCTGCCAAAAGAGAGCGCTTCATGGAAGGCCTTAACCAGACTATGCAGTACTCGCTTGTTGTGTGTGACTGCCCAACCTTTCCTGATCTGGTTAACAAGGCACTCATGCTTGAGGACAAGCGACGTGCTTTGGATGATACCCGTAAGCGCAAGATGACCAACAAGGGTAGCTCCAGCAACCAGAAACCTCGCCCGTGGCAGCCAGCCCCGGTCAAGCCAACCTATCAACAGCCAAGAGCCCCTGCACCCCGCACCAACTATCAGCCTCAACAGTATGCCAACCCCAGGCCAGCCTTCAACAGCCCCAATAACAATGCCAGCAAGGGCAGCAACCCCAATCAAGTCACTTGCTTCGGATGTGGTCAGGCAGGACACTATTCCAAGTATTGCCCCAACAAGAAGCCCGACGCCCCGCGCCCCAATGCGTAGAACCCAGGGCAAGGCCATGGAATGCCACCAAGGAACCAAGCTCCTCGCAACCCGCCCAACAATGGCAAGGGTCGTGTGAATCATGTCACTGCAGAAGAAGCCTAGGAAGACCCGGACGTTGTGCTGGGTACATTCCTTGTCAACTCAGCACCTGCAACTGTCTAGTTTGATTCTGGAGCCATGCATTCATTTGTCACCCATGAGTTTGCATTAAAGAGTGGCATGACCCCTACACCCCTGAATAACCCTATGGTGGTACAAACCCCCGGAGCAAAGATGAGAGCCAAGATAGGATGTAAAGGAGTTGGGATTATCATTAATGGGGTAGACTTCCTAGCAGACCTTATCGTCTTAAGATCACAAGGCTTGGATGTGATCTTAGGAATGAATTGGCTCATCAAGCAGCAAGGCTTGTTAGATTGCGCCAACCGGACCGTCACTGTAACCAATGACCAAGGAGTCGAGGTTAAATTTGCCTCCAACCGCTCCTCTGCTCAAGCCAACCAAGTCAACTGTCTGACTGAAGTCAGATTGGAGCAAGTGCCGGTGGTATGCGAATACCCTGATGTCTTTCCTGATGAGCTATCGGGAATGCCTCCAGACCGAGACATTGAGTTCATCATTGAGCTCATACCCGGAGCTGGACCCATCTATAAGAAGCCTTATAGAATGGGCTCGGAAGAGTTAGCAGAGTTGAAGAAGCAACTGGAAGAGCAGTTGAGGAAGGGATTTATCAGCCCTAGTGCCTCCCCTTGGGGATCACCTATTCTGTTTGTGGCAAAGAAGGATGGTACCATCCGCTTATGCATTGACTACCGCTCCCTCAATGAAGTTACAATCAAGAACAAGTATCCACTTCCCAAGATTGAAGATCTGTTTGATCAACTCAATGGGGCCAAGGTGTTCTCCAAGATTGACCTTAGATCTGGGTAGTACCAGCTGAAAATCAAACCCCAAGATATTCCAAAGACGGCATTCGTAACCAGATATGGCCTATATGAGTGCATGGTCATGTCCTTTGGATTGACCAATGCCCCAGCTTACTTCATGTATCTCATGAATAAGGTCTTCATGGAATATTTGGATAAGTTTGTCGTTGTCTTCATTGATGACATTCTTGTCTTCTCGAAGACGGAAGAAGAGCACGAGCAACACTTGAGGATGGTCCTAGACAAGCTTCGAGAGCACCGACTGTATGCCAAGTTCAGCAAGTGCGAATTTTGGCTGCGTGAAGTTGGATTCTTGGGTCATGTTTTGACCGAAGAAGGATTGTCGGTCGATCCCGCTAAGATTGAAGCCGTAACTGAATGGCAATCCCCAAGCAATGTGAAGGAAGTCAGAAGCTTCCTTGGACTTGCAGGATATTACCGCAAGTTCATTGAAGGATTCTCAAGCATTGCCCGACCCATGACTCAGCTCTTGAAGAAGGACAAGAAGCTTGAATGGATGCCGAAGTGCGAAGAGAGCTTCCAGGAGCTGAAGAAGAGACTGACCACCGCCCCAGTGCTGGCCACACTAGATATACACAAGGAGTTTGTGATATATTGTGATGCGTCAAGAACCGGACTGGGAGGTGTTCTGATGCAAGAGGGCAGAGTTGTAGCTTACCTTTCAAGGCAACTATGGCCTCATGAAGAGAACTATGCTACTCATGACCTCGAGTTGGCAGCTGTAGTTCATGCCCTGAAAACATGGCGACATTACCTCCTAGGGAAGCGGTGTGAGATATACACGGATCACAAAAGTCTGAAGTATATTTTCACTCAGAAGGAATTGAACATGAGACAAAGGAGATGGCTAGAGTTGATCAAGGATTATGACCTTAGTGTTCAATACCACCCTGGAAAGGCTAATGTGGTAGCAGATGCATTAAGCGGGAAGGCTTGTTCCCTGAATGCTATGCTTAAGGACAGGCTACCCGCCTTGTATGTAGAACTTGAAAGCTTTGGGTTGGAACTGGTTGCACCAGGATTCTTAGCCAACCTTGAAGTCAAGCCTACCCTGATGGATGATATTAAGGAAGCTCAGAAGGGACACGAAAGTATTGAAGGCATCAAGAGGAAGATCAAGGCAGGCAAGGCCCTAGGATTCTCAGAGGATGAGCAAGGAATTGTGTGGTTTGGGAATCGCATTTGCGTACCCAATAAGATTGAGCTCAAGAAATTGATCTTGCAAGAAGCTCATGACACCCCGTATTCCATCCATCCTGGAGGGACCAAGATGTATCAAGACCTGAAGGAAAGATTTTGGTGGCACGGGATGAAAAGGGAGATTGCCACCTATGTTGCAAAGTGTGATGTATGCCAAAGGGTCAAAGCTGAATATCAGCGACCTACTGGATTGCTCCAACCACTCAAGGTACCCGAGTGGAAATGGGATAAAGTCAGAATGGATTTCATCACTGGACTACCTAGGTCAAACAAGGGACATGACTCCATCTGGGTCATAGTCGATCATTTGACTAAAGTAGCCCATTTCATTCCTGTGAAGACTACCTATGATGGCAACCAGCTAGCGACTCTATACATCAACAGAATCGTAAGTCTTCATGGTATTCCCAAGGAGATTGTGTCAGATCGAGGAACCCAGTTTACCTCAAGGTTCTGGAAGAAGTTCCAAGAGGCCATGGGGACCAAGTTGTCCTTCAGCACTGCCTTCCACCCACAGACCGGAGGTCAGACAGAACGAGTGAATCAGATACTCGAAGACATGCTCCGAGCCTGTGTCTTAGTATATGGAGCTAAGTGGGAAGATTGCCTCCCTTTTGCCGAGTTCTCCTACAACAACAGTTATCAGTCAAGCCTTCAGATGGCACCATTTGAGGTGTTATACGGACGGAAGTGCCGCACACCCCTCAATTGGTCAGAAACTGGAGAAGGACTAGTATTTGGGCCCGATATCCTCCGTGAAGCAGAAGAGCAAGTTCAACTAGTCAGAGAGAAACTGAAGACCGCCAAGTCGAGGCAGAAGAGCTATGCTGACACTCGTCGCCGACAAGTAGACTTCCAAGTCGGAGACCATGTATACCTGCGAGTAACTCCTCTTAAGGGAACCAAGCGTTTCCACGTTAAGGGAAAGCTCGCACCAAGGTTTATCGGCCCCTTCGAGATCACTACACGACGCGGAGAAGTGGCTTGCCAGTTGGAACTGCCACCTGAAGTATCCGATGTGCACAACGTATTCCACGTGTCACAACTCCGGAAGTGTCTCCAAGTTCCAGACAAACCTGATCTTTACAAGGACGTCGATCACCAAGCCATTGACCTTCAGCCGGATTTGACCTACCGCGAGAGACCCATCTGTATTTTGGACGAGGCTGAACGACGCACTCGAAGCCGCACCATCAAGTACTTCAAGGTCTAGTGGAGCAACCACACTGAAGCAGAAGCAACCTGGGAACGTGACGACTACCTTAGATCCGAGTTTCCGTATCTCTTTAAAGCCTAGTTTAGGAATCTCGGGGACGAGATTCTTGTAAGGGGGGTAGGCCTGTCACACCCTGCATTTTGTAACATGTCATTTTCATTATTAAAACATGAAAAAAATGGACCAACAAAAACTTTTGCATTATTTGGCTTTTATTTTGGAGTTGGTATTCTCTGAGTGATTTTTTTCAAGTGCTCTTTAAAGTCAACTAATCCACCTTCTGTACTTCATCTCCTTGCCCCAAACTTCTGCCCAATGATCATGCCATGTGTATAGTACAGTATAGTATTTTCCTACAAAAATAATTTGGCCAAATAGTATTTTCAAAATTTAGTTTTCCAAAAACCCCTGAGTTGAGGTTTGCACTACAAGTACTTGATTTGGGGTATGAAAAATATTTCAAAGAGTATATTTGAAACCTATTAGATATAGCATTCCCATAAACCACAAAAATATAATTTTAACAGTTATTTTCCTATTTTATTTAAAAGCTTTTTTTAAGGCCAGAAATGGTCTTTAATAGGGAAAAATTATTTTAATGTTCCAAAAATATTTGACAAAAATCAGGGAAACTCAGTGGACATATATTTTCCAATTATAGGAGTTTCAACACATGGTCATGTTCAGAATATTGGACAAAACCTCCCAAAACTATTTCTGCCCATTTCAAGGATTTGAAATATTTCTACAGGAAATATTTTCATAAAAATCCAAGGAAAATCCAGCAAGTCACAAATGCATATTGTGGTCACCTTGAAAATCCTCATCTAAATTAAGGTTAGTTTGGTTCACCAAAATGCACCAAAACCCTCTCTGACCAGAATCAAATTTGAACAACTTTGTACTACCAACTTTCTCTCCTTGACCCCAACTTTTGTGATCATGTTCATATGACCAAATGAAGCCACTAAACCAAGTGGTGCATCAAGGAGAAATGATTTGATCAACTAGATCTGCACAAGTTCATTTCTGCTAATTTCTAGGGTTTACAAAAGTTGCATTGGCAAGTTTGCCCAAATAAGCTCAAAATTGGTGGAAGACCCTAATTATATGTGTCATTCCACCCTGTGGAGTCTCATGGCAAACGGAAACCATCTACTTGCCCAAACCAGCATCAAACACCTTCTGCCACTTTACAAAAATCCCATTTTTGGCCTCTTCCACTAATCTCTGTAGGCTCAACTTTCTACCACGACCCTCCTAGTCCCCCTCTAGCACCTATGAGCTTTGATGCCCGAGGAAGCAATGATGAAGGGGGGAGAACCCCATTTTTCTTCTCTGGACAGTGATTCCTCTCTCTCTCTCTCTCTCAGCCTCCCTCTCTCCTCTCAGCCTTTCAGAGCATCCAAGGCACTCCCCAGCTTTTGCCCATGCCCCCTTCAACTGCCAGACGCAAGTGGACGTGCGCGGACGCGGGAAAGCCGCGGATGCCGGCCAAAGTCGTGCTCTGGAGCGCCTGGCAGGGCACCCGACCGTTGACGCCACGCCTCTCGGCCACCACGAGCCTCCCCCGCGCGCCAGTCGATGCCCCTCGACGTCCGCTCCACGCCAGCAGGCCGCCCACTTGCTCCCGCGCCTTCCTCTCTCTCCTGCAGCTCGCGCCAGAGCGCTGCCCCGTTCGGCCAATACTCGCGCCGCTCCTATGGCCCGCCTGCAGCTCGCCCCGCTCCTCCTCTCTCTCCTTGGAACCCTAGACCACTCTCACGAACACCCCCGAGCCCTCCATTCCCTCTCTAACGGACACCCGAGCCGATTCCGCGGACACCCATAGGCCGTGCCTACGGTGGACCTCGGCCAGCCTATAAAAGGCGACCCCGAGCCTCTCTATCACTCCCTGTCGCTCCCCCATACTCCTAATCCACCTCCCGCACCACCCATTTGTCCCTAGAGCCGCTCGAGCTCGAGCTCGAGCTCCGCCGCCTTGGCTCGCCGGAGTTCGCGAGGTACAGGCCTCCCCCGCTCCTACTCTGCCCCGATCTGGAGCCACCGCGCCCTACTGATCATTCCCCCCTTGTCTCCCTCTATGTAGCTGCCGGAAACGGCCGGAGTCACTGCCTCTCGAAGCTCCTCCACCGCAGCTCCTCGTCGCCGGTGAACCAGGCACCCCCGCCGGCCAAGTCCACCACCCAACGACGTGCGGCAGCCCCCTAAAGCTATCCCCGCACTCGCCGGAGCTCGCCGTGGCCTGCATCATCATCGGTGAGCACCGCGACCCCCCTGTCCACGGGTTAGTGATGACAGGCGGTCCCCGCCTGTCATCCTCTCCCTCGTTCCCGCGCCCCTCTCTCTCTCTCTGTCCTGCAGGCCCCGGGCCGTCAGGTTTGAAATGAGCGGGCGCGCGCGCTGTGCGGTGGCTCGGCTGGGTCGGCCCGCTGGCTGGGCCTGCTGCCCCGCAGTTGTTCTGGCCCGGCAGGCACAGTGCCCTTTTCCTTTTTCTTTTCTGTGGCTTTTCCAAAAATTCCATAAAATTAATTATTTATCCAAATGCAATAATTCCAACTCCTAAATTCTTGTAATAATCCCACCTATTTATGGTGCAACTTTCATTCAAATCCAACAACCTTTTCTTCACTGTAAATATTTAAATGTGATTTTAAGCATTTAAATAAACCTTTGAAAACCCATTTCTCCTATTCTGCTACTCCAAATCCAAAACTAGGAATTTTCTCCTTCTTAGTTTTCAACCTAGTATTTAATAAAAATGAGTTGACATTTTTCTGAGCACTTTGGTTTTTCTGTTTTATTATTGCCTTATTTTCTCGTTATTATTTTGCGACGATAGATTGCGTTGCTGACGAAGGAGTTGGACGAGAAGACTTTGAAGACCTAGAAGACTTTGTTGAGCCAGGCAAGCAGCCCTTTGACCATGCCTATGAAACCCTTTTTATGCATTTCATATAGCACTTTATTATTGTTGCATCGGAATCATGATGAGATGGTAGCCACTTTGGTGGGTTGCCTCCATTTCCTCCTTGTTGATACTTGCATTGTGCATGACCCTACCTTCTTATGAGGGTTATGTCGGTGGGAGTAGATAGGATGCTAAAGTAGTCGCTACGCATGAAGGGACGGGAATGTGCATGGTGATGGAGACAAGGTATTTTCAAAAGACTTTTCAAAACCCCGTCGGGTGCCACTTATGCCTGAGGGAGATAATGAGATGGGTAACCACTTGATGACGAAGTGGTATACCGAGGCAAGTGTGTGTGTTGTTTTCAAAAGCGGATTAGATTTAAGATTTGTCGACTGTCCCAACTTTACATGCACAACCACTCTACCCTTGTATGGGAAAGGGCATTATTGATTACCTAGGCCGATACTAGCTTGGAGCCCACATTACTAGTGACGGGAGAGTTGTTGGCGCGCTCTCTCGGGATGGGGCCGTGCCAGGTAGGGCGGCCAAGAACATTTTTATGGGGCACCGGACACACCGTTGGTACCCCGTGCCAGTGTTATGTGATGAATATGGGAGCGAGGCTCCACCATTTTTAAAGTTGTGAAATGTTGGGCACGGGGGTTACTACCAATCGGGTGGACTCCATGTTAGTGTCGTCTAGGGAAAGATAGTGATCGGGTGCTTACCCCGGGTACTTGAGGTACCGCGGGTCGTGGATGACACGGAAGCTCCCCGGATCTTGTGGGTAAAGTGTGCAACCTCTGCAGAGTGTAAAACTATTCGAATAGCCATGCCCACGGTCAAGGACAGTTGGGCGGTGCTGCTTAAACTACGTCCACATGTTTGCAAACCAGTGTGTGTGTTTGGATAAGTGGGAAGAGCTACTTGGGTCAAGTCAAGGGACTTGACATGACTGAGTTGGGTTGATGCCCACTCTATTTATGTTGATATCTGTAACCTGCCCTCATGGTTACTTGAATTCTCCTTTTGCATGTCTTGCAAGTTGTTGAACATGTCATTACACTCAAAACTAGCTTTCCGCATAGATTTACCTATATCATGCATTGTTGTACCTTGAACCAAAACATGGGTTGCTTGCGAGTACATTCAAAGTACTCATTGGCTTGCCACTGGTTATTTAATTGGCTAGGCATGGAAGAACAGGAGTTCGAAGAAGAGTTGTTTGAAGACGAACATGCAAACTAGGACGTTTCCCAGTCAGAATGCCTGTAGGGTTAAGGCAGGTGGCATGGGTTCTACTTATCGATGAAGATTTCCGCTGCTTAAGTTTATTTGGTATTCAGCCCTTGTGGCTTTATCTATGTAAGACTTGACCAAAATGGTCATAATTTGTGTAAGACGATATGTATGGATGTAAGACTCTTGTTATTCAGCCTCTGTGTGTTTAGTGAGCATTGATCTCTGGGATCACTGTACACGTGCATTCGGTGATCACGACTTATGAGTCGGGGTCCCCACAATTGGGCTCTGGGTTAATAGGTTAGTCCCAAAAATCATATAAAATAGCATATAAATGCATATAAAGCATCCTAGATGGATAATATAATAGCATGGAACAATAAAAAAATATAGATATGTTGGATACGTATCAAGCATCCCCAAGCTTAATTCCTGCTCGTCCTCGAGTAGGTAAATGATAAAAACATAATTTTTGATGTGGAATGGTACCTAACATAATTATCAATGTAATTTTATTTATTGTGGCATGAATATTCAGATCCGAAAGATTGAAGACAAAAGTTTAATATTGACATGAAAATAATAATACTTCAAGCTTACTAACAAAGCAATCATGTCTTCTCAAAATAACATGGCCAAATATAGCTATCCCTACAAAATCATATAGTCTGGCTATGATGTATCTTCATCACACAAAATATTTAAATCATGCACAACCCCGATGACAAGCCAAGCAAATTTTTCATACTTTGATGTTCTCAAACCTTTTCAATCTTCACGCAATACATGAGCGTGAGCCATGGACATAGCACTATAGGTGGAATAGAATGGTGCTTGTGGAGAAGACAAAAAGGAGAAGATAGTCTCACATCAACTAGGCTTATCAATGGGCTATGGATATGCCCATCAATAGATATCAATGTGAGTGAGTAGGGATTGCCATGAAATGGATGCACTAGAGATATAAGTGTATGAAAGCTCAAAAAGAAACTAAGAGGGTGTGCATCCAACTCGCTTGCTCACGAAGACCTAGGGCATTTTGAGGAAGCCCATCATTGGAATATACAAGCCAAGTTCTATAATGAAAATTTCCCACTAGTATATGAAAGTGACAACATAGGAGACTCTCTATCATGAAGATCATGGTGCTACTTTGAAGCACAAGTGTGGTAAAAGGATAGTAGCAATGCCCCTTCTCTCTTTTTCTCTCATTTTTTTATTTTTTATTTGGGTTTTTTTTCTTTTTTATGGCCTCTTTTTTTCTCTTTTTTATTTTTCGTCCGGAGTCTCATCCCGACTTGTGGGGGAATCATAGTCTCCATCATCCTTTCCTCACTGGGACAATGCTCTAATAATGATGATCATCACACTTTTATTTACTTACAACTCCAGAATTACAACTCAATACTTAGAACAAAATATAAATCTATGTGAATGCCTCCGGCGGTGTACTGGGATGTGCAATTAATCAAGAGTGACATGTATGGAAGAATTATGAAGGTGGCTTTGCCACAAATACGATGTCAACTACATGATCATGCAAAGAAATATGACAATGATGGAGCGTGTCATAATAAACGGAACGGTGGAAAGTTACATGGCAATATATCTCGGAATGGTTATGGAAATGCCATAATAGGTAGGTATGGTGGCTGTTTTGGGGAAGGTATATGGTGGGTTTATGGTACCGGCGAAAGTTGCGCGGTATTAGAGAGGCTAGCAACGGTGGAAGGGTGAGAGTGCGTATAATCCATGGACTCAACATTAGTCATAAAGAACTCACATACTTATTGCAAAAATCTGTTAGTTATTGAAACAAAGTATTACGTGCATGCTCCTAGGGGGATAGATTGGTAGGAAAAGACCATCGCTCGTCCTCGACCGCCACTCATAAGGAAGACAATCAAAAAATAAATCATGCTCCGACTGAAGGAAATATGCCCTAGAGGCAATAATAAAGTTGTTATTTATATTTCCTTATATCATGATAAATGTTTATTATTCATGCTAGAATTGTATTAACCGGAAATTTAGTACATGTGTGAATACATAGACAAACAGAGTGTCACTAGTTTGCCTCTACTTGACTAGCTCGTTGAATCAATGATGGTTATGTTTCCTAAGCATAGACATGAGTTGTCATTTGATTAACGGGATCACATCATTAGAGAATGATGTGATTGACTTGACCCATCCGTTAGCTTAGCACGATGATCGTTTAGTTTGTTGCTATTGCTTTCTTCATGACTTATACATGTTCCTATGACTATCAGATTATGCAACTCCCGAGTACCGAAGGAACACTTTGTGTGCTACCAAACGTCACAACATAACTGGGTGATTATAAAGGTGTTCTACAGGTGTCTCCGATGGTACTTGCTGAGTTGGCATAGATCAAGATTAGGATTTGTCACTCCGATTGTCGGAGAGGTATCTCTGGGCCCTCTCGGTAATGCACATCACAATAAGCCTTGCAAACAATGTAGCTAATGAGTTAGTTACGGGATGTAGCATTATGGAATGAGTAAAGAGACTTGCCGGTAACGAGATTGAACTAGGTATTAAGATACCGACGATTGAATCTCGGGCAACTAACATACCGATGACAAAGGGAACAACGTATACCGTTATGCGGTTTGACCGATAAAGATCTTCGTAGAATATGTAGGAGCCAATATGAGCATCCAGGTTCCTCTATTGGTTATTGACCGGAGACATGTCTCGGTCATGTCTACATAGTTCTCTAACCCGTAGGGTTCGCACACTTAACGTTCGGTGACGATCGGTATTATGAGTTTATGTGTTTTGATGTACCGAAGGTAGTTTGGAGTCCCGGATATGATCACAGACATGACGAGGAGTCTCAAAATGGTCGAGACATAAAGATCGATATATTGGAGGCCTATGTTTGGACATCAGAATAGTTCCGGGTGAAATCGGGATTTTACCGGAGTACCGGGAGGTTACCGGAACCCCCTGGTAAATGTATGGGCCTTATTGGGCCATAGTGGAGAGAGAGAGAGAGGAGACCAGGGCAGGCCATGCCCCCTCTCCCTCTGGTCTGAATTGGACTAGGAGGGGGCGGCGCCCCCCTTTCCTTCCTCCCCCTCTCCCCTTCCTTCTCTTCTAGTCCAACTAGGGGAGGGGGAGGATCCTACTCATGGTGGGAGTAGGACTACTCCAGGGTGCTCCATAGGAGGACCGACCCTCCCCCCTCCTCCACTCCTTTATATCCGTGGCCAGGGGGCACCCCTAGACACACAAGTTGATCATTGACCTTTTAGCCGTGTGCGGTGCCCCCCTCCACCATAATCCACCTCGGTTATATCATAGCGGTGCTTAGGCGAAGCCCTATTCCGGTAGCATCATCATCATCGTCATCACACCGTCGTGCTGACCGAACTCTCCCTTGAAGCTCTACTAGATTGTGAGTTTGTGGGATGTCACCGAGCTGAACGTGTGCTGACCGCAGAGGTGTCGTACGTTCGGTACTAAGATCGATCGATCGTGAAGACGTACGACTACATCAACCACGTTGTCATAATGCTTCTGCCTACGGTCTACGATGGTACGTGGATGACACTCTCCCCTCTCGTTGCTATGCATCACCATGATCTTGCGTGTGCATAGGATTTTTTTTGAAATTACGGTGTTCCCCAACAGTGGCATCCAAGCTAGGTTTATGCGTAGATGTCATATGCACGAGTAGAACACAAAGGAGTTGTGGGCATGGGTATATACATATTGCTTGCCGTAACTAGTTGATTCTTGATTCAGCGGCATTGTTGGATGAAGCGGCCCAGACCGACATTACGCGTATGCTTACGCGAGACTGGTTCTACCGACGTGCTTCGCACACAGGTGGCTAGTGGGTGTCTGTTTCTCCAGCTTTAGTTGAATCGGATTCAATGAATAGGGTTCTTTTTGAAGATCAAAAAGCATTCACTATACCGTGTTGTGGTTTTTGATGCGTAGGTAAGAACGGTTCTTGCTCAGCCCATAGCAGCCACGTAAAACTTGCAACAACAAAGTAGAGGACGTCTAACTTGTTTTTCCAGGGCATGTTGTGATGTGATATGGTCAAGACATGGTGCTAAATTTTATTGTATGAGATGATCATGTTTTGTAACACAGTTATCGACAACTGGCAGGAGCCATATGGTTGTCGCTTTATTGTATGAAATGCAATCGCCATGTAATTGCTTTACTTTATCACTAGGCGGTAGCGATAGTCGTGTAGGCAATAGTTAACGTAGCAACAATGATGCTTTGATGGAGATCAAGGTGTCAAGCCGGTGACGATGGTGATCATGATGGTGCTTTGGAGATAGAGATCACAGGCACAAGATGACGATGGCCATATCATATCACTTATATTAATTGCATGTGATGTTTATCTTTTATGCATCTTATTTTGCTTAGATCGACGGTAGCATTATAAGATGATCTCTCACTAAATTTCAAGGTATAAGTGTTCTCCCTGAGTATGCACCATTGCGAAAGTTCGTTGTGCCGAGACACCACGTGATGATCGGATGTGATAAGCTCTACGTTCACATACAACAGGTGCAAGCCAGTTTTGCACACGCAGAATACTTGGGTTAAACTTGACGAGCCTAGCATATGCAGATATGGCCTCGAAACACCGGAGACCAAAAGGTCGATCGTGAATCATATAGTAGATATGATCAATGATACGTCTCCAACGTATCTACAATTTTTGATTGTTCCATGCTATTATATTATCAACCTTGGATGTTTTATATGCATTTATATGTTGTTTTATATGATTTTTGGCACTAACATATTAACCTAGAGCCCAGTGCCAGTTTCTATTTTTCCCTCTTTTTGAGTTTTACAAAGAAGGAAAATCAAACGGAGTCCAATTGACCTAAAACTTCACGGAACTTATTTTTGTACCAGAAGAAGGCCATGTAGTAAAAGAGTTGGGCCAGAAGAGTCCCGAGCTGCCCACGAAGGTGGGGGGCACGCCCACCCCCTGGGCGCGCCTCCCTACCTCGTGGACAGCCCGGAGACCCCCCTGACTTGTTCTCGACGCCAAAACCTCTTATATATACTGAAACCTCCAAAACATAACCTAGATAGGGAGTTCGGCCGCCAAAAGCCTCTGTAGTCACTGAAAACCAATCTAGACCCGTTCCGACACCCTGCCGGAGCGGGGATCCCTCTCCGATGGCCATCTTCATCATCCCAGCGCTCTCCATGACGAGGAGGGAGTAGTTCTCCTTCGGGGCTGAGGGTATGTACCAGTAGCTATGTGTTTGATCTCTCTCTCTCTCTCTCTCTCTCTCTCTCTCGTGTTCTTGATTCGGAACGATCTTGATGTATCGCGAGCTTTGCTATTATAGTTGGATCATGTTTCTCCCCCTCTACTCTCATGTAATGGATTGAGTTTTCCCTTTGAAGTTATCTTATCGGATTGAGTCTTTAAGGATTTGAGAACACTTGATGTATGTCTTGCATGTGCTTATCAGTGGTGACAATAGGATATCACGTGATCCACTTGATGTATGTTTTGGTGACCAACTTGCGAGTTCCATGACCTCGTGAACTTATGCATAGGGGTTGGCACACATTTTCATCTTGACTCTCCGATAGAAACTTTGGGGCACTCTTTGAAGTTCTTTGTGTTGGTTGAATAGATGAATCTGAGATTGTGTGATGCATATCGTATAATCATACCACGGATACTTGAGGTGACATTGGAGTATCTAGGTGACATTAGGGTTTTGGTTGATTTGTGTCTTAAGGTGTTATTGTAGTACGAACTCTATGATAGATCGAACGGAAAGAATAGCTTCCTGTTATTTTTACTACGGACTCTTGAATAGATCGATCAGAAAGGATAACTTTGAGGTGGTTTCGTACCCTACAATAATCTCTTTGTTTGTTCTCTGCTATTAGTGACTTTGGAGTGACTCTTTGTTGCATGTTGAGGGATAGTTATATCATCCAATTATGTTATTATTGTTGAGAGAACTTGCACTAGTGAAAGTATGAACCCTAGGCCTTGTTCCTAGCATTGCAATACCGTTTACGCTCACTTTTACCACTTGCCTTACTGTTTTTATATTTTTAGATTACAAATACCTATATCTACCATCCATATTGCACTTGTATCACCATCTCTTTGCCGAACTAGTGCACCTATGCAATTTACCATTGTATTGGGTGTGTTGGGGACCCAAGAGACTCTTTGTTATTTGGTTGCAAGGTTGCTTGAGAGAGACCATCTTCATCCTACGCCTCCCACGGATTGATAAACCTTAGGTCATCCACTTGAGGGAAATTTGCTACTGTCCTATAAACCTCTGCACTTGGAGGCCCAACAACGTCTACAAGAAGAAGGTTGTGTAGTAGACATGAAGCTCATTTCTGGCGCCATTGCCGGGGAGGTTAGCGCTTGAAGGTATATCTTTAGATATTGCAATCGTATCTTTTTGTTTCTTGTTTTATCACTAGTTTTATCTATAAAAGAAAACTACAAAAAATGGAATTGAGGGTACCTCATATGCTTCATCTTTTTAATATCTTTCATGAAAATAAGGATTCCGATAATTGTGCAAAAATGCTAGAAGAAGACTGCATTAAAATTTTTGGCACTAAATCTTTGAATGATGAGCATGATTGCAATGTTGTTAGTATGAACTCTTTGAATATCCATAGTACTGATGATGATTGCACTAGTCATGATGAAAATATCTCTTATAAGCATGTCAATTTTTGTGGAGTGCATAGAGTTTGCAAGTGCACACCACATAGGGAAGATAGATTTTGCAAGAGGCATAAGTATTTAGAAACTAAATGGTTGCAAGAAAGGCTAGATGTTTGTGCTGAAAATTTAATTTTTCTTAGCCATCCTTGTGAACTTTGCAATGAACGTGGTCATTTAAATATCCAATGCAAATTGTTTCATGATCGAATCGTGTCAAAAAATTGTGATGATTTGATTTCCCTTGCGCATCATAATGAAGTTTGCTTCTGGGTTATGAAGAAATGAAATGTATAATTAAGGATATTCCAGAATTTGCCCTCAATAATGTTCTTGATTTTGATCTAGAGGAAGTTTATATGTATTGTGCGGTGAATTGCATTGAAAATCCTTATATTGCCAATTACATAAAGTCAAGAAAACAAATAGAAGATGAAGATAATACTAATGAAAGGGAAGAGACTTCCCAATATCCTCCTATTATTTCTTATGATGAATTAGGTAACGAGGAGGAGCCTTCTATTCAACCAATCTCATTAATAAGGAGCTCCAAAAAGAGGATTAAACCCACACATGATGTGGAGAAGAAAAAGAAAAGACGGAGAAGCAAAGGTAAAAAGGAATCCCTCTCAAATGATGTTGCTCCTACTACTCATTGTGATGATATTAGTTGCTATAATATTGGTGCTATCCATACTATTAATGATGAGAGTAATTATGCTTATGATATGAAAAGGCCCAAGCTTGGGGATGCTATGTTTGATGAAAATGACATGTTTGAGAATTTATTTGCTGCAATTAATGTTTGTCCCAAGCTTGGGGATGATATGCTTTATGAAGATGATATTTTTAACCTCCCAAGTTTTGATATGCAAATTTATTATGATGATAGCATGCCTCCTATTTATGATGATTATATTGATGAAAGTGGGTTTGGAAGAGTGTCAACTTTAGAAAGTAATGATCCCACTATTTTGGAGGGTGTTGAATCTTATTGTGACAATTATGAAAGTGGATTTGGAGAGGTCATGACTTTATTTAGTAATGATTCCACTATCTTGGAAGAGGTTTCAATCGATTATGATGAGAACAAAGTTGCTACTTATGATAATTATTGTGATGATACTTATACTATAAAAAGTAGTGATGATTATATTTATAAAACTTGTCATGATTATGATTACCCTTTTTATGAACATTACTCTTCTAATGTGGAAACAATTTATAGTATTCGAGTTTCTTATGATACTCTCACTATGCCGAATGAGAAGAATTTTGCTTATGTGGAGAGTAGTAAATTTTCTATGCTTGTAGATCATGAAAAGAATGCTTTATGTGATGGTTATATTGTTGAATTCATTCATGATTCTACTGAAAATTATTATGAGGGAGGAACATATGCTTGTAGGAATTGCAATAATATCAAGTTTCCTCTCTATGTGTTGAAAATCTTGAAGATTTGCTTGTTTTACCTTCCTATGCAAGTTCATTCTTGTTCCCACAAGTTGTTTGCTCAAAAAATCCCTATGCATAGTAAGTGGGTTAGTATTAAATGTGCTAGTCATATTCTTCATGATGCTCTCTTTATGTTTCAATTTTTATCTTTTATATGAGCATCATTGAAATCATCACGCCTAGCTAGGGGCATTAAACGATAGCACTTGTTGGGAGGCAACCCAATTTTATTTTTATTCTTTGCTTTTTGTTCTTGTTTAGTTATAAATAATTAATCTAGACTCTCTTTAGATGTGTTTTTATGTTTTAATTAGTGTTTGTGCCAAGTAGAACCTTTGGGAAGACTTGGGTGAAGTCTTTGTGATCTTGCTGTAAAAAACAGAAACTTTAGCGCTCACGAGATTTGCTGCCATTTTTTTTACTAGAGAGTGAGATTAGGTTGATTCTTTTTGAATATGATTAATAGACAAATTCCTCACATCAACCAATTTATTTCAGAATTTTTGGGGTTACAGAAGTATTCGAAACCTACAGATTACTACAGATTGTTCTGTTTTTGAAAGATTCTGTTTTCATTGTGTTGTTTGCTTATTTTGATGAATCTATGAGTAGTATCGGAGGGTATGAACCATAGAGAAGTTCGAATACAGTAAATATTACACCAATATGAATTTAGAATGAGTTCACAACAGTACCTAAGTGGTGATTTATTTTCTTGTACTAACGGAGCTTACGAGTTTTCTGTTGAGTTTTGTGTTGCGAAGTTTTCAAGTTTTGGGTAAAGATTCGACGGACTATGGAATAAGGAGTGGAAATAGCCTAAGATTGGGGATGCCCAAGGCACCCCAAGGTAACATTCAAGGACAACCAAGAGCCTAAGCTTGGGTATGCCCCGGATGGCATCCCCTCTTTCATCTTCGTTCATCGGTAACTTTACTTGAGGCTATACTTTTATTCACCACATGATATGTGTTTTGCTTGGAGCGTCATTTTATTTTATTTTGTTTTGCTTTCTGTTTGAATAAAATACCAAGATCTGAAATTATTAAATGTTAGAGAGTCTTCACATAGTTGCATAATTATTCGACTACTCATTGATCTTCACTTATATCTTTCGAAGTAGTTTGTCATTTGCTCTAGTGCTTCACTTATATCCATTTAGAGCACGGCGGTGGTTTTATTTTGAAGAAATAGATGAACTCTCATGCTTCACTTATATTATTTTGAGAGTCTTTTAGAACAGCATGGTAGTTTGCTTGGGTTATGAAACTAGTCCTAATATGATGGGCATCCAAGATGGGTATAATAAAAACTTTCATATAGAGTGCATTGAATACTATGAGAAGTTTGATACTTGATGATTGTTTTGAGATATGAAGATGGTGATACCAGAGTCATGCTAGTTGAGTAGTTGTGAATTTGAGGAATACTTGTGTTAGAGTATGCAAGTCCCGTAGCATGCACGTATGGTAAATATTGTGTGACAAATTTGAAGATGAGGTGTTTCTTTGATTGTCCTCCTTATGAGTGGCGGTCGGGGACGAGCGATGGTCTTTTCCTACCAATCTATCCCCCTAGGAGCATGCACATAGTGCTTGGTTTTTGATGACTTGTAGATTTTTGCAATAAGTATGTGAGTTCTTTATGACTAATGTTGAGACCATGGATTATACGCACTCTCACCCTTCCATCATTGCTAGCCTCTTCGGTACCGTGCATTGCCCTTTCTCACCTCGAGAGTTGGTGCAAACTTCATCGGTGCATCCAAACCCCGTGATATGATACGCTCTATCACACATAAACCTCCTTATATCTTCCTCAAAACAGCCACCATACCTACCTATTATGGCATTTTCATAGCCATTCCGAGATATATTGCCATGCAACTTTCCACCATTCTGTTCATCATGACACACATCATCATTGTCATATTGCCTTGCATAATCCTGTAGTTTACATCATATTTGTGGCAAGGCCACCATGCATAATTTATCATACATGTCACTCTTGATTCATTACCCATCCCGGTACACCGCCAGAGGCATTCATATAGAGTCATATTTTGTTCTAGTATTGAGTTGTAATCTTTGAGTTGTAAATAAATAGAAGTGTGATGATCATCATCATAGAGCATTTCCCCGAAAAAAGGAAAATAAAGAAAGGCCAAATAAAAAAGGAAAGGCCAAATAAAATAAAATTAAAAGTATATATAAAATAAGAAGGGACAATGCTACTATCCTTTTTCCACACTTGTGCTTCAAAGTAGCACCATGATCTTTATGATAGAGAGTCTCTTGTTTTGTCACTTTCATACACTAGTGGGAATTTTTCATTATAGAACTTGGCTTGTATATTCCAACAATTGTCTTCCTCAAATTCCCTAGGTCTTCGTGAGCAAGCAAGTTGGATGCACACCCACTTAGTTTCTTTTGTTGAGCTTTCATACATTTATAGCTCTAGTGCATCCGTTGCATGGCAATCCCTACTCCTTGCATTGACATCAATTGATGGGCATCTCCCTAGCCCATTGATTAGCCTCGTCGATGTGAGACTTTCTCCTTTTTTGTCTTCTCCACATAACCTCCATCATCATATTCTATTCCACCCATAGTGCTATATCCATGGCTCACGCTCATATATTGCATGAAAGTTGAAAAAAAGTTTGAGATTACTAAAGTATGAAACAATTGCTTGGCTTGTCATCGGGGTTGTGTATGATGAGAGCATTCTTGTGTGACGAAAATGGAGCATGACCAAACTATATGATTTTGTAGGGATGAACTTTATTTGGCTAGTTATTTTGAGAAGACGTAATTGCCTAGTTAATATGCTTGAAGTATTATTATTTTTATGTCAATATTAAACTTTTGTCTTGAATCTTTTGGATCTGAATATTCTTGCCACAATAAAGTTACATTGGTAAATATGTTAGGTAGCATTCCACATAAAAATATTTGTTTTTATCATTTACGTACTCGAGCATGAGCATGAATTAAGCTTGGGGATGCTTGATACATCTCCAACGTATCTATAATTTTTGATTGTTCCATGCTATTATATTATCAACCTTGAATGTTTTATATGCATTTATATGCTATTTTATATGATTTTTGGGACTAACCTATTAACCTAGAGCCCAGTGCCAGTTTCTGTTTTTTTCCTTGTTTTTGAGTTTTACAGAAAAGGAAAATCAAACGGAGTCCAATTGACCCGAAACTTCACGGAACTTATTTTTGGACCAAAAGAAGGCCATGTAGTAAAATAGTTGGGACAGAAGAGTCTCGGGCTGCCCACGAGGGTGGGGGGCGCGCCCACCCCCTGGGCGCGCCTCCCTACCTCGTGGACAGCCCGGAGACCCCCTTGACTTGTTATCGACGCTAAAACCTCTTATATATACTAAAACCTCCAGAACATAACCTTGATCAGGAGTTCCGTCGCCAGAAGCCTCCGTAGACACCGAAAACAAATCTAGACCCGTTCCGGCACCCTGCCGGAGGGGGGGGATCCCTCTCCGGTGGCCATCCGGTGGCCATCTTCATCATCCCGGTGCTCTCCATGACGAGGAGGGAGTAGTTCTCCTTCGGGGCTGAGGGTATGTACTAGTAGCTATGTGTTTGATCTCTCTCTCTCTCTCTCTCTCTCTCTCTCTCTCTCTTGTGTTCTTGATTCGGAACGATCTTGATGTATCGCGAGCTTTGCTATTATAGTTGGATATTATGATGTTTCTCCCCCTCTACTCTCTTGTAATGGATTGAGTTTTCCCTTTGAAGTTGCCTTATCGGATTGAGTCTTTAAGGATTTGAGAACACTTGATGTATGTCTTGCATATGCTTATCTGTGGTGACAATGGGATATCACGTGATCCACTTGATGTATGTTTTGGTGATCAACTTGCGAGTTTCGTGACCCCGTGAACTTATGCATAGTGGTTGGCACACATTTTCGTCTTGACTCTCCGGTAGAAACTTTGGGGCACTCTTTGAAGTTCTTTGTGTTGGTTGAATAGATGAATCTGAGATTGTGTGATGCATATCGTATAATTATACCCACAGATACTTGAGGTGACATTGGAGTATCTTGGTGACATTAGGGTTTTTATAGATTTGTGTCTTAAGGTGTTATTCTAGTACGAACTCTAGGATAGATTGAATGGAAAGAATAGCTTCGTGTTATTTTACTACGGACTCTTGAATAGATCGATTAGAAAGAATAACTTTGAGGTTGTTTTGTACCCTACAATAATCTCTTCGTTTGTTCTCCGCTATTAGTGACTTTGGAGTGACTCTTTGTTGCATGTTGAGGGATAGTTATATGATCCAATCATGTTATTATTGTTGAGAGAATTTGCACTAGTGAAAGATTGAACCCTAGGCCTTGTTTCCTAGCATTGCAATACCGTTTGCGCTCACTTTTATCATTAGTTACCTTGCTGTTTTTATATTTTTAGATTACAAAACCCTATATCTACCATCCATATTGCACTTGTATCACCATCTCTTCGCTGAACTAGTGCACCTATACAATTTACCATTTTATTGGGTGTGGGGGGGACACAAGATACTCTTTGTTATTTGGTTGCAGGTTTGTTTGAGAGAGACCATCTTCATCCTATGCCTCCCAAGGATTGATAAACCTTAGGTCATCCACTTGAGGGAAATTTGCTACTGTCCTACAAACCTCTGCACTTGGAGGCCCAACAACGTCTACAAGAAGAAGGTTGTTTAGTAGACATCAATCAACGTAGTGATGTTCACCATTGAAAACTACTCCATCTCACGTGATGATCGGACATGGTTTAGTTGATGTGGATCACGTGATCACTTAGATGATTAGAGGGACGTCTATCTAAGTGTGAGTTCTTAAGTGATTTGATTAATTGAACTTTAATTTATCATGAACTTAGTACCTGATAGTATTTTGCATGTCTATGTTGTTGTAGCTAGATGGCCCGTGCTGTTGTTCTGTTGAATTTTAATGTGTTCCTAGAGAAAGCTAAGAGGAAAGATGATGGTAGAAACTACATGGACCTGGTCCATAACTTGAGGATTATCCTCATTGCTGCACAGAAGAATTACGTCCTGGAAGCACCGCTAGGTGTACCACCCACGCCGGCAACTGCAGACATTGTGAATGCCTGGCAGTCGCGTGTTGATGACTACTCGATAGTTCAGTGTGCCATGCTATACGGCTTAGAACCGGGACTTCAGTGATGTTTTGAACGTCATAGAGCATATGAGATATTCCAGGAGTTGAAGTTAATATTTCAAGCAAATGCCCGGATTGAGAGATATAAAGTCTCCATTAAATTCTACAGATGCAAGATGGAGGAGAATAGTTCTGTCAGTGAACATATACTCAGAATGTCTGGGTACCACAAGCACTTGACTCAATTGGGAGTTAATCTTGCTGATGATAGTGTCATTGATAGAGTTCTTCAATCACTGCCACCAAGCTACAAGAGCTTCGTGATGAACTATAATATGCAAGGGATGGATAAGACGATTCTCGAGCTCTTCGCAATGCTAAAGGCTGCGGAGGTAGAAATGAAGAAGGAGAATCAAGTGTTGATGGTCAACAAGACCACCAGTTTAAAGAAAAAGGGTAAAGGGAAGAAGGGGCACTTCAAGAAGAACGGCAAGCAAGTTGCTGCTCAAGTGAAGAAGCCCAAGTCTGGACCTAAGCCTAAGACTGAGTGCTTCTAGTGCAAAGGGACTCGTCACTGGAAGCAGAACTGCCCCAAGTATTTGGCGTATAAGAAGGATGGCAAGGTGAACAAAGTTATATATGATATACATGTTATTGATGTGTACCTTACTAATGCTCGCAGTAGTGCCTGGGTATTTGATACTGGTTCAGTTGCTAACATTTGCAACTTGAAACAGGGACTACAGATTAAGCGAAGATTGGCTAAGGACGAGGTGACAATGCGCGTGGGAAATGGTTCCAAAGTCGATGTGATAGCGGTCGGCACGCTACCTGTACATCTACCTTCGGGATTAGTTTTAGACGTAAATAATTGTTATTTGGTGCCAGCGTTGAGCATGAACATTATGTCTGGATCATGTTTAATGTGAGACGGTTATTCATTTAAATCTCAGAATAATGGTTGTTCTATTTATATGAGTAATATCTTTTATGGTCATGCACCCTTGAAGAGTGGTCTATTCTTGATGAATCTCGATAGTAGTCATACACATATTCATAATATTGAAGCCAAAAGATGTAGAGTTGATAATGATAGTGCAACTTATTTGTGGCACTGTCGTTTAGGTCGTATTGGCATAAAGCGCATGAAGAAACTCCATTCTGATGGACTTTTGGAATCAATTGATTATTAATCACTTGGTACTTGCGAACCATGCCTCATGGGCAAGATGACTAAAACACCGTTCTCCGGAACAATGGAGCGAGCAACAGATTTTTTGGAAATCATACATACTAATGTATGTGGTCCTATGAATATAGAGGCTCGCGACGGGTATCATTATTTTCTCACCTTCACAGATGATTTGAGCAGATATGGGTATATCTACTTGATGAAACACAAATCTGAAACATTTGAAAAGTTCAAAGAATTTCAGAGTGAAGGGGAAAATCATCGTAACAAGAAAATAAAGTTTCTACGATCTGATCATGGAGGAGAATATTTGAGTTACGAGTTTGGTCTTCATTTGAAACAATGCGGAATAGTTTCGCAACTCACGCCACCCAGAACACCATAGCGCAATGGTGTGTCCGAACGTCGTAATTATACTTTACTAGATATGGTGCGATCTATGATGTCTCTTACTGATTTACCACTATCGCTTTGGGGTTATGCTTTAGAGACGGCTGCATTCATGTTAAATAGGGCACCATCTAAATCCGTTGAGACGACGCCTTATGAACTATGGTTTGGCAAGAAACCAAAGTTGTCGTTTCTTAAAGTTTGGCGTTGCGATGCTTATGTGAAAAAGCTTCAATCTGATAAGCTCGAACCCAAATCGGAGAAATGTGTCTTCATAGGATACCCAAACACTACAAAAAATACACTTCCGTGATGATAAGTAGGTCGCATTTTCTGTCATGCATGTACATCCATGACGATTTTATGACAGAATCAAGATAGTCATACCTGTGCTATCGTAGAAGTGTTACATGACATTACCAAAATTATCATCACGGAAGTGTCCACTTCCATGACGATAAATTGCGCATCACAGAAGTGCTTTCGTCAAGGGTGACCGACACGTGGCATCCACCGTAATGGAACACCGTTAAGCTATCAGATCTGGTTTTGGATCCGATAACCCGTTAACAACCCCGACCAATGGGGATTTTCCACGTGTAAAATCATCATTGGCTGGAGGAAACATGTGTCGGCTCATCGTTGGGATAGATGTCATCCACTCATTGGACAAAAGGCACCTATGATACGTCGACACGTTGCATGACCCAATAGAGGCCCATTCCTGTGAAAAGGCTGGCCCGTTTGACTTGGTCAAAAGGTGGCGGGACGGCCCATGGAAAGCCTGTTAACGGCCTGTTCGCATATAGCCCATTTACAGCCCGCTAACCTAAGGCCCGTTACGCCCTATTCGAATTAGGCCCAGTAGCGTCATCTGGGCCATCCAATATGATTCCAGCCCGTTTTCACTTCTGGCCCATGTATGGCCCATGACATCTTTCGGCCCATATGAGGCCCTATGTAACTCTTGGCCTATTAACGGCCCGTGGTGAAACTGGCCCGTAATGAACAGTGTATCACTTTACACCCATTAACGGCCCGTGGTGAAACTGGCCTGTAAAGAACAGTGTATCACTTTATACCCATTGACGGTCCGTTATTCCGTTGGGCCGTTTCCAGCCCATGTTATCTTTCGGCCTTCTTAGAGCCCATTTATTCTTGGGCTATTTTCTAGCATTCGTTTACTTACGGCCCGTTACTGTCATTTTCTGCTTGTGGGCCAAATTCAGCCCGTGGTTACAGTCGGCCCATTTGTGGTCCGTTAATATGTTGGGCCGTTTTCATAGCGTCATCAAATACGGCCTATTAACGATGGCCCGTTATGGTCGGCCCATGAACGGATGATTCCAACTCTGGCCCGTTTACGGCCAGAATGTGGTCTGTTTGGCCCATGTTTGGCCAATCAATCATACAACCCGTATAAGGCCCATTGATGATGCGGCCCGTAGAAGGCCCATTGTTTCTACGACACGTAGAAGGCCCATTGTTTCTACAGCCCGTAGAAGGCCCACTATTTCTACGGCCCGTAGAAGGCCCACTGTTTATACGACCCGTAGAAGGCCCACTGTTTCTACAGCCCATAGGAGGCCCAGTGTCACTATAGTAAATATTAGCCCATGGTTATTGTGACCTAGTTTTAAAAATAGGTTATTCAGCCACTAGCAAACCGCAGAAAAAGAACTGCACTGACTACAAGCAAACAAATAAACAAGACAATAAGGAAATAAATAAGCAAGCAACTTACACTAGGCTATCACGGCTATTACACATATTACATCCACTGGGCATCAAAGTTCGCCACTAGTGCAAATATAGGGAACACAGCAGCATATAAACGCCGCAGCAAAACAAGTCCAGAACTGAAACCACTTCAGAAGAGCTTAAGAAACAATATCCTGGGTACCCATAATGCTGGCAAGATGCTTAGTAAGCTTATTAACTTTCTCTTGTTTGGCGCTTAAGTCCTCCAGTGCTTGCTGTTGCATCAGAAAGTATGCATCTGAATTCTGTAGGGACTTCCTCAGTCCTTCGGCTTCTTGATGCATAACATCTGATCGATGTCTTTCAACTTGAAGTTGAGACTCAAGAAGCTGAACTGATTCAGGCAACGAGTTCGAAGAGCTGGTGCCAGCAGTGGTAGCCAGTAACTCGAACACTACATCAAGACAGGACTTTGGGGTTGTCTCAGTGTCTTCAGTATAGTTTTTATCAGCTTTCTTGGAGACCAACAGGGATGTCTCACTATCTTGAACCTTATCTGCATTACTTCCTTTACCATTGCATAACAGGGTACTCTTCTCCAATATTTTATCCGCGTTCTAAAAGAGAAACAAACAAACACATCTCAGGTTTACAATGTAGTATATGAAACTCATTTTGGTAAACCAGTTCGGTAGTAAGGTGGACAGGATAACAGCATGAAACAAACATATATCTATGTAGTATGGTCACTGTATGGTCTATATCATTCTAGTTTATGTTGCCAAATCAAGATAGATACAGTTCGAATCATATCTATTTAAGACAAAGCAGCATAGACAGAATATAAGTGTGGGAAACTACACAACAATAACAACACTTGTAATGTGCATGGCATGAGAACATAACTGTTTATTCAATTGAAACTAAAATCAACATAGAACAAGTTACAACAGCAAACAGCCAAACACGTTGAAGACACAAGTTTAAAACATACCTGTTGCGCCATTGGAGTTTCAATTGCATCCTTCAAATTTGAAATTAGTTGGTATCAGTAAATACAGTGATGCAAGAGCAAAGTAGTATGAACCATAGCTACGGAACCTGACCTGAGAACAATTCTTCTTCTGCTTTAAGCGTTGACTTCGAGTTCGGAGTGGTGGTCCTCGTGATTTGGGCACTGCAGTTGCCTTACTAACTGCTCGTGTTTGGGTGCTCTATGGTGGAGATGGTGCTGTGTCAACGGGAACTGGGTGTCTATCTGCTGGGGTTGGGGTTAGAAGGGATGTAGCTGGTTCTCTGTCCAACTGGGTAGGGGTACAATCTGCATGAGTGTGGTTTATGTGTGGTGGGGCTGGTTCTTGGGCAAGTACAACCGTGGTTCTATCTGCATCGACAGGTAGCACGATCTTTTCTGAAGACCGTGTTTTTACTCCCACAGATACTGCCATCACTCCCTCCAATTGAAATGGCTGATAAACAAGAAAAGTAATTGAATGTATAGACATTGTAAGATAGAAAGGTGCAATGTATAGTAGGGAAGAAAACAGGGCATGAAATAATTCACATTTATGTTGTCTAAGCAAACAGAATAGCAGGACATAATTTCACATATATGATGGCTAATTAAACAGGATAGCATGACACAATTTCACATGTATGATGGCTAACTAAACAGGATAGAATGACATACTTCAAAATATGATGACTATGTAAACAGGATGACATGATATAACTATACGATGTGTCTATTAAAGTGGTTGGCATGCCATACATCACAAACATGCCGTCGATGGAAACATGATGACATGATATAATTCACGGATAGAATGACATAATTTAAAATATGATGACTATGTAAACAAGATGAGATGATATAACTATATTATGTCTTTAGAAAATGGGTTGGCATGCCATAATTCAGATACATGATGTCTATGTAAACATCATGGATGACATAATTCAAATATATGATTTATATACTAAGGAAGTGAGCAGAGGGCAATCGCATATATGATGTGTCAACTAAGGAGATGGCATTCAATATTGTGTATATGATGTAAAAACTAAGCATTGCAATACAACATATGCATTATATGAGTAATATAACCCTGCCAAGTTTGAGCATACACCTCAGGGGGATAATAGGACTGGTCATCTGCCTCTGAATCCTCCTCTGAAGAGCTATCTGTAACCAGCAAGATATCTGCTTCAGCGGGTAGCATTGTCTGCTCTGAAGACCTTGTTTTCACTCTAGATTTCTCCATCACCAATTCAAATGGCTGATGCACAGGAAGAGCAGTTGAATATACAAACATTGTCGACAAAAGCAATGAGAAATACAAAAAAAGGATGGCATGATATAATTCACATATATGACGCTTGCCTAAATAGTATGGCATTGCATAATTCACATACATAACGCCTTGCAACAAGATAACATTGCATAATTCACATATATAATGTCTTGCAACAAGATGGCATTGCATAATTCACATATATGGTAATTAGACACTAAACAGGTGGCATTCACACAAAGCATGTCTAAACTAAGCAAATGACACAACAATGCAAGATACCATACGCATGATATGAGCAACATAACCCTGCCAAGTTAGGGCATGCACCTCGGGGGGGGGGGGTATGACTGGTCATCTGTCTCTGAATCCTCCTCTGAGGAGCTATCGGTAACCAGCAAGACATGCGCTTCGTTAGATAGCATTGTCTGCTCTGAAGACCTTGTTTCCACTCCAGATTTTTCCATGACCGTGCCGAATGGCTGATGCACAGGAAGAGTAATTGAATGTACTAAAATTGTTGACAAATTTAACACGTAATAAAAAATGATGGCATGATATAATTCACATATAAGATGACTGGCTAACCAGGGTGGCATTGCAAAATTCACATATATGATGTCGGGCTAGACAAGATGGCATTGCATGATTCACATATACGATAAAGAAACTAAACAGATGTCATTGACACAAAGCATGTCTAAACTAAGCAGATGACATCTTTAATGTATACAGTAAGCAATGCAAGGCACCATATGCATGATATTACCAACATCAGCATGCCAAGTTAGAGCGAAGACCTCATGGGGTAAATAGGAGTGGCCTTCTTCTTCTGAATCCCCCTTAGAACAGTTATCTTCCTCTTGATTACGATCTGAAATGGGTGGAGGGGGGCTGCCTTTGCGCCCACCATGGAACGACGTCTGCATGAAATTTTATTGCCATGCAAGGCTCGTCTCTTTTGCTCTACATGATCTTTTCCATTGTGTACAATAACTGGAATGCATAGGAATAAAACATAGTGAGATTATGTAAGGAGTGCATGCACAAATCCAGAGTGATGGTAGCAAACTGTGGATAGACCCAAAACCAATGATAGCAGGCAGATAATAGCTTTAGTTAAAAAATACAGATAATGGCTCCTTTAATGTTTGTTTGCACCCAACATGAAACTCATAGTAGACACCAGGGATTAACCAGATAGTACTGATTGCTGCCCCAATATGTACCCCACAACCATTTAAAAACTCAAGTTTCAGCATTAGTTTGGACCTGACTCGGAGTCTAATAGGTGAACACGACGATAATGTAGCATGTCATCATATTAAGCGACGCGTAACGTAAGCAGACACGGAAGAGTGCGACCTCTCTTGCGGACCCGTATAGTCCTCAAGGTCATCTGCTTAGTTGATGATGGTAATGCAGTTGCCGTGGCTGCCGGCGGCGGGGAAGAAGATCTGAGGCGGCGAAAGACGGTCTGGAGAGCGGATCCCTGCTGTGGTGAACCATTCCGTTGTTGGAGCAGCTGAGCTGTGGTGGAACACAGCGCCGCAGGAGCAAGACAAACCACACAAGGTTTTCTTTGACACATATTTGTAACAGAAGTAACTGAGTAAGGGCTTGTTTGAATTTGAGGATTCTAACGATGCAGGGATAGGAAAGAGATAGGAATAGGATAGTAATGCACGTGCAAAACAGAGAATTTAAAAACACATGATTTCTGCCAATCTGGGTGTTTGATTCACAACAATTGGAAGATCACAGGATGCAAAAAAGCATGGTGAGATTAAGTCAAACCACAAGAAAATGTACGGTTATAATGCTATTATGCTGCTATCTCTTAGTCTTGTGCTTGATGAGTAGGAATATGAAAAGGAGAAGTGGAAATTAGAATTCCTACGGTTTTTCTTTCAAGGAGACACTAAAGGAACAAATCCTACAGTTTTCCTTTGCTCCATTCCTTTGCACCAAATTCATGAAAAGTAGTACCATAGGAAACTTTCCAATTCCGATGTTTTTCATTCACTTTTCCTTTCAAGCACTGGCGATTCTAGTAGGCAGGCTTGATCAAGGAAAATCCTACACTAAAAAAATGTTTTTGTGCTACTTCTATTACTTTGGACCCAGGCCACTACCATACTAGCTCAACTCCCAGGCCCATCGACAAATGCACAGCTCAAACACGCAGAGATAAATAATGATGGCGTTCAAGAGAGTCCATCACGGATAGCTAAGTTGCCTGGTACCTCACTGCTTGTCATATAGTAGGATAAAATAATCGTATTTCCCGTTACTACGAGTGCTTAGTGGACAATATATATAACATGTAGAGTAAAAAAGAGATGCAACAAGTGTACAACCTCTTTGGCGAAGCCATGTCGATCTCAGCGTGATTGGGTTGGCCGGTGAGGATGGTCCGGCTGACTTGGCTGTCAGAGGAGGGGAAGAAGATCTTAGGCGTATGGAGATGGAGCCCGAGGTACTGCTCCGCTGTGATGGAGGGTTTCATCGTTGGAGCAGCTCCGGTGAGTTGTACGACGCCGAGGCTGAAGCAGGACAAGAGAGACAACGAACAACGTTAACCTGAGTGGAATTCTAATAGCATCTCCAATACATGACATAAAATACATAACCACAAAGTGCTAGATGTAAAATACATCAGCCGCTCATCTCTGAACTTAACTGTCGAAACTGAATTTAACTATCGAAACCGAACTTAACTGTCGAAACTGAACTTAACTGTCGATACTAAATTTTGCTGTCGAAACTGAACGCACTAGCAAGGTGAGGCTACACGTCGATCGACTGACTTTTTCATCTCTGGTCAGTCGATTTTGCAGCCGTTGGATACAAAATCAAGGGCCTGCGGTTCATCTTCAACCTCCACCCCCTGAGCCGCCAGTCACCACCGGCCAAACAGCAGCCCCCCGCCGCCCGCGGCCGGCGGTGCGCCGCCCCTCCCGCCCCGAAAACACTCCCCACCGCCGGTCCGCCGCCACCCCGGCCATCCCTCTAGGCCCCCTCGTACCGAGCTTTTTCTCCGGCGATCCCCACGCCACCGCCCCACCAACGCCCCGCCACCGCCGACGACCATCGCCCCCATCTTGAACCCTAAGATAGATAGTGGGGTACCTCTCCGGCGAGCCCCCCTCCCCGCTGCGGCTGGTTCTTCCTTCACCCCGCCGAGCCCTCCCCCTGAAAATGGACTGACCCAAAAGTTGATTCAGTCGATTGAAGTGTAGCTAAATCGGAGCAGCATCGCAAGCAAGAGCAAGAGCGAGAGCAGCAGCGCGAGAAAGAGCAACAGCAAGAGCAGACCGGGCAGGGGACCGAGAGCAAGAGCAGAGCAGCAGCGCGAGCGAGAGCTAAAGCAGTAGCAGCTCCTAGTGATGTGGACGTCGCCACCGAGGGAGCGACGCCGTGGAGGAAGTGGCCGGCGATGCCGCCATGGATGGAGTCACGCCGTGTCGGCTCGGGACCGAGCGCCGGCAGCACCGTGAGATCGAATCAAGAAGAAAATGCGGCAATTAGTGTACAACCTCTTTGGTGGCGCCGATTAGGCCGCAGCTTCATCCGAGGAAACGGTGATGATGATGCTCTTCCGATGGTGCAGGTGAAGACGCTGGTGTGGGAATGGAGGTGGCGTGAAAGACGAGGGGAACGTCGGGGCAGCTCCTTGGAGGTGGAGGACGGGGTGGCTGAACCGGCGGGACGATGAGATCGACGACGGATCCTCATCCGGTACGATGGATGAGGGACGTCGAGGTGTTGTTGTGGACGACATCGTCGGGGAAGAGGCTCCAGCTGGGTGGCGGACGGAGCAGGGTGTGGGGTTTTGTCGCGGGTTTTCGCGGCCTCGGTGTACGAATGGGTGGGCGGATGGGATGGTAGTGGGGAACCATGGCTTAGAGACGCGCTTGTCTGAAATGTGGGGTAAGTTACGAAAGTACCCCCACCGATTTGAGGCGGTTCTTTCGGTTCATGGGTACCACGGGCATTTCACATGTCGGGATTTCATAGGAGGTGGGAGTTTTCGCGCGCGTTGTAATTTTGGAATAGCAAGGCGCGGATTGAGATGGAGGGAGTTGTCGGAGCACAACAAGACAAAGATATATCTTAAATATTTCGGGCTAACAAGGCGCGGGTTGAAGAGGCGGGAGTTTCGCAGCACGATAGACAGAGACGCTAGCTTGAATTTTCGGCATAACAAGGCGCGGCTTGAAATTTCGGAAGAACAAGCTTAACGTGTACCAAAAAAGACAATTTGCACCTCAACACGCACAACACACACACAAACACCATTTAGACTAGAGTAAGGTACACATGCATTGAACGCATGAGATTTGGCAACCAAATTATGAATAAATACCACATTATAGTATGCAAGCTTTGGGTCATATATGCATGATGTAGATGTTCATTTAATTCTTATAGTTCATTTCATTCAAAATCATCTAGTTTTTATAAGAAAGCTAATCTATTTTAAGATTCATGGAATTGTGCGTCGTAAGACATAAAGTAAAAACAAATAATGGCAAATCATGTAGAAAAACATTTGGGCAATTCTGATACGGAAGATTCTAGAACAAATAAGAAGTGCTTGTTTTTTGATGTTTGTGCATTATGCTTAAGTTCAACCATGGAGTCTTCTAGATTATACATGTGGCGAAATCTGGTGGAATCTAGATGATATCCAACGGCCAGTAGTGCTCAAATTTTCCATCTTTGGACCATCGGATTCGCCTCATCCAATGAACATCTTTCAAAGTTAAAGTTACCCACACACAATATAAAAAAAATATAAAATATAATATGTATATATAGGGGTATAGATATAGATATGTGATGCGAAAGCCGCAAATCATCTCCAATTAGAATAGTGTGTCCATGCACGGATGTGACGTGGCCAAATGATGTCTGCCATCGGCATCTCAAATTCAAATCAGTCTGACCTTGTTCAATGTGTATACATTACAACATGCTCGTTTCCAAACCACACCGCGCAGATCTCCGTTATATTCATGCATGCATGGGTTTCAAACATCAGGATCTCTTATTCAAATATTTGAATGCAACTTTACATTGATTATGACCTCACCTATTCTTTTACACCCACACAGTAGTCTTCTCTTTATAATTGTACCACTAACTTTCTCTCGTGCATGCATGCACACACACTACCAGTTGGCATTATCCATCGCACGCATGCAATCTTTTTCTCTAGGTTGGTATCCCATGAAGGCACACACCCACACACATCCCCTCTCCATCATATCGGGCATTCTTTATCTCTCACGCGTGCATGCGCAATGATCGATGTTCCTCTATGTATGTGTGTATATAGCTAGGTCTTTCATAGTTTTCCACACAAACCGATCAATCGATATATCCTGTGAGGTCTCACCCTCTTTCCCATATCCACATCGATCAATCTATACCTCTCTATATAGGATTAACATGTATAGCTAATACACCCACATTAATTATATATCCAACGTCCCCCTCTCATCATCCATGCCTTCTGCTTCATTTCTCAGACGCGTGCACAATGGCGAAGATAGGGGGCAGTAAGGGCCCTGCCCCTCCCCCCTAACATCACTATATATCGAGGCTAATATGAATGTGATCATTAGACAATTGCTGCTAAAAATGGTTTAAGTTCATGAATTGACCCTCCTTGTAAAGGATTAGCAATGCTTGGCCCCCTAGCTCATTTATTTTTCATGGCTCCACCACTGCGCGCAACAGCGCACGTGTTCGCCCCCTCTCTCTAAATATCGATCTCGCACTTGTGCATTCCTTCATAGTCTCCCTCCGCTCAGCCCCTCGCATCATCTTCTAGCCCCCCACCAGATTTTGCCACATGTACAATCTAGCAGACTCCATGGTTGAACTTAAGCATAATGCACAAACCTCAAAACAACAGTGGTTCTCTTTTGTTCTAGAATCTTTCGTATCATAACTGCCCAAACTTTTTTCTAGTTGAATTGCCATTATTTGTTTTTACTTTATGCTTTACAACGCACAATTCCATGAATCATAAAATAGATTAAGGGCTTCTTTGATTCAAAGGATTCTCAAAGGAATTTTGGAGGATTCTAATCATTAGGATTTTTTCCTATCTTGGTTGTTTGATTCGTAGGATTGTAAACCATAGGAATTTTTCCATATGATTCATTTGCACTAGATTTCATAGGAAACATCCCATCCACTCAAACCTCTTTGAAAGAATTCTGTGTTTTTTCTATGCACAATCAAACACTTGTACAATCCTGTAGGATTCAAGACAACATTCCACTATAATCCCATGTTTTTCCTATTCCCGTGTTCTTAGCTTTTTTATAAAAACTAATTGATTTTGAATGAGATGAACTATAAGAATTAAACGAAGGGCTACATCAGGCATATATGATTCAGAGCTTACATGCTATAGTGTGGTATTTATTCATAATTTGGTTGCAAAATCTGATGTGTGCAATGCACGTGTACCTTACTAGTACTTTGAGTATGTGCAAAACACGTAAATTGGAATACCAATGGCACGCTACACAGTGTCTCTCTTACAGTTCATGAAGCCACGTGGCACATGTGGAGGCGTTGTCGCGACCTCCTTGCATGGATTGATCACAATGACGTGCTGCTAGTTCCAGAAGAATGTACTCATCCTCCCTGAGCCATACTGGCGGTACATGCACGAAGCGAAGATGTGCACGCACGCACTCATTCCCTTGTACACACACGCAGGTACACGGGCGGACGCAATTTTGTACCAAGATCCACCCCATGTGATAATTTGACGCGTGTAAAGTCGTTCACTTCATCGATGGTCAATTAATACATCGCATGCAAATTGAGTGGACGTGAGGGCGGAAGAAAGACATTGTTACTCCACTGTGCGCATGCGAGTAGTTAAATCGTGGGTTGCTAGTAGTACTTCCATTGGTCTCCTTCGTATTTTGTGCCAATTTTTGACAGTAACATAATATTTATGCATTTGAGCAGTGTAGTACTCGAAATTTATGTTCCGCTAAACTCATCGGGAGCCGTTTCGGGCCTCGAAACCAAAACCATCAATTAATCTTTACCTTGTTCCCATCACATTCGAAAGCCTGCTCACACCTACTAGTACGTACCAAACCTGAATGTGTTCCCACTATGCAGGTATTAGTACTAGTTCTAGTACTTAGGTTATAAAAAGGGGAACTACCTAACCAAAAATTACTCTACCTTTCGTCCTCATAAGTGCTTCTTCTTCGTCCGTCGTTGCCATGGCCGGTGAGCAGAGCTCTAGGTCGAGAACTACTCGTAACAAGGGAGCGGCAACCAAGGCTGCGAAAAAAAGAGAGGGCTCGCCGTCACGCAGAGACCTCGAAAGATCTCTCACGGGCGGGCGATCGCTCCCAGGAGCGCCCTAGCCGCGGAGGCGAACATGCCGAGCCGGCGGAGCTGGAGTCATTATCCCTCGACGGCATGCCCGATCAGCTCAATAAGCACCTCAATAAGCAGAAGGAGTTCATCCAAGGCTTGATGGAGTTGCTGAAGGAGAGCCTCGACGACATGCCCGCTGAGCTCAATCAGCAGGGGGAGTTGACTGCCGGCTTGGTGATGCTACTGAAGAAGAGCATTGCCTCGGAGAAGAAGGCGACCGGTGAAATCCTGCGACTTCAAGAGGACATGGCGAAGCTCTGCCACGAGATTGACCTGTTGAAGGAGAAGAACGCCGGCTGGAAGAAGCTGCATGAGAATAGTAGTTCCTCGATGAAGATGTTGCAGGCCCTCGTCATGGAACAGAAGGAGGAGTTAGCGAAGCTCCGCATCGAGCACCCGGCTGCTGTCAAGGTACGTAATGCGGCCGTGGAACAGATGATGAAGGCTCGCATCAAGAGATCCTGCGTCATGGACATAATGAAGAAGATGGCGGAGGAGACGCGCAAGGAGATGGAGGTCGTGGAGGCGATGAAGAAGAAGTTACGACTCCGCGGCGAATTAGATCACTTGGGGTGATGATCTTCCTTCTTCTTTTGCTCCTGTGTTTCATCTTTTGCTTCGGGTGTTTCGCCGCACGTGTCACGTTCTCTGCGAGGCATGAATAGAACAATGGTTTTTTAAGGGAATGAATAGAACAATGCTAACAATGAGATGACTAGCAAATTAGATCATTTTTATCGCCATATGGCACTGGGCTGCCGTGTTTCGTGCTCCTCCGTCGTAGTACTACTCCAGTGGAAAACTTGAGTATACCGCACGGTTCTTTGCTCCTCCTCGATGAGGTCATCGGCGCATTTATATGAGCAGTCAAATCACAAGGCCCCACCTTCCAGCAGTAATGAGCCGTCAAATCACAAAGGCCCTCGCCTCTCGTGAAACCGACCAAGATAGACTGCCCTGCCCTCTAGCCTTTTAAAAAATGTATACTTTTGTACAACAGTAGTATCGATGGATTGCGCCATGGAGCAAAACTTGAAATTAAAAAAAAGGTGGTACATATAGAGAGCGCTCGTCGCCAAATGATGGATATAGTACTATTAAAAAGGCTAGTCACAATAATGGTGTCCAGCACAACCCACCCCTCAAATAAAACTAAGAAGGTGCTTGGATACGTTTTAGTCCCATGACTAAAAGTAGTGGGACTAAAACATGCTAGCCTCACCCATGCTTGGATCCAAATACTAAAAAGGCTAAAATCAAGTTAATGAGCATTTATTATCAAGTTAATGAGCATTTATTATCCTCCAATCCAGAACTCACCTGTGTTAAAGGAGAGGAGTTAAATGAGTAGAGAGAGGACTAATCCACATTTTAGTAGGGGTACCCCTGACTAAAAAAAATTAGTCTCAAGACTAGTTTTAGCCCCTCTTTAGTCAGGGGTGCTTGGAACTTTAGCCTCTTAAAGAGACTATTTTTAGTCAGACTAAAATAAGTCCCTTGGATCCAAGCACCCTCTAAGCATCCTGAAATTCTTTGACAAAACTAAGCACCCTGAAATTCATTGACAACTAAACTGTTGGCTATATGATGTTGGCCATATATATTGTACATATATAATGTGAAGAAACGAGTGGTAGTACTATACCAACTAAAAGATGAAATGTAAGAAATACTAGTATGTACGTACTGAAGAGTTAAAGTAACGAGAAGAAACATAACATAGATCTGCTGGGGGCTCAGCACAACACACCCCTCAAATTAAATTAAGCACACCTGAAATTAAAGTTTGCAACTATTCCGATAGACACTGCATTAGAACCACCATGAGCAACGACACTGCCACCTTACTCGGATTCCTCGTCCATGTCCTCGACTTCGTCCTTGTCCCTCTTCCTCTTGGCCGATACTTCTTTGCTTGAACCGCACACTTGGCTGTTGCTCTTCATCCAACCCTTGTAGATATTGAAGCAAAGGTAGCCATCCATTGCAGCGTAGTGGATGTGGTCTATATCTAGTACATTCCGCTACCATGCATGATGATGAACCATATATGGAGGTTTCTCCAGTTTATCGTACGAAGGATGAACCATGGCTCCTGCCAGGGTCAGCATTGAAGGCTGACGAGAGGACACCAGCCAATTCTTCTAGAGGTCGAAGGTGTTGCCTACAACGAGGCCTATCCGACGCAGGACTTCTTTGTCGTTACCAAAGTCTACAGTAACAAATTTGACTAGGTTGCTCTCAAGGAAGTCCTTAAAATCCTGGCACTCAACATCGGCATGGCATATGTGGTAGACCAAGCATAATTCATGCACGCAAACCTGGATCACGGCGGGCTTCTTCCTCTCTTCGTCCTTTAGATCCTTCTCTCGTCCCAGGACTGTGGTGTACTCAACATCTAGCACAACGACCCACTCATCATCTGAGTCTTCGAACATGCGTCTGAAGCGAGAAAGGCATCCTTTCACCATCGCGGAAGAACGGATGTAGATGACATCGAACTCATCGCCGGTGATGGTTCTAAACTTGTACTCCCAGCCGATCGTGGAGATTTGGGACGCCATGGATTTGGGAGGAGGGTTAGGATTAGTGGAACTGTCGTAATGTGAATGGTGGGACGACTAGGAGCGAACCACCGTAGTATTGAAGGACGTGCGGGGACGAGTAGGAGCGGCATTAATTAATTGAATCGTCTCGCCTCCCTCCGCATGCAGCCGCATGCAAGCCTCATGCGCACATCCCTAGTGCATGCTACGGCTGGGTATTTATTTCTCCCATTAGCGTACGCAACGAGCAGCGGAATCAGTGTAATATGTGGTGATTTAATTACAGCGGGACTAATAAAAATGGGACGTGGCTTGCTGGCTAATAGGCCCAATAAACCCGGACGGAGGGAGTACACATTGGTGCATGGACGATCCCTGCAAGACACGGAAGATCAGTTCGTCCATACATGTGACCCGACTCCAGCAAACAAGGAAGATCAGTTCGTCCATGCATGCTTGTCAAATACAGTACGTGGTCAAACTTTGACCCAAAATACGCAAAACAACAAAAAAATACTTCCAAGACCAGGGCCGCTCTTCCGCTCTTATCCTCTTAAACCACCGCCGCTCCTCTCCTCTTCCATTTCAAAACCACCGCCCCTCCTCTCCTGTTCCAGTCCAAAACCAGCGTCGCTCCTCTCCCGTTCTAATCCAAAACTAGCGCTGCTCCTCTCCTCTTCCATTCAAAAACCACCGCCGGTGAGTGAAGGTGCTGTGGAGATGTAGATCGATGGAGGAGTACAACCGATACACGAGGATCGCAGACGGCGACCCTGTGAAGCTAGCTAGGATGTTGGAGATACAGTCTTGGTTTAACAACAAGGACCAACTAGCAGCGACGGCGACATCCATGGCCAAATATCTGCAACAGAGCGAAAAGGCGGCGATACTCCCGGAGGGAGTCACGCCAGAGTACATAGAGCTGCTCCTCTAGGCCATGGAGCAAACAGATTCACCGAATCCAATCGTGAGGGAGCGGTGGTGGGAGTATCAATCCCAGATGGAGCATCCACCAGAGATTGAAGGATCGAGCATCTACAGGGTGCCGTTTGTGAGGGTGTCCTGCTAGAGCGAGCCGGTGGAGTCTTCGTCGACCGAACCCAACTGCAAGAGGAGAAAAGCAGTTGGCCCGACGATGCTTACCCGCCATCGTCTCCCTCGCCGTTCACATCATCTCACGGGGCGGCTGTCTGCCGCTGAGGAATAGGAGGGGACTGCCCCCCCAGCCCAATAGTCGGGCAGGTTGTGAATTGTCAGGAGGAGCTTAGGGTTGTCAGTATTTGCAGGTTGTGAATTGTGTTTTGTGTTGTGTATTTTGAGAGTACTTTTAGATATGAATGTCTTTTGAATTTCAGATTTGCAGTATTGAGCATATGAAGTATTTTATGAATTCTAGAGATCTATTTTTAGCACTTAAAAATGTAGTTTCATAGGAGTATAAAAGTGCAGACAATGTGATTCTCAGAGAAGAAACTGCAAGTTTCAGTTTCAGATAAGAAACTACAAGTTCAGTTTCAGATAAGAAATTGCAACTTTCAGAGGCAGAGCATTTATATTAACACGGCCTTTTCAAACATGGCTAACATCATGTTGGAATTTTTATTCATGGTTGGAAATGGAACTACCAGCCAGTTAACATCATGCTGATCAACATTCATGCATAGCACATCTTCATATGATGCACAATCAAAATGCCCACACAATGTCGAGTGTGCGAAGCACAGAGAAAACGAGGGACGAAGTTTTGGCAAGTGTTAGAGGTGGTTTTAGGCTGCCCCGTCTAGGCTTCCATTTTTAACATGCGCAGCCCACGACCTCGGATGGGAGGTCCATATGCCTATTTGTATTTTCTTAGGGCCGTCATGTATCGGCCGGCCTATGGACATTGATGTCTACTACACAACCTTCTTCTTGCAGACGTTGTTGGGCCTCCAAGTGCAGAGGTTTGTAGGACAGTAGCAAATTTCCCTCAAGTGGATGACCTAAGGTTTATCAATCCGTAGGAGGTGTAGGATGAAGATGGTCTCTCTCAAGCAACCCTGCAACCAAATAACAAAGAGTATCTTGTGTCCCCAACACACCCAATACAATGGTAAATTGTATAGGTGCACTAGTTCGGTGAAGAGATGGTGATACAAGTGCAATATGGATAGTAGATAAAGGTATTTGTAATCTGAAATAATAAAAATAGCAAGGTAGCAAGTGATAAAAGTGAGCGTAAACAGTATTGCAATGTGTTGAAACAAGGCCTAGGGTTCATACTTTCGCTAGTGCAAGTTCCCTCAACAATACTAACATAATTGGATCACATAACTATCCCTCAACATGCAACAAAGAGTCACTCCAAAGTCACTAATAGCGTAGAATGAACGAAGAGATTATGGTAGGGTACGAAACCACCTCAAAGTTATTCTTTCCAATCAATCCGTTGGGCTATTCCTATAAGTGTCACAAACAGCCCTAGAGTTCGTACTAGAATAACACGTTAAGATACAAATCAACCAAAACCCTAATGTCACCTAGATACTCCAATGTCACCTCAAGTATCCGTGGGTATGATTATACGATATGCATCACACAATCTCAGATTCATCTATTCAACCAACACATAGAACCTCAAAGAGTGCCCCAAAGTTCCTACCGGAGAATCACGACGAAAAAATGTGCCAACCCCTATGCATAGGTTCATGGGCGGAACCCGCAAGTTGATCACCAAAACATACATCAAGTGAATCACGTGATATCCCATTGTCACCATAGATATCCACGGCAAGACACACATCAAGTGTTCTCAAATCTTTAAAGACTCAATCCGATAATATAACTTCAATGGGGAAACTTAATTCATTACAAGAGAGCAGAGGGGGAAGAAATATCATAGGATCCAAATATAATAGCAAAGCTCGCGATACATCAAGATCGTATCATCTCAAGAACACGAGAGAGAGAGAGAGAGAGATCAAACACATAGCTACTGGTACATACCCTCAGCCTCGAGGGAGAACTACTCCCTCCTTGTCATGGAGAGCACCGTGATGATGAAGATGGCCACCGGAGAAGGATTGCCCCCTCCGGCAGGGTGCCGGAAGGGGTCTAGATTGGCTTTCGGTGGCTACGGAGGCTTCTGGCGGCGGAACTCCCGATCTATTCTCTGTTCTGGAAGTTTTACGATACGTAGGTATATATGGGTGCAAGGGGTACGTCGGTGGAGCTTCGAGGGCCCCACGAGGCAGGGGGGCGCGCCCCCCACCCTCGTGGCCAGCTCCCGTATCTTCTGACGTAGAGTCCAAGTCTATCTGGTGGCTTTCCTTCCAAAAATAACTTCTCTAGTTGATTTCGTTCCGTTTCGACTCCGTTTGATATTCCTTTTCTTTGAAACACTGAAATAGGCAAAAAACAGCAAATCTGGGCTGGGCCTCCGGTTAATAGGTTAGTCCTGAAAGTAATATAAAAGTGGATAATAAAGCCCAATATTGCCCAAAACAGTAGATAATATAGCATGGAGCAATCAAAAATTATAGATATGTTGGAGACGTATCAAGCATCCCCAAGCTTAATTCCTGCTCGTCCTCGAGTAGGTAAATCATAAAGAAAATAATTTTTGATGTGGAATGCTAGTTGGCATAATTTCAATGTAATTCTTCTTAATTGTGGTATGAATATTCAGATCCGAAAGATTCAAGACAAAAGTTCATATTGACATAAAGATGATAATAGTTCAAGCATACTAACTAAGCAATTATGTCTTCTCAAAATAACATGGCCAAAGAAAGTTCATCCCTACAAAATCATATAGTTTAGTCATGTTTCATTTTCGTCACACAAGAATGCTCTCATCATGCACAACCCCGATGACAAGCCAAGCAATTGTTTCATACTTTAGTAATCTCAAACTCATAAACTTCCACGCAATACATGAGCGCGAGCCATGGATATAGCACTATGGGTGGAATAGAATATAATGAGGGGGGTTATGTGGAGAAGACAAAAAATGAGAAAGTCTCACATCAATGAGGCTAATCAATGGGCTATGGATATGCCCACCGATTGATGTTAATGCAAGGAGTAGGGATTGCCATGCAACGGATGCACTAGAGCTATAAATGTATGAAAGCTCAACAAAAGAAACTAGTGGGTGTGCATCCAACTTGCTTGCTCATGAAGACCTAGGGCACTTGAGGAGGCCCATTGTTGGAATATACAAGCCAAGTTCTATAATTAAAAATTCCCACTAGTATATGAAAGTGACAGAACAAGACTCTCTATCATAAAGATCATGGTGCTACTTTGAAGCACAATATATGAGACTCGCTATATGAAGAACATGGCGCTACTTTGAAGCACAAGTGTGGAAAAAGGATAGTAGCATTACCCCTTTTTATTTTCTCTTTTTTCTTTTTTCTTTTCTTTTTTTGTGCCTTCTTTTTTTTCTTTGGCCTTTCTTTTTTTTGGGACAATGCTCTATTGAATGATGATCATCACACTTCTATTTATTTACAACTCAATGATTACAACTCGATACCAGAACAAAGTATGACTCTATATGGATGCCTCCGGTGGTGTACCGGGATATGCAATGAATCAAGAGTGACAAGTATGAAAGAATTATGAACGGTGGCTTTGCCACAAATACTATGTCAACTACATGATCATGCTAGCAATATGACAATGATGAATGTGTCATGATAAATTGGATGGTGGAAAGTTGCATGGCAATATATCTCGGAATGGCTATGGAAATGCCATAATAGGTAGGTATGGTGGCTGTTTTGAGGAAGATATAAGGAGGTTTATGTGTGAAAGAGCGCATCATATCACAGGGTTTGGATGCACCGGCGAAGTTTGCAGCAACTCTCATTGTGAGAAAGGGCAATGCACGGTACCGAAGAGGCTAGCAAGGATGGAAGGGTGAGAGTGCGTATAATCCATGGACTCAACATTAGTCATAAAGAACTCACATACTTATTGCAAAAATCTACAAGTCATCAAAAACCTCGGTACTACACGCATGCTCCTAGGGGGATAGATTGGTAGGAAAAGACCATCGCTCGTCCCCGACCACCACTCATAAGGAGGACAATCAAATAACACCTCATGTTTCAAATTTGTTACACAACGTTTACCATACGTGCATGCTACGGGACTTGCAAACTTCAACACAAGCATTTCTCAATTTCAAAACTACTCAACTAGCACGACTTTGATATTATTACCTCCATATCTCAAAACTATCATCAAGCATCAAACTTCTCTTAGTACTCAACACACTCATAAGAGAATTTTATTATTCTTGAATACCTAGCATATTAGGATTTTAAGCAAATTACCGTGCTATTTAAGACTCTCAAAATAATCTAAGTGAAGCATGAGAGTTCATCTATTTCTTGAAAATAAAACTACCACCATGCTCTAAAAGATATAAGTGAAGCACTAGAGCAAATGACAAACTACTCCGAAAGATATAAGTGAAGATCAATGAGTAGTCGAATAATTATGCAACTATGTGAAGACTCTCTAACATTTCATAATTTCAGATCTTGGTATTCTATTCAAACAGCAAGCAAAGCAAAATAAAATGGCATTCTAAGAATGGCAAACATCATGTGAAGAAGCAAAAACTTAGGATCGACCGAAACTAACCGATAGTTGTTGAAGAAGAAAGGTGGGATGCCAACCGGGGCATCCCCAAGCTTAGATGCTTGAGACTTCTTGAAATATTATCTTGGGATGCCTTGGGCATCCCAAAGCTTGAGATTTTGTGTCTCCCTAATTCCTCTCATATCACGGTCTCCCTAGATCTCAAAAGCTTTATCCACACAAAACTCAACAAGGATTCGTGAGATAAGTTAGTATAAACCATTGCAAAAACCTTATCATACTCTACTGTAGCAAATCACTAAAATTATTATTCAACATTGCATACTAAATGCCTCTGCATATTTAATAGTCCTATCCTCAAATAGAATCATAAAGAAGCAAACATATGCAAACAATGCAAACATAACAACAATCTTCCTAAACAGGATAGTCTGTAAAGAATGCTGCAACATCCATACTTACATAGCTCCAAGAATTATGAAATAAAATTCCCACTGTATTAAATTTATCAGAGCTTAATATGCAAAAGGTTTCAACATTTTATCACATTCTTACTTTTCTAGGGAATTATTGCAACAGCGGTAAACTTTCTGTTTTCAAACAGCAACATGTATACTTGTAACACAGGCATAGTAAAGGCTACCAATGCCACTTTTATTGAAATAAAAGATGAAAAACACTGTTTTAAATAACAGCAAGCAAATTCTAACAAAATAAATTGACGCTCCAAGCAAAACACATATCATGTGGTGAATAAAAATATAGCTCCAAGTAAAGTTACCGATGAACGAAGACGAAAGAGGGGACGCCTTACGGGGCATCCCCAAGCTTAGGCTCTTGGCTATCCTTGAATATTACCTTGGGGTGCCTTGGGCATCCCCAAGCTTAGGCTATTGCCACTCCTTATTCCATAGTCCATCGAATCCTTACCCAAAACTTGAAAACTTCACAACACAAAACTTAACAGAAAACTCGTAAGCTCCGTTAGTATAAGAAGATAAATCACCACTTCAAGGTATTGTAATGAACTCATTATTTATTTATATTGGTGTTAAAGCTACTGTATTCCAACTTCTCTATGGTTTATAAACTCTTTTACTAGCCATAGATTCATTAGAATAAGCAAACAACACACGAAAAACAGAATCTGTCAAAAACAGAACAGTCTATAGTAATCTGAATCAAACGTATACTTCTGGAACTCATAAAATTCTCAAATAAATTGCTGGACCTGAGGAATTTATCTATTAATCATCTTAAAGAATAATTAGCTAAATATAACTCTCCAAATAAAAATGGCAGCAATTCTCGTGAGCGCTAAAGTTTCTGTTTTTTACAGCATGATCAACAAGACTTTCCCCAAGTCTTCCCAAAGGTTCTACTTGGCACAAACACTAATTAAAAGCATAAAAATACATCTAAACAGAGGCTAGATGAATTATTTATTACTAAACAGGAACAAAAATCAAGGAATAAAAATAAAATTGGGTTGCCTCCTAACAAGCGCTATTGTTTAACGCCCCTTGCTAGGCATGATGATTTCAACGATGCTCACATAAAAGATAAGAATTGAAACGTAAAGAGAGCATCATGAAGAATATGACTAGCACATTTAAGTCTAACCCTCTTCCTATGCATAGGGATTTTGTGAGCCAACAACTTCTGGGAACAATAATCAACTAGCATAGGAGGGTAAAACAAGCATAACTTCAAAACTTTAAGCACATAGAGAGGAAACTTGATATTATTGCAATTCCTACAAGCATATATTCCCCCCTCATAATAATATTCAGTAGCATCATGAATGAATTCAACAATATAACCAGCACCTAAAGCGTGCTTTTCATGATCTACAAGCATAGAAAATTTACTACTCTCCACACAAGCAAAATTCTTGTCATGAATAATAGTGGGAGCAAACTCAACAAAGTAACTATCATGGGATTGAAAATTGAAATCAAGATGACAAGTATCATTGATATTATTATTCTTTAAGGCATACGTGTCATCACAATAATCATCATAGATAGGAGGCATGATTCATCATAATAAATTTGCTCATCAAAACTTGGGGGACAAAAAATATCATCTTCATCAAACATAGCTTCCGCAAGCTTGTGGCTTTGCATATCATTAGCATCATGGATATTCAAGGAATTCATACTAACAACATTTCAATCATTCTCATCATTCAAATATTTAGTGCCAAACATTTTATAGATTTCTTCTTCTAGCACTTGAGCACAATTTTCTTTCCATCATACTCACGAAAGATATTAAAAAGATGAAGCGTATGAGACAAACTCAATTCCATTTTTTATAGTTTTCTTTTATAGACTAAACTAGTGATAAAACGAGAAACAAAAAGATTTGATTGCAAGGTCTAAAGATATACCTTCAAGCGCTAACCCCCCCGGCAACGGCGCCAGAAAAGAGCTTGATGTCTACTACACAACCTTCTTGTAGACGTTGTTGGGCCTCCAAGTGCAGAGGTTTGTAGGACAGCAGCAAATTTCCCTCAAGTGGATGGCCTAAGGTTTATCAATCCATAGGAGGTGTAGGATGAAGATGGTCTCCCTCAAGCTACCCTGCAACCAAATAACAAAGAGTCTTTGTGTCCCCAACACACCCAATACAATGGTAAATTGTATAGGTGCACTAGTTCGGCGAAGAGATGGTGATACAAGTGCAATATGGATAGTAGATAAAGGTATTTGTAATCTGAAATAATAAAAACAGCAAGGTAGCAAGTGATGAAAGTGAGCGTAAACGGTATTGCAATGTGTTGAAACAAGGCCTAGGGTTCATACTTTCGCTAGTGCAAGTTCCCTCAACAATACTAACATAATTGGATCACATAACTATCCCTCAACATGCAACAAAGAGTCACTCCAAAGTCACTAATAGCGGAGAACGAACGAAGAGATTATGGTAGGGTACGAAACCACCTCAAAGTTATTCTTTCCAATCAATCCGTTGGGCTATTCCTATAAGTGTCACAAACAGCCCTAGAGTTCGTACTAGAATAATACGTTAAGATACAAATCAACCAAAACCCTAATGTCACCTAGATACTCCAATGTCACCTCAAGTATCTGTGGGTATGATTATACGATATGCATCACACAATCTCAGATTCATCTATTCAACCAACACATAGAACCTCAAAGAGTGCCCCAAAGTTCCTACCGGAGAATCACGACGAAAAAATGTGCCAACCCCTATGCATAGGTTCATGGGCGGAACCCGCAAGTTGATCACCAAAACATACATCAAGTGAATCACGTGATATCCCATTGTACCACAGATATCCACGGCAAGACACACATCAAGTGTTCTCAAATCTTTAAAGACTCAATCCGATGATATAACTTCAAAGGGGAAACTCAATTCATTACAAGAGAGTAGAGGGGGGAAGAAACATCATAGGATCCAAATATAATAGCAAAGCTCGCGATACATCAAGATCGTATCATCTCAAGAACACGAGAGAGAGAGAGAGAGAGAGATCAAACACATAGCTACTGGTACATACCCTCAGCCTCGAGGGAGAACTACTCCCTCCTTGTCATGGAGAGCACCGGGATGATGAAGATGGCCACCGGAGAAGGATTGCCCCCTCCGGCAGGGTGCCGGAACGGGTCTAGATTAGCTTTCGGTGGCTACAGAGGCTTCTGGCGGCGGAACTCCCGATCTATTCTCTGTTCTGGAAGTTTTACGATACGTAGGTATATATGGGTGGAGCTTCAGGGGCCCCACGAGGCAGGGGGGCGCGCCCTAGGGGGGTGGGCGCGCCCCCCACCCTCGTGGCCAGCTCCCGTATCTTCTGACGTAGAGTCCAAGTCTATCTGGTGGCTTTCCTTCCAAAAATAACTTCTCCAGTTGATTTCGTTCCGTTTCGACTCCGTTTGATATTCCTTTTCTTTGGAACACTGAAATAGGCAAAAAACAGCAAATCTGGGCTGGGCCTCCGGTTAATAGGTTAGTCGTGAGAGTAATATAAAAGTGGATAATAAAGCCCAATATTGCCCAAAACAGTAGATAATATAGCATGGAGCAATCAAAAATTATAGATACGTTGGAGACGTATCAGACCTCCCATCCGAGGTTTTATTTTTGGCATCCCAATTTATGTATTTTTTTGAAGAAAATGCAGAGTTCTGTTCTATTTTTCTATATAAGAATAGGAACGCCAGGTCCAAGTTATGTTTCCCTTCTAACTATATTATATATTTAAATTATTTTATATGTTATTATATATTATTTTTATTCTCATCATATATTTAACAGATACTTACATATGTAAGAAAACAATATCCCACATCTTATTAACTTATAAAAATAACTTCTTAGCAAATAAAATCCTGGATTGTTTTGGCATGAAAATCCTAGTGATTGTGTACAAAAGCTTGGTAAGATTTAAGGACGAATGTAATAATATCACTTATTATTTAAATATATTTATAAAAAAAAGCTCAGCCCCTTTTTATTTTTTGATAACATTGCTGGCCCAACCCAACATTATAATTAGAATCAGCCAAGCAAAATCGTGTATTTCGAGAAAGTGCAAATGGCCTGTAATTTTTTAGGAAATAAAATAAATGGGCCGCATGGACGCTACATTATTTGTTCACCCAGCCCAGCTAATGGTTGTAATTCAAGAAAAAAGATGAAATTGACTGTAAATTCTACCGCGCAAAAAAAAGAGTGTAAATTCTGAAAAAATGGCTTGAATACGTGCCACATTTTTGGAGGCTGAAATGTGGGCCAATAGGTCAAAGCCAACGCAAGTCGTTGTCAATTTAGTCAACAAATGATTCTGACATGTTAGCCGTTGGATTTACATCCAACGACCGGCATCCATCTTCAATCTCTCGTCTTCTTCCTCCGGCACCGCCGGGACCACCTCCCGCCTCCTGCTGCTAGCAGCTCTGCTTAGCACGCTTTGCTATGAAGCACTACTCCACTGTTGGCCAGGCCATCCCACCACCCCTCCACACCTCCTGTTCTTCTCCACCGACTGCCGAACCACACCACACTAGAACCAGTTAACCCTCGTACACCTCTCCGTCTGCGACTCTACTCCCGTGTCTTCCCATCTCCGGCTCGTTGCTGTCCGGGGCCTCGCCGTCGTCCACCACCTTGGATGCGCTCGGCGCGGCGTGGTCAACATGGTCAACGAACGACACCATCGGAATTAGACTGTGCGTGGAGAGGCTGACAGCTGGGTCCACGGCCGCACACAAGGAAATGCCTCCTTATTACGCGCAAAATAATGATTCCTCCACCTGACATATGGGACCCACCGTAAGGGCCTCTGTATTTCGCAAAAATAACGTGCCCCCTGCTGACATGTCGGACCCATCAGCTATCTTCGCACGCAAGGAAGTGCCTCCTTATTACGCACAAAAGAAATGAATATTCCCCCTGCCAGCTGGAACCCAACATAGTGGGAGGCTGACTTGTGGGCCTACCAAGTTGATGGGGACGGAGGGCTTTGTCAACTTAGTCAATATGAACGAGTCTAGCTCCTGTTACCGTATGATGTTCATCCAACGGCCGTAGTGCTTCTTCAACCTCTGGTCTTCTTGCTCCAGCCGCCCAAACCAGCGCCGGTTGTGCCACGTGCTCCTGCCTCCCGTGGCCGGCTGTGATGCCGCGGAGGCCTCACCGCCCCTACTACTCCCACCGCTGGCCAGGCCATCCCTCTACTCACCCACACCCCCTGTTATTCTGCGGCGATAGCAGCCTCACACCGCAGCCGAACCAGTGAACCCTCGTACTCCTCTTCGCGTGGGCATCCACTGCTGCGGCTTCCCTAGCTCCGAGTCGTCCCCTTCCTAGTCCTCGCCGTCATCCACCGCAGTGGTGCTCTCGGCGCGACGTGGTCAATGTGGTCAAGGAACGACTTCCATCGGACGTGGACTATATGTGGAGAGGCTGACAGCTGGGTCCACGACCGCAGCAAGGAAGTGCCTCCTTATTACGCGCAAAAAAATGATTCCTCCACCTGACAGCAGGGACCCACCGGACGGGCCACCGTATTTCACGAAAAAAACGTTTCCCCATGACTGCTGGGACCCACCAGCTACATTTTCGCACGCAAGGAAGTGCGTCCGGACAAAAAAAGTGATTCGCCCCCCTGACTGCTGGGACCCACCAGCTACATCTTCGCATGCAAGGAAGCGCGTCCAAAAAAGAAACGATTCGCCCCCCTGACTGCTGGGACCCACCAGCTACATCTTCGCATGCAAGGAAGTGCCTGACAGTCGGGACCCACCTGGTCGAAGCGTACGTAGCGTTGTCATTCTGGTCGCGAACGTGTACGTACATATATACTGATGGATGTAGAGGCGCGCATGTGTCGTAATAGAGGTGCGTACGTGTCGTAGTAGAGGCGCGCACGTAGCATGTACACGTACGTACAGCGGCCAGGGTGCAAGAAAGAAAATACGGCCACGTATGTGTACATACGGGTGGGGTCTCGAACGCCTACTCGCGCATACATACGGCCAGGGCTCGTGTACATGGCTAGGTCAGAACGGAGAAACAACGTCGTCGTCATGTTCATGGGGAGGCAACGGAATGCGTCGTGTTCATCGGGAGGCAACGGAACGCGTGGGAGCCAACCGGCTGGGTCGGAACGGAATGCGTGGTCGTGTTCATCGGGAGGGCTTGGACGGAACAGACGATGGAAACGAGGCCTGGCGTACCGCAAAACGGAGGAAACAAACCTCCTATGTTCGGAACGGGGTCCTGTTGATCGGGAGGGGTGTGGCGTACCGCAAAACGGAGGAAACGGACCTCCTACGGTCGAAACGGGGGTCCTGTTGATCAGGAGGGGTGTGGCGTACCGCAAAATGGACGAAACGGACCTCCTACGGTCGAAACGGGGGTCCTGTTGATCGGGAGGGGTGTGGCATACCGCAAAACGGATGAAACGGACCTCCTACGGTCGAAACGGGGATCCTGTTGATCGGGAGGGGTGTGGCGTACCGCAAAACGGGACTCCACAGGATACTGTTCATCTCCACCATCGACCTCCTCCAGCCTCCACGGGCTCCTGTTCATCCAGCCTCCACCGCGCGCTACTCCACCGGCTACTGTTCAACCATCCCTCCACGGGCACCCCTCCATCGTCTACTGTTCATCCAGCCCTCCACACCACGGGGTCCTGTTCAACCACCCCTCCACGGGCACCCTCCACCTTTTACCGTTCATCCAGCCCTCCACACCACGGGGTCCTGTTCACCCAGAGTCAACGCCACCGCTCATTATTCATCCACCCCCCCGCAACGCTCACTGTTCATCCAATCGATCGGCTTCAGTTAGCAGCAGTAGCGAAGGAATCGCTCGATCGGGTTCAGTTAACAGCCATCGATCGATCGCTCGGGTTCAGTAACGCGTAGCCTGCAGTGCAATCGCTCGGGTTCAGTTAGAGCCCAACGCCTCGCTCGGGTTCAGTTAGAGCCAACGCCTCGCACACACGCGCGTACGTGTATGAGAGAAACGCGCATCGCTCGGCCCCCGACCTCCCACCGTAACCGGGAACTCCCCGAAATTTTCCTCCCCCTCGCTTCTACCATGGTTTTTTCCGTCATGGATGGCCCAAAGAATGTCATGCAGCTGCATCTCCGGCCCTCCCAGGACGAAAAGCACATTTTCTGTCATGATTTTTTCATAGAAGTAGGAGCCCACCACATCTATGATGATACCGGGTTTTGTCACAATTATCATCATAGAAGTGTCATATGTGTGATAGAAAAAAATTTCGTTCGGCCCAAAATGTCACGGATGTGTCTTTTTTTGTAGTGAAAGGAGACTGTTGGGTACACCTTCTATCACAGATCCGAAGGCAAGACATTCGTTGGTAAGAATGGATCCTTTCTAGAGAAGTAGTTTCTCTTGAAAGAAGTGAGTGGGAGGAAAGTAGAACTTGACGAGGTAATTGTACCTTCTCCCTTATTGGAAAGTAGTTCATCACTGAAATCAGTTCCAGTGATTCCTACACCAGTAAGTGAGGAAGCTAATGATGATGATCATGAAACTTCTGATCAAGTTACTACCGAACCATAGGTCAACCAGAGTAAGATCCACACCAGAGTGGTACGGTAATCCTGTTCTGGAGGTCATGTTACTTGACCATGACGAACCTACGAACTATGAGGAAGCGATGATGAGCCCAGATTCCGCAAATTGGCTTGAGGCCATGAAATGTGAGATGGGATCCATGTATGAGAACAAAGTATGGACTTTGGTTGACTTGCCCGATGATCGGCAAGCCATCGAGAATAAATGGATCTTCAAGAAGAAGACTGACACTGATGGTAATGTTACTGTCTATAAAGCTCAACTTGTTGCGAAAGGTTTTCGACAAGTTCAAGGAGTTGACTACGATGAGACCTTCTCACCCGTAGCGATGCTTAAGTCCATCCGAATCATGTTAGCAATTGCCGCATTTTATGATTATGAAATTTGGCAAATGGATGTAAAGACTGCATTCCTGAATGGATTTCTGGAAGAAGAGTTGTATATGATGCAACTTGAAGGTTTTATCGATCCAAAGGGGCTAAAAAGTGTGCAAGCTCTAGCGATCCATCTATGGACTGGTGCAAGCATCTCGGAGTTGGAATAAATGTTTTGATAGTGTGATCAAAGCATATGGTTTTATACAGACTTTTGGAGAAGCCTGTATTTACAAGAAAGTGAGCGGGAGCTTTGTAGCATTTCTAATATTATATGTGGATGACATATTGTTGATTGGAAATGATATAGAATTTCTGGATAGCATAAAAGGATACTTGAATAAGAGTTTTTCAATGAAAGACCTCGGTGAAGCTGCTTATATATTGGGCATCAAGATCTATAGAGATAGATCAAGACGCTTAATTGGACTTTCACAAATCACATACCTTGATAAAGTTTTGAAGAAGTTCAAAATGGATCAAGCAAAGAAATGGTTCTTGGCTGTGTTACAAGGTATGAAGTTGAGTCAGACTCAATGCCCGACCAGTGTAGAAGATAGAGAGAAAATGAAAGGTGTTCCCTATGCTTCAGCCATAGGCTCTATCATGTATGCAATGCTGTGTACCAGACCTAATGTGTGCCTTGCTATAAGTTTAGTGGGGAGGTACCAAAGTAATCCAGGAGTGGATCACTGGACGGCGGTCAAGAACACCCTAAAATACCTGAAAAGGACTAAGGATATGTTTCTCATTTATGGAGGTGACAAAGAGCTCGTCGTAAATGGTTACGTTGATGCAAACTTTGACACTGATCCGGATGACTCTAAGTCACAAACCGGATACAAGTTTTTATTGAACGGTGGAGCTGTCAGTTGGTGCAGTTCTAAGCAAAGCGTAGTGGCGGGATCTACATGTGAAGCAGAGTACATAGCTAATTCGGAAGCAGCAAATGAAGGAGTCTGGATGAAGGAGTTCATATCCGATCTAGGTGTCATACCTAGTGCATCGGGTCCAATGAAAATCTTTTATGATAATACTGGTGCAATTCCCTTGGCAAAGGAATCCAGATTTCACAAAAGAACCAAGCACATCAAGAGATGCTTCAATTCCATCCGCGATCAAGTCAAGGAGGGAGACATAGAGATTTGCAAGATACATATGGATCTGAATGTTGCAGACCCGTTGACTAAGCCTCTCTCACGAGCAAAACATGATTAGCACCAAGACTCCATGGGTGTTAGAATCATTACAATGTAATCTAGATTATTGACTCTAGTGCAAGTGGGAGACTGGAGGAAATATGCCCTAGAGGCAATAATAAAGTTGTTATTTATATTTCCTTATATCATTATAAATGTTTATTATTCATGCTAGAATTGTATTAACCGGAAACTTAGTACATGTGTGAATACATAGACAAACAGAGTGTCACTAGTTTGCCTCTACTTGACTAGCTCGTTGAATCAATGATGGTTATGTTTCCTAACCATAGACATGAGTTGTCACTTGATTAACGTGATCACATCATTAGAGAATGATATGATTGACTTGACCCATCCATTAGCTTAGCACGATGATCGTTTTCTTCATTGCTATTGCTTTCTTCTTGACTTATACATGTTCCTATGACTATGAGATTATGCAACTCCCGAGTACCGAAGGAACACTTTGTGTGCTACCAAACGTCACAACGTAACTGGGTGATTATAAAGGTGCTCTACATGTGTCTCCGATGGTACTTGTTGAGTTGGCATAGATCGAGATTAGGATTTGTCACTCCGATTGTCGGAGAGGTATCTCTGGGCCCTCTCGGTAATACACATCACAATAAGCCTTGCAAGCAATGTAGCTAATGAGTTAGTTACAGGATGTAGCTTTACGGAACGAGTAAAGAAACTTTCCGGTAACGAGATTGAACTAGGTATTGAGATACTGATGGTCGACTCTCGAGCAAGTAACATACCGATGACAATGGGAACAACGTATGCTGTTTTGCGGTTTGACCGATAAAGATCTTCGTAGAATATGTAGGAGCCAATATGAGCATCCAGGTTCCGCTATTGGTTATTGACCGGAGACGTGTCTCGGTCATGTCTACATAGTTCTCGAACCCGTAGGGTCCACACGCTTAAAGTTTGATGACGGTTATATTATGAGCTTATGTGTTTTGATGTACCAAAGGTAGTTCGGAGTCCCGTGTAACACCCACAATGCGGCTATATCTCCCACGTGTCAGAGCCGCATGGTAAAACAAGACCAGCATGGGGTGTTACAACTTAGCCCATCAATGAGGCATAGCCGCATGGTAGACCCGATCACAAGCTCTCACGGTCAACGAAGGATATTCCTTCTCCCAGGAAGACCCGATCAGTCTCGGAATCCCGGTTACAAGACATTTCGACAATGGTAAAACAAGACCAGCAAGACCGCCCAATGTGCCGACAATCCTGATAGGAGCTGCACATATCTCATTCTCAGGGAAACACCAGATGAGCACTCCGTACAACTAAAACCAGCCCTCAAGTTTCCCCGAGGTGGCGCTGCAAAGGACTCTAGTTCGGACCAACACTTAGAGAAGCACTGGCCCGGGGATAAAGATGACCCTTGGGAGCGCGACTCCCAAGGGAAAAGTATAGGTGGTGGTGGCAAATGTTAAAACCAAGGTTGGTCCTTGCTGGAGGAGTTTTATTCAAAGCGAACTGTCAAGGGGTTCCCATAACACCCAACCGCGTAAGCAACGCAAAATCAAGGAACATAACACCGGTATGACAGAAACTAGGGCGGCAAGAGTGGAACAAAAACTAGGCATAAGGTCGAGCCTTACACCCTTTACCAAGTATATAGATGCATTAATTAAATAAGAGATATTGTGATATCCCAACATATCCATGTTGAAACATGGAACAAACTTCAGCTTCACCTGCAACTAACAACGCTATAAGAGGGGCTGAGCAAAAGTGGTAACTTAGCCAAACAACGGTTTGCTAGGAAGGAGGGTTAGAGGCTTGACATGGAAATATGGGAGGCATGATATAACAAGTGGTAGGTAGTGCGACATAGCAATAGAACGAACAACTAGCAAGCAAAGATAGAGGTGATTTCGAGGGTATGGTCATCTTGCCTGCAAAGTTCTCAAAGTTGTCGAAAGCTTGATCCTCGTTAGCGTACTCAACAGGTTCCTCGTTCATGTACTCGCCTGCCGGCTCTACCCAAAGCAAGAACACAAGCAATGGAACAACAATTAATCACGGTGCAATGCACAAGCAACATGATGCAATACATGGCATGATATGCAAGATATGATATGCAATGCATATGCGAGCTCCGGAAGAGAAAGAATGATCAATGCATCAACTTGGCATACCAAGTATGCCGCTGGAAAGATGAGATGATTTCGGTTGAAATCGATATAAAGATCACCGGAAACGGATGCACCCTTTGCAAATGGCAAGCAAAACAAGAATGACGGAAATCTGCTATTAACAACACGATGCCATTTAGAATGCAACAAGAAACTATGTACTGCACTACAACATAGCAACAAAGCATATGTAAGTGATGTACAAGAGATGCTTGACAAAACATGAACACTAAGCTACAACTAAATCACACTAGGACAGGTTCAAACAAGCATGGCAAAAGTGCACAAGATATCAGCTTCATAGAGTTAGTGAAAATACTAACATGTCAAAAACAACATCATGAAGCACTGTTTAGATCAAGCAAACATGCTACAAGAACATATCATGGAAATTAAAGGCATGGCATGATTCTACTAAATGCATATAACAAAAGGCCCTTACTGAACATGAGCCAAAAAGGTACAAAAGATATGATGGCACCCATGTAAACATAGCAAGTTGTATTAACAGTAACAGACTTAGAAGAAAAACAGAGCATGGCATAAACAGATTCACGATACAAATTTTGCGAGCTCATGCCACTCACCACAAAGCATTGCATGACAAAAAAGCATAACAATAGCAAGATGACATGTTCATGAAGCTAACCATGGCAAGATCAAGTTCATAGGATGCATGGATCACTAGCAACAACCATGGAAATATTGATTAACATATTAACAATCTGCCAGGAACATATTATAGCAAAAGTAGAGCAAGCAAAAGACATGCTAGAGCACTCCATAATTGCAACCAGGGGCATGAATGGATAGAGCATAACCACATGTTCAAAACATCCTTACTGAAATAACTCAAACTAAGCATGGATCTCATGGTAGCATCAAGTTTACATGGAATCAAAAAAACAGTAGGAAAAGGACTAGCAAAAACCTAAGTCCCTGAAAACAGCAACATCACGGAGCCTAGTTTGCATGCTTGTGCTAGTCATCACATAGATCAAAAAACTACAATACTTGCATCTCTGTAAAGATGTCATGAAGTAGTTCAAAACATATGTAGACCTCATGCTCAAAGGATGCACACATCAAATGCAACAAAAATGACAAATCACCATGATCTGATAAGCACCAGCAGTTAACATTTTATAGCACTCTTGCAAAAATGAAAATGGCATCATAATGGAAAGTAACATGCATGTAAATGTTGCTAACATGAATAGCTTAATGAGACAAACATTTTGACATATCATACGCATGATTTGGAGCCATGTGCATGGAGTTATGATGATCACAAGATGGACACACAATATGACCTTTCCCAGACTTAGCCAAAAAAACATGGGCACAGAATAGCTAAAACACGCCCACGCGAGGGATTGGTCAGGTGCTCACAATGGGCTAGTCGGGTCGGACGAGGAGAGGAGACAGGCTGAGCCGGGGAGGCGCTGGCCCACACGACCGAGCAGAGGCGTCGTCCTCCCGATCCCGCCTGGATCGGGGCAAGGGCGGCGGCGCCGGCGGGGAAGTCCGGCGAAACGGGCGGATCCGGCGACGGCGTGCCAGATCCAGGCGACGACGCGGCGGAGCTCGAGGGAGGCGCAAGCGGCGACCCTGGCGGGGGCTCCAGTGGCAGAGCTCGCCGGCGGGAGGCGGAACGACGTCGGCGGGGTTGGAGGGCGACGGCGAGCGGCGAGGTCAGGCGCAGGGCGACGACACGTGCTCGGTGGAGGCCGGCGTTAGCGGTGCACGAAGGGCAGCGGGGATGAGTCGGCGAAGTCCGGCGAGCCCCGGCGAGCGGGTGACGGCGCGCTCGGGCCCAGATGGGCTCGGGCGGGGTGGAGATGGGCTTAGCGGGCCCGCACGGTAGAGAGGAGCCGGCGGGGATAGGTGGCGCAATGCGAGTGGATGTGGGAGGCGGCGGAGGTGACGTGGCACCCTCTGATTGGCCGGAATGCGTGGCGGCGGCAATGGACATGTCCGGCACGGTGCGGACATGTCTGGTGGCACGATGGAGGTGAGATCTAGGGTTTGATCCGCGAAAAAAGGATGGGGAGGTGTTTATATAGGTAATAGGAGTTAGGAGCATCCAAATGAGGTGTGGTTTTCACTCACACGATCGTGATCCGACGGCGGAGAACATGGAGATGGTTTAGATGGGTTATTGGGCTGTTTTGGAGGGGTGTTGGGCTGCAACACAAAAAAGGCTTTCGCGGTTACCCGGTTAACCGTTGGGGCATCAAACAACCTCCAAATGAAACGAAATTTGACAGGTGGTCTACCGGTGGTGTACCAAGGACACTTGACAAATCTTGGACCATTCCATGAACGTTTAACTCCCGCTCACGAAAAGAGTCAAGAGGGGGCGCCGGGTGCATGTGGGAGTGTCAGATTGCGAAACGGACAACGGGGAAAATGCTCAGATGCATGAGACAAATACGAATGCAAATGATATGCACATGATGACATGATATGAAATGCATGACATGAACAAAAGCAAAACAAAGACAAAAACCCAACCACGAAGGGAATATCATATCACATCTCCGGAAAAAGGCAAGAGTCGGAGTTACAAACATGGAATGTTGTATCCGGGGCGTTACATCCCGGATATGATCACAGACATGACGAGGAGTCTCGAAATGGTCGAGACATAAAGATCGATATATTGGAAGCCTATATTTGGACATCAGAATAGTTTCGGGTGAAATCGGGATTTTACCGGAGTGCCGGGAGGTTACCGGACCCCCCGGTAAATGTATGGGCCTTATTGGGCCATAGTGGAGAGAGAGAGGAGACCAGAGCAGGCTGCGCGCCCCCTCTCCCTCTGTTCCGAATTGGACTAGGAGGGGGGCAGCGCCCCCCTTTCCTTCCTCCCTCTCTCCCCCTTCCTTCTCTCCTAGTCCAACTAGGGAAGGGGGAGGAATCCTACTCCCGGTGGGAGTAGGACTCCTCCAGGGTGCGCCATAGGAGGGCCATCCCTCCCCCTCCTCCACTCCTTTATATACGTGGCCAGGGGGCACCCCTAGACACACAAGTTGATCATTGACCTTTTAGCCGTGTGCGGTGCCCCCCTCCACCATAATCCACCTCGGTTATATCGTAGTGGTGCTTAGGCGAAGCCCTGTTCTGGTAGCATCATCATCATCGTCATCACGTCGTCGTGCTAACGGAACTCTCCCTCAAAGCTCTACTGGATCATGAGTTCATGGGACGTCACCGAGCTGAACGTGTGCAGATCGTGGAGGTGCCTTACGTTCGGTACTAGGACCGGTCGATCATGAAGACGTACGACTACATCAACCGTGTTTTCATAACGCTTCTTCTTACGGTTTACGAGGGTACATGGACAACACTCTCCACTCTCGTTGTATGCATCACCATGATCTTGCGTGTGCGTAGGATTTTTTTTGAAATTACTGCGTTCCCCAACATCGACTTCATCACATAATGGTTCACCATACATGCATCCTACGTGAATCACAAACTTTAACACAAGTATCTCTCAAATTCACAACTACTCAACTAGCATAACTCTAATATCACCATCTTCATATCTCAAAACAATCATAAGGAATCAAACTTCTCATAGTATTCAATGCACTTTATATGAAAGTTTTTATTATACCCATCTTGGATGCCTATCATATTAGGACTAATTTCATAACCAAAGCAAATTACCATGCTGTTATAAAAGACTCTCAAAATAATATAAGTGAATCATGATATATCAATAATTTCTATAAAATAAAACCACCGCCGTTCTCTAAAAGGATATAAGTGAAGCACTAGAGCAAATGACAAACTACTCCGAAAGATATAAGTGAAGATCAATGAGTAGTCGAATAATTATGCAACTATGTGAAGACTCTCTAATATTTAAGAATTTAAGATCTTGGTATATTATTCAAATAGCAAGCAAAACAAAATAAAACACAATGGTGCTCCAATCAAAACACATATCATGTGGTGAATAAAAATATAGCTCCAAGTAAAATTACCACTGAACGAAGATGAAAGAGGGGATGCCATCCGGGGCATCCCCAAGCTTAGGCTCTTGGTTGTCTTTGAATATTACCTTGGGGTGCCATGGGCATCCCCAAGCTTAGGCTCTTGCCACTCCTTATTCCATAGTCCATCCAATCTTTACCCAAAACTTAAAAACTTCACAACACAAAACATAACTGAAAACTCGTAAGCTCCGTTAGTATAAGAAAATAAATCACCACTTAGCTACTGTTGTGAACTCATTATAAATTCATATTGGTGTAATATCTACTGTATTCCAACTTCTCTATGGTTCATACCCTCCAATACTAGTCATAGATATCAGAATAAGCAAACAACACATAGAAAACAGAATCTGTCAAAAACAGAACAGTCTGTAGCAATCTGGAGGTTTCGAATACTTCTATAACTCCAAAAATTCTGAAAACTTAGTAAGACCAGGAGAATTTGTATATTGATCTACTGCAGTTGTAATTACTCTTTTATCGCTCTCTGGTAAAAATGAAAATTATTCTCGTGAGCACATACTTTCTGTTTTTTTTCAGCAAGATCAAACAACAATCACCCAAGAAGATCCTAAAGGCTTTACTTGGCACAAACACTAATTAAAACATAAAAAACACAATCATAACAGAATCTAGATAAATTATATATTACTAAACAGGAACAAAAAGCAAAGAACAAAAATAAAATTGGGTTGCATCCCAACAAGCGCTATCGTTTAACGCCCCTAACTAGGCATGATGATTTCAATGATGCTCACATAAAAGATAAGAATTGAAACATAAAGAGAGCATCATGAAGAATATGACTAGCAAATTTAAGTCTAACCCTCTTCCTATGCATAGGGATTTTGTGATCAAACAACTTATGGGAACAAGAATTAACTTGCATAGGGAGGTAAAACAAGCATAGCTTCAAGATTTTCAACACATAGAGAGGAAACTTGATATTGTTGCAAATCCTACAAGCATTTATTCCTCCCTCATAATATTTTTCAGTAGCATCATGAATGAATTCAACAATATAACCATCACATAAAGCATTCTTTTCATGATCTACAAGCATAGAATTTTTATTACTCTCCACATAAGCAAAATTCTTCTCATTCGGAATAGTGGGAGCAAATTCAAAAAAATACCTATCATGGGATTGAAAATTGAAATCAAGATGACACGTTTCATGGTTATCATTATTCTTTATAGCATACATGTCATCACAATAATCATCATAGATAGGAGGGATGCTTTTATCATAATAAATTTGCTCATCAAAACTTGGGGGACAAAAAATATCATCTTCGTTAAACATAGCATCCCCAAGCTTTGGACAAACATTAATTGCAGCAAATAAATTCTCAAACATGTCATTCTCATCAAACATAGCATCCCCAAGCGTGGGCCTTTGCATATCGTTAGCATCATGGGTATTCAAAGAATTCATACTAACAACATTGCAATCATGCTCATCATCCAAAGATTCAGTGCCAAACATTTTAATGCATTCTTCTTCTAACACTTTGGCACAATTATCGGAATCCTTATTTTCACAAAAGAAATTAAAAAGATGAATCATATGTGGCAACCTTAATTCCATTTTTTGTAGTTTTCTTTTATAGAATAAACTAGTGATAAAACAAGAAACTAAAAGATTCGATTGCAAGATCGAAAGATATACCTTCAAGCGCTAACCTCCTCGGCAACGACGCCAGAAAAGAGCTTGATGTCTACTACACAACCTTCTGCTTGTAGACGTTGTTGGGCCTCCAAGTGTAGAGGTTTGTAGGACAGTAGCAAATTTCCCTCAAGTGGATGACCTAAGGTTTATCAATCCGTGGTAGGTGTAGGATGAAGATGGTCTCTCTCAAACAACCCTGCAACCAAATAACAAGGAGTCTCTTGTGTCCCCAACACACCCAATACAATGGTAAATTGTATAGTTGCACTAGTTCGGCGACGAGATGGTGATACAAATGCAATATGGATGGTAGATATAGGTTTTTTTAATATGAAAATATAAAAAACAGCAAGGTAACTAATGATAAAAGTGAGCGTAAACGGCATTGCAATGCGTTGAAACAAGGCCTAGGGTTCATACTTTCACTACTACAAGTTATCTAAACAAGGATAACATAATTAGATCATATAACTATCCCTCAACATGCAACAAAGAGTCACTCCAAAGTCACTAATAGCAGAGAACAAACGAAGATTTTATTGTAGGGTACGAAACCACCTCAACGTTATCCTTTCTGATCGATATATTCAAGGGTCCGTAGTAAAATAACACGAAGCTATTCTTTCCGTTCAATCTATCATAGAGTTCATACTAGAACAACACCTTAAGACACAAATCAACCAAAACCCTAATGTCACCTAGATACTCCAATGTCACCACAAGTATCCGCGGATATGATTATACGATATGCATCACACAATCTCAGATTCATCTATTCAACCAACACAAAGAACTTCAAAGAGTGCCCCAAAGTTTCTACCGGAGAGTCAAGATGAAAAAGTGTGCCAACCCCTATGCATAAGTTCATAAGGTCACGGAACTCGCAAGTTGATCACCAAAACATACATCAAGTGGATCACGTGAATATCCTATTGTCACCACAGATAAGCACATGCAAGACATACACCAAGTGTTCTCAAATCCTTGAAGACTCAATCCGATAAGATAACTTCAAAGGGAACAATCCATTACAAGAGAGTAAAGGGGGAGAAACATCATAATATCCAACTATAACAGCAAAGTTCGCGATACATCAAGATCGTGCCGAATCAAGAACACGAGAGAGAGAGAGAGAGATCAAACACATAGCTACTAGTACATACCCTCGACCTCGAGGGTGAACTACTCCCTCCTCGTCATGGAGAGTGCCAGGATGATGAAGATGGCCACCGGTGAGGGATCCCCCCTCCGGCAGGGTGTCGAAACAGGGTCCCGATTTGTTTTTGGTGGCTACAGAGGCTTGTGGCGGCGGAACTCCCAATCTAGGTTTCTTTCTGGAAGTTTGGGGTTATATAAGAGGCGTTGGCGTCGGGAAGAAGTCAGGGCGGTCCACGAGGCGACCATGAGGTAGGGGGCGCCCCCACCCTCATGGGTGCCTCGGGTATCCTCTGACCCATCTCCAATACTCTGTGGGCTTCTTCTGGTCCAAAAATATTCTCCGTAAATTTTCAGGTCAATTGGGCTTCGTTTGATAGTCCTTTTCTGCGATACTCAAAAACAAGGAAAAACAGAAACTGGCACTGGGCTCTAGGTTAATAGGTTAGTCCCAAAAATCATATAAAATAACATATAAATGCATATAAAACATCCTAGATGGATAATATAATAGCATGGAACAATCAAAAATTATAGATATGTTGGAGACGTATCACCCAAGTAGGATTCCTCCTACTTGGGGCGCCCCCTTGGCTGCCTTTCCTCCCCTCCAACCTATATATATGAGGGGGGCACCGCTAGACCACACAACATTGATTCCTAATCGTGTGCGGCACCCCCTCCACAGTTTACGCCTCCAGTCATATTGTCGTAGTGCTTAGGCGAAGCCTTGCGCGGATCACTTCACCATCACCGTCACCATGCCGTCGTGCTGACGAAACTCTCACCTCGACACTTTGCTGGATCAAGAGTTTGAGGGACGTCATCGAGCTGAACGCGTGCAGAACTCGGTGGTGCCGTACGTTCGGTGCTTAATCGGTCGAAACGAGAATAAGTTCAACTACATCAACCGCGTTGTCAACGCTTCTGCTTTCAGTCTACGAGGGTACATGGACACACTCTTCCCTCTCATTGCTATGCATCTCCTAGATAGATCTTGCGTGAATGTAGGATTTTTTTTGAAATTGCAAGCTACATTCCCCAATAGTGGTATCGAGCCAGGTTTATGCGTAGATGATATGCACGAGTAGAACACAAAAGAGTTGTGGGCGATCACAGTCATACTTCTTACCACCAACGTCTTATTTTGATTCAACAATATTGTTGGATGAAGTGGCCCGGACAACCTTACATGACCACGTTCATGAGACCGGTTCCATCGACAGACATGCAACTTGTTTTGCATAAAGGTGGTTAGTGGGTGTCTGTTTCTCCAACTTTAGTTGAATCGAATTTGACTACGACCGGTCCTTGTTGAAGGTTAAAACAGCAAACTTGACGAAACATAATTGTGGTTTTGATGCGTAGGTAATAACAGTTCTTACTAGAAGCCCGTAGCATCCACGTAAAACTTGCAACAACAAAGTAGAGGATGTCTAACTTGTTTTGCAGGGCATGTTGTGATGTGATATGGTCAAGACATGATGTGATATATGTTATTGTATGAGATCATCATGTTTTGTAAAAGTTATCGGCAACTGGCTGGAGCCTTATGGTTGTCGCTTTATTGTATGAAATGCAATCGCCATGTAATTGCTTTACTTTATCACTATGCATTAGCGATAGTTTTAGAAGAAATAGTTGGCGAGATGACAACAACGCTACGATGGAGATCAAGGTGTCAAGCCGGTGACGATGGAGATCATGAAGGTGCTTTGGAGATGGAGATCAAAGGCACAAGATGATGATGGCCATATCATGTCACATATTTTGATTGCATATGATGTTTATCTTTTATGCATCTTATTTTTCTTAGTACGGCGGTAGCATTATAAGATGATCCCTCACTTAAATTGCCGAGACACCATGTGATGATTGGGTGTGATAAGCTCTACGTTCACATACAACGGTTGCAAGACAGTTTTGCACGTGCAGAATACTCGGGTTAAACTTGACGAGCCAAGCATGTACGGACATGGGCTCAGAACACTGAGACCGAAAGGTCGAACGTGAATTATATAGTAGATATGATTATCATAGAGATGTTCACCATTGAAAACTACTCCATCTCATGTGATGATCGGACATGGTTTAGTTGGTATGGATCACGTGATCATTTAGATGACTCGAGGGATGTCTATCTAAGTGGGAGTTTTTAAAGTAATATGATTAATTGAACTTAAATTTATCATGAGCTTAGTCCTGATAGTTTTTGCATATCTATGTTGTAGATCAATGGCCCGTGCTAACGTTCCCTTGAATTTTAATGCATTCCTAGAGAAAGCTAAGTTGAAAGATGATGGTAGAAACTACACGGACTGGGTCCATAACTTGAGGATTATCCTCATTGCTGCATAGAAAAATTATGTCCTTGATGCGCCGCTAGGTGAAAGGCCTACTGCAGGCGCAACTGCTGATGTTATGAACGCCTTGCAAGCTCGATCTGTTGACTACTCGATAGTTCAGGGTGCCATGCTTTACGACTTAGAATTGGAACTTCAAAGATGTTTTGAACGCCATGGACCATATGAGATGTTCCAGGAGTTGAAGTTAATATTTCAAGCAAATGCCTGTGTTAAGAGGTATGAGACCTTTAACAAGTACTTTTCCTACAAGATGGAGGAGAATAGCTCAACTAGTGAGCATGTGCTCAGAGTGTCTGGGTAATACAATCGCTTGAATCAAATGGGAGTTAATCTTCCAGATAGGATAGTGATTGACAGAGTTCTCTAGTCACTATCACCAAGTTACTAGAACTTCGTGATGAACTATAATATGCAAGGGATGACAAAAACAATTCCTAGCGATGCTGAAATCAGCAAAGGTAGAAATCAAGAGATAGCATCAAGTGTTGATGGTTAACAAGACCACTAGTTTCAAGAAAAAAGGCACGGGAAAGAAATGGAAACTTCAAAAAGAATGGCAAGAAAGTTCCACTCCCATGAAGAAGCCCAAAGATAGACCCAAGCCTGAAACTGAGTGCTTCTACGACAAAGGAAATGGTCACTGGAAGTGGAGCTGCCCTAGATACTTGGCGGATAAGAAGGATGGCAAAGTGAACAAAGGTATATTTGATATACATGTTATTGATGTGTACTTTACTAGTGTTTATAGCAACCCCTCGGTATTCGATACTGGTTCAGTTGCTGAGAGTAGTAACTCGAAACAGGAGTTGCAAAATAAACAAAGACTAGTTAAGGACGAGGTGACGATGTGTGTTGGAAGTTATTCCAAGGTTGATACGATCACCATCACACACTCCCTCTATCTTCGGGATTAGAATTGAACCTAAATAAATGTTATTTGGTGTTTGCGTTGAGCATTAATATGATTAGATCATGTTTATTGCAATATGGTTATTCATTTAAGTCAGAGAATAGTTCTTGTTTTGTTTATATGAATAAAACCTTCTATGGTCATACACCCAATGTGAATGGTTTGTTAAATCTCGATCATGGTGATACACATATTCATAATACTGATGCTAACGGATGCAAAGTTGATAATGATAGTGCAACATATTTGTGGCACTGCCGTTTAGGTCATATTGATGTAAAGCGCATGAAGAAACTCCATGCGGATGGACTTTTGGAATCACTTGATTATGAATCATTTGATGCTTGCGAACCATGCCTCATGGGCAAGATGACTAAAACTCTGTTCTCCGGAACAATGGAGCGATCCACTGACTTATTGGAAATAATACATACTGATGTATGCGGTCCGACGAGTGTTGTGGCTCGCAGCGGGTATCGTTATTTTCTGACCTTCACAAATGATTTGAGCAGATATAGGTATATCTACTTAATGAAACACAAGTCTGAAACATTTAAAAAGTTCAAAGAATTTCAGAGTGAAGTGGAGAATCATCGTAACAAGAAAATAAAGTATCTATAATCTGATCGCGGAGGTGAATATTTGAGTTACAAGTTTCACCTTCATTTAAAACAATGTGGAATAGTTTCACAACTCACGCCACCTGGAACACCACAGCGTAATGGTGTGTCCGGACATCGTAATCGTATTTTATTAGATACGGTGCGATCTATGATGTCTCTTACCGATTTATCACTATCGTTTTGGGGTTATGCATTAGAGACAGCTGCATTCACGTTAAATAGGGCACCATCTAAATCCGTTGAGACGACACCGTATGAACTATGGTTTGGCAAGAAACCTAAGCTGTCGTCTCTTAAAGTTTGGGGTTGCGATGCTTCTGTGAAAAAGCTTCAGCCTGATAAGCTCGAACCCAAATCGAAGAAGTGTGTATTCATAGGATACCCAAATGAAACTGTTGGGTACACCTTCTATCACAGATCCGTAGGCAAGATTTTGTTGCTAAGAATGGATCTGTCGGTGTCAAAACCGGCGGATCTCGGGTAGGGGGTCTCGAACTATGCGTCTAAGGCGGATGGTAACAGGAGGCGGGGGACAAGATGTTTACCCAGGTTCGAGCCCTCTTGATGGAGGTAATACCCTACTTCCTGCTTGATTATTCTTGATGATATGAGTATTACAAGAGTTGGTCTACCACGAGATCATAGAGGCTAATCCTAGAAGCTAGCCTATGGTATGTTTGTATGTTGTCCTACGGACTAAAACCCTCCGGTTTATATAGACACTGGAGGTGGCTAGGGTTACACAAGGTCGGTTACAAGGGAGGAGATCTACATATCCGTACTGCCTAGCTTGCCTTCCACGCCAAGAAGAGTCTCATCCGGACATGGGACGAAGTCTTCAATCTTGTATCTTCATAGTCCAACAGTCCGCCCAAAGGATATAGTCCGGCTGTCCGGAGACCCCCCTAATCCAGGACTCCCTTAGTAGCCCCCGAACCAGGCTTCAATGACGACGAGTCCGAAGCGCAATATTGTCTTTGGCATCGCAAGGCGGGTTCTTCTCCAAATCCTAAATATCTAAGTAGTGTTCGGCTCCCATAAATGTTGGACTTCTTGGCTTCTGCGCCCAATAAGGGCCATCTTCCATGCGTCGAGCGAATGCGAGGCGCCAGTGTGTCACACCCTAGCTAGTCATGCATTAGAGTGTTGCATCATGTTTACTCCTTCATCAGAAACTTGAAATGGGGATTTGTGAAACCCTCAGCATCATTTTGAAAATGACCCAAATAAAAATTTTCTCCAAAAGGGTCCAAGAAAATGCTCATGTTGCTCTCTGAAAATATTGGACAGAGATAAAAATCAAACCAATATTTTTAAGAGCTCATAGGTATTTATTTTGGGCATTTGGAATTAATGCATAACTAATTGCATTGGAAATATATTAGTTATATATATTAATATATGTCCAAAAATTATGCCACCTGTTGGGGAGCTCTGGAATAATATATCTAGCTCCTGCAAAAATTGGCATAAGGTAATAAATTGATTTAATATTTTATTTAAATCAAAACAAATGACAGAAATTAGAAAACAAAAATAAATAAAGAAGGAGAAGCTTACCTGGGGCTCCTCCCTGTGCAGCCCAGCAGTAGCTGGCCGGCCCAGCCAGCAGGCGGCCCAGCCCGCCTCCTCCTCTGTCGTCTTCGTCCTCGACAGAGGGAGGGGAGCGTGCCCGGCGCGCGCGCGCGCCACCGCGCCACGCCACCAGCTCGCCTGCCTGCCTGCCTCTCCCCTCCTCGTCTGGATGCCCTGGAACGACGCCACGCCCCCCCGTACTCTCTCACTCTCCCCCGGTTCTTCCTCTCCTCTCCCTCGCTCTCTCTCTCCCGTGTCCGAACGCACCCATCGCCGCCGTTCGCCATAGCCGCCGCCACCGGCCTCCCCTCGCCTTCCCGACTCGCGCAGGAGCTCCGCCCCCTCGCCCTGAAGCTCTCCGTCAAGCCACAAGACGCCGGACGCCCTGTGGAGCCGCCGTCGCCATCGTCTTCCTCCTCGGGCTCCGACCACCATCGCCGTCGATTCGCCGTCTCCAGTGCGTCCCCGAGCCCGCTTCGACGCCCGCTGCAACCGCGGTGAGCTCCGCCACTGTTTCCCTCTCTTCTCCCCCTCGTTCCCGCGCCGTAACTCCGTTTCCCACCACGGCCGAACCTCCGCCGTCGCCGAGCTCGCCGTCGACGCAGCTCCGGTGACCATTTGGTCACCCCGGCGAGTCCAACAAGTCCGTAAGGCCCCGTAGAGCATCCCTAGCGCCTTGCTTCGCTCGCCTTCGAGCTCCAACCACGTTTCCGTGCACGACCGAACCCCGGCGGCCGCAGCCGAGCTCGCCGCCGTCGACTCCGGCCACCCCAGGCCCAGCCACGGCCACCGCCCGACGCGCCATCGAGCTAGCTTTCCAACGCACCTAGCCGCACGCCGTTTGGAGCACCACAGAGGAAACCCGGGGCACATGTACGCCGCGGACCTCGCCGGCGACTAACCGCCGGCGGGTTTGACTTGTTCGACCTGGGGTTTGACCCCCCCCAGAGTCACTGACGCGTGGGCCCCGTCGGCCAGGTGGTTAGCTTAGTGCTAATCACTGTTAATTAACCCCCCTGACACTGACCAGTGGGCCCCAGCGCCACTAACTCTTAATTAGGATTAAACTAACCTCTGTTAAACCCCCCTGTCACTAACGTGTGGACCCCACACGTCAGGTTTGACCCCAGCCAGCCGCAGTTGACCGCTGACGTCGTGCTGACGTCATGCTGGCGCAATATATATATTTCTGGATTTAAATTAAATCAGGAAATTGCAGAATATAATTTAAACTTCAAAAATTCATAACTTTTATTCTGTAACTCCAAATCAGACAAATTATATATGAAAAATGATCAGAAAAATCCAATCTATCCATCTGTACTATTTTCATGCATGACTAAACAAGTTAACTTGATGTTTAATGCAGAACAAGGAAAAGCACTTTAAAAGGCCATGTTTGAGTTTGAAATTTGAATCTTTGATTCAAATTGGTTCAAACCCTTCTGGTCTTAGTTGCATTAGCCCAACACACTCATATTGCCATGTTTCATGCATGCATCATATTGTTGCACATTGTTTGGTGATGGTTGTGTATCGGTGTCCTTTGCGACAGGTTCTGCCTCCGAGGAGTACCGTGATTACCCTAACGAAGAACCGTATCAGTGCATCGAACCATCAGGCAAGCAACCAACCATTTGATCATATCGATACAATCCCATGTTCTTGCTCCTGCTCTCTTTTACTGCATTAAGACAACGCGTTTCAAACTGCTGTGTGCTACGGTAGTTGAACCCATTTCCTCTGCATGACCTGTCATTGCCACAGTAACTAGATGAAACCCACTAGCATGTGTAGGAGTTGATTGAGCCATATGTATGTGTTGTTCCTACCTTGCTATGCCTGCTATGCTTAGGGTCGTGTCAGGTCTGGTTCATCTGGGTGATGGGCTAGAGTGAAATGATTATGTCGGTAATGAGAGTGGTGTGGTGAACACGATTTGGTAAAGGTATCGATGAGAGGCCATGTAGGAGTACATGGTGGGTTGTTTCATTGAAGCCGACCTTAAGCACTGAGATCTGTATGTGTGATTTAAGAATCAGCTACTACCATGCATTGGGCCCGAAACCAATGGACCCTCTCAGCTTCTTATTCACCCTAGTTCTCCGTCCAGGAGTTGCAAGTAGTTTCTGGTGTTTGTAGCCTACTGGAGGCCGTGGACAGCGCTGACCGTAGGGGTGGGCTGTGATGCGGTAGGTACGTGGCACGGTGTACCGAATACCCGTTAGGTATCTCGGGAACCCTGTTCACATCGTTCGGGGCCGTATGGGAAACCTCGGCCGGATTCCCTGCGGATGGAACCTGGATAGGCGATAAACCTGGACTGGAGGCTTAGGTGATTAGGTAGGTCGTGGCCGACACCCACGTTGGGCTTCCGCTTGAAGGTTGCCGAGTACATGTCGTGTAAACGACGGTAAGAGGTGAGAGCGTGTATGAAGAAGTACACCCCTGCAGGGTTATCATGATCTATTCGAATAGCCGCGTCCGCGGTAAAGGACTACTTGGTTGCCTATACAGTTCATAGACAAGTAAATGGAAACTGCTAAAAGCCTCAAGATAAGTGTGAGTGCCGAGGATGGCTCTTCCGTAGGGAGACGGAGGTGTATCCTCGGTAGTGTATTGAAGTGGTGAGTAATGGACTCGTGTGCGCAAAACCATTTCAAGTTGGAGTCTCGTAGGTTAGCCTAGCCAAGAGTCAAAGCTGGCTTGCTGCAATAACTCCACCAACCCTTCTTGATAATATGCATGTATGTAGGTTCTGATGTAAGTCTTGTTGGGTACCTTTGTACTCATGTTGCTATAATTTACATTTTACAGAAGACGCTGCAACCCCTTCTGATGGGTTCTACGTAGACGTTGACATCAACGAGTAGGCTAAAGGCCCAGGTGGTGATCCTGAGCTTGTGAAGGACCACGTAGTATAGCTAGGCTTCCCAAGCCTCTTTTATTTTACTAGTTGTCTGTACTCAGACAAGTTACTTCCGCTGCTGGTTTGTATGACTGTATGACTTGAATGCTGGGTCGTGAGACCCGTTCCTTTGTGTATGTTATGTATGGCTCCCTGAGCCTTAAATAAAGTACTTGTGTCATAGATTCATGTTGTGATGCTTCGTTGTATTTGCACATATCGAGCATATTGTGTGTATGATTGAAATGCTTGGTATGCGTGGGATCTGACTATCTAGTTGTTTATCTTTAGTAGCCTCTCTTACCGGGAAATGTCTCCTAGTGTTACCGCTGAGCCATGGTAGCTTGCTACTGCTCTGGAACACTTAGGCTGGCCGGCATGTGTCCTTCTTCGTTCCTGTGTCTGTCCCTTCGGGGAAATGTCACACATTGAGTACCGGAGTCCTGTTAGCCCGCTACAGCCCGGTTTACCGGAGTCCTGCTAGCCTAGTGCTACAGCCCGGACCCACTTGCTGATGACCGACACGTTCGAAGCTGGGTCATGGCTGCCTGTCCCTGTAAGTCTGTGCCACTTTGGGTTTACGACTAGTCATGTCAGCCCGGGCTCCTTATCATATGGATGCTAGCGACACTATCATATACGTGAGCCAAAAGGCGCAAACGGTCCCGGGCAAAGGTAAGGCGACACCCGTGGGGATACCGTGCGTGAGGCCGCAAAGTGATATGAGGTGTTACCGGCTAGATCAATGTGACATCGAGTCGGGGTCCTGACAGCGTTGGCATCAGAGCCGGACTGCCTGTAGGTTCTCCAAGCCAAACTGGTCGATGTTGAGTCTAGAAATTCTTTAGTTATATGTAGGGGAATTGTTTGTGGGTTGGAACGTAAGGCTCTTTTACTCCTTCATCTTATGACATTCTGATCTGAGTCAGTCTATTCTTCCACCGGGGGTTAAGGAATTAGGATCTATTCTCTCTATCAGGATCACGTGTTACTAATCAGTAGTACCTTATAAGTTTGATGGATACAAGCCTAGTTCAGTTCTTCTACTATGTTATGTGGTTAGGATGGTCTCAGAACTTTGATATGATGATGTTGAGTGTGTATGAAATCCTTTGTCAAATGTCTCAAAATCCTTCTTGAGCATTTACAGCTGTTATGCTGCCGAAATTTTGCTAGAAATTCTAATGCCTTTGCATTATGATTGTGCTTTCAGATGGCCACTCGCGACCTCAATCAAGTGGTTCACCTGACTCGATGCCTAGATGTACCCGGCCATACTGCCATGTTGGTCAGGGTAATGACTGAGGCTGGATACCGTTGGTATCCTGAGTACACGGTCGAAGAGCAATTCCGAGACTTTAATCAAAGCCAGTATCTCTGCACTGTCAGGATATTTCCATCTTATCCTGGGTCCACCGAGCCCCTTCACTGCTCCTATGGACTCGGGGTTACTATTGAGATGGCTGTGCAGGACGCCGCCTACTCTATGATGACCATCATGCGAGTCAGATCTGGACTATTTCGGGACTCTGATTTCCGGTATATGCCAGGATCACTTCCAGGAGCACAAGGGTATCTTCAGGCTATCTATGCTGACCCCACTCAGGAGGATTCACGGACTCGCACCACTGCTGAGATGCTCGAGGATAAGGACCGTGAAAATCGGGCCTTGAGGTTAGAGCTCTTCAATACCCGTGCTGACCACTGGGCCACATTGACTCGGTTCGCACCGGCGGTGCAAGCTGGATATTCGGATATGCGCGATCTCTATCCTGTGAGATCTGCTCTGCCAGACGTGATGGGTTGGCGTGATGTAGGAGGCATCACCCCACCTCGCGGTCCCCGCAGGCCACCGTCTGTTGGTCCAAGACCTCATCCTAGTCCCTATGGTCCACAAGCTCCGCGAGATCGTCTGTTTCCGGATGATCATGTTGAGCTTCCAGGCTATGGAGGTGACTTCTACGAGGACTACTACGGATCGGTCTGAGTTAGTGGTAGTATCACTAGTTCGCACTAGCTGTGTCGTCTATCGTCCCGCGTGACTCGTGGGATATGACCTAGTTTGTACTCTTTCCGGAGGTGTAGAAAAATAATGTATAGGAGCTTGGGATGCCTCCGATGAGTTGTAATCCTCTTTTCACCATAATAGTACTTTGTTTGGTCTTGTACTAAACCCTGTATGGTGTGTATGACGATGGAATAAAGAAGCAGTTTCTGTATCTACCATGTCATACGGATGATCATCCTGCATTTCGAGTTATTCCTTACATTTTGTATCCTATGTCGGAATTTTATCATCCTGACTAAATCATTGTCTTGTTTACCTAGGATGGTCAACACACGCACTAACCCTGCTCCTCAAGAGCAGGCCAAAGGCAGTGAAGTCAGGGATGCAAATCTGCCTCATCCTCCTTCCCTAGCCGAGGTTATGATGGAAGCTGAGAGAAACAAGCGGGAGACCAACCGTTTGTTGGAGCGTATTGAACAGAACACAGCACATCATCAGAGGACTAACGTGGTGTCACTCAGTGATTTTATCAAATTACATCCACCCACGTTCCACCACTCCGTCGAGCCTCTCGACGCTGATGACTGGCTTCGCAGTATCTCTCACAAGCTGCGTTCCGCGCTAGTAGCTGAGGCTGACAAGGTCACCTTTGCTGCATATCATCTTGAAGGCCCCGCCAGTCTATGGTGGGAGAATTATGGAGCTATGCGCCCAGCGGGCCATGTCACTACTTGGGCTGAATTCAGTGAGGCTTTCCGTGAACATCACATTCCGGAGGGTCTCATGGACCGTAAACGTGAGGAATTTTGCAATTTCACCCAAGGCCGACTTTCTGTGGATGCTTACAGTAGGGAGTTTGGTAACCTCGCACGATATGCAACTGAGGAAGTGTCTACTGATGCCAAGAAGCAAGCAAGGTTCCGTAAGGGACTTAGTCCTGAGCTTCGCCGTGACCTCCGTCTGCATGAGTGCACATCTTTTTAGAAACTTGTCAACAAAGCCATCAGTGCTGAAACTGGTCAGACTGACTATGACGCAACACGCAAGCATGGCCGTGACATGGGTTCCTCATCCGGTGCTGGTCCTCAGAAGCGCCGCGTGTGGGTGCCCAACACCGCCCTGCCACCCAGGTTCACACCGAGGCCATCTTTCCAGGCGCCTCGCCCTGTTCAACAGTCTGTTCCAGCCAAGCCCTATGGGGGTCCAACCAACAATGCTCCTCCACGTACCAGTTCCGTGACTTGTTTCAAGTGTGGGGAATCTGGCCACTATATGCGTGAGTGTCCCCAGACCAACCCCAACCAGTCTGCTAAAGCTGTTGGCCGTGGCAAGCCGACAGGGAAAGTGTTCCACACCAAGCCGGCCACCGCCTCACGTGGCCATGTCAACTGTATCTCGGCCGAAGAAGCTCAAGAGGATCCCAACGTCGTTCTCGGTACGCTTCTTGTTAATTGCCACCCGGCATCTGTTCTTTTCGATACAGGAGCCTCCCATTCATTTATATCTGAAAACTATGCTCGTTTGCATAACATCGCATTCTGTGACATGCCAATCTCTATGGTAATTCAAACTCCGGGATCCAAATGGCAAACTTCTAGAGTAAGCCATGGAAATGAAATCCAAGTCGACAGACTTGTTTTCCTTGCATCTTTGATAGCCCTTAAATCTTCAGATATTAATATCATTTTGGGTATGGACTGGATGTCAGCTCATCAAGCCAAAATTGATTGCTTCTCTAGGACTGTTCAACTCACTCACCCTTCGGGCAAGATAGTCAATGTCTTAACCCGACTAGCCAAGCGACAATTATATTCTCTTAACGCCAGCCCTTTGCCAGACCTTGAGGACGTTCCGGTAGTCCGTGACTTCCCGGATGTCTTCCCAGAGGAATTGCCAGGTGTTCCACCTGATAGGGATGTTGAGTTCGTAATAGACCTCATTCTAGGAACCGTTCCGATTGCTAGAAGACCTTATAAGATGGCACCACTAGAACTAGCCGAGCTTAAGAAACAACTCGATGAGTCCTTGAAAAAGGGTTTCATCCGCCCTAGTTCATCTCCGTGGGCTTGCCCCGTCCTATTCGTCAAGAAGAAGGATGGTATGGACCGGATGGTTGTAGATTACCGACCTGTCAATTTGGTCACAATCAAGAACAAATATCCGCTTCCCAGGATCAACGACCTGTATGATCAGCTCGCTGGATCCTCAATCTTCTCCAAGATGGATTTGAGGTTGGGCTACCATCAAATCAAAATCAGAAACGGGGACATTCCTAAAACGGCCTTTGTTACTCGTTATGGCCAATACGAGTACACCGTCATGTCCTTCGGTTTAACCAACGCTCCAGCCACCTTTTCTCGGTTAATGAACTCAATCTTCATGGAGTATTTGGATAAATTCGTCGTGGTTTACCTCGATGATATACTCATCTACTCCAAGAACGAGGAGGAACATGCCGAACATCTAAGGCTAGTGTTGAAGAAACTTCGAGAGCATCGCCTTTATGCCAAATTTTCTAAATGTGAATTTTGGTTGTCAGAAGTGACCTATCTGGGTCATGTAATATCTGGTAAAGGTATTGCTGTTAACCCTGAGCGAGTTCAAGCCGTCCTTAATTGGACTCCACCTGAATCGGTCAAGCAAGTTCGGAGTTTTCTAGGCTTAGCGAGCTATTGTCGTCGCTTTGTCGAGAACTTCTCCAAAGTTGCCAAACCTCTAACCGAACTCCTCAAGAAAGATAAGAAGTTCGAATGGACTCCACAATGTGAGCACAGCTTTCAGGAACTGAAAAGACGCCTGACTTCTGCTCCCGTACTGGTACCGCCAGACTTCTCCAAGGACTTTGTTATCTACTGCGACGCCTCGCGACAAGGACTAGGTTGCATTCTCATGCAAGATCGACACGTAATTGCCTACGCTTCACGGCAATTGCACCCACATGAGGAGAATTATCCTACTCATGATCTAGAGCTTGCAGCCGTAGTCTATGCACTCAAGACCTGGCGACATTACCTCCTCGGCAACCGTTGCGAGATATTCACTGATCACCAAAGTCTGAAGTACATTTTCACCCAACCGGATTTGAATCTCAGGCAAAGACGTTGGGTTGAGTTGATCACAGACTTCGACTTAGGAATAACCTACACCCCAGGGAAAGCTAACGTCATGGCTGATGCGCTAAGTCATAAATCTTATTGTAACAACCTGATGTTACAACACAGTCAACCGCTTCTCCATGAGGAATTTCGGAAGCTTAACCTTCACATTGTTCCTCAAGGTTTTCTTTCCACCTTGGTGGCAAAACCTACCCTTACGGATCAGATCATCAAAGCACAGAAGGTAGATCCGGGAATCTCCCGCATCAAGAGAAACATCAAGAAAGGAATTGCGAATTGTTTCTCCATTAATGATCAAGGGGTCGTATACTTCGGGAATCGACTAGTGGTTCCCAAAGTGCGAAACCTGAGGCGATTGATCCTTAAGGAAGCTCATGAATCTCCTCTCACCATTCATCCCGGTAGTACTAAGATGTATCAGGACCTACGCCAGAGGTTCTGGTGGAATAGGATGAAGAGAGAAATTGCTCAGTATATTGCTAATTGCAATGTCTGTCGCCGTGTAAAAGCAGAGCATCAACGGCCTGCTGGCACCCTTCAACCCTTAGCTATTCCTGAATGGAAATGGGATAAAATTGGTATGGATTTCATTACCGGTTTTCCCAGTACCAAGAGAGGGAATAATGCTATCTTCGTCGTTGTCGATCGTCTTTCCAAAGTAGCCCATTTCCTACCTGTTCGTGAGAGTATAACCGCTAGTCAGCTGGCAGACTTATACATCTCCCGGATAGTGTCTCTCCATGGTGTTCCTTTGGAAATTAACTCGGATCGAGGAAGTCTTTTCACCTCTCGATTTTGGGAAAGTTTCCAAAATGCTATGGGAACCCGTCTCTCCTTTAGCACCGCTTTCCACCCTCAGTCGAGTGGTCAAGTGGAACGCGTCAACCAGATTCTAGAAGACATGCTTCGAGCCTCTGTTATCTCATTCGGAATGGATTGGGAGAAGTGCCTTCCATTTGCCGAATTCGCTTACAACAACAGCTATCAATCTAGCTTGGGTAAAGCCCCTTTTGAAGTTCTCTATGGATGACGGTGTCGAACACCCCTTAACTGGTCAGAAACCGGGGAAAGACAATTCTTTGGCCCGGATATGATTCAGGAAGCAGAAGAGCAAGTTCGCATCGTTCGTGAAAAGTTGAAAACATCCCAATCTCGTCAAAAGAGTCAATATGACCGAAAACATAAGGCTATGACTTTCGAGGTTGACGAGAAGGCTTACCTTCGGGTTACCCCTCTGAAGGGAACCCATCGTTTCGGTATCAAAGGCAAATTGGCTCCTCGTTACATTGGACCTTTTCGCATTCTCGCCAAACGAGGAGAAGTTGCCTACCAGTTGGAACTACCTCCGCACCTCTCCAGAGTCCACGATGTCTTCCATGTTTCTCAACTCAGGCGTTGCTTCTCGGATCCTATCCGTGGAGTGGACTACGAAACGCTTGATCTCCAAGATAATCTTACATATCGAGAGTACCCCATTCGTATCCTCGATCAGGCCGAGCGTACCACTCGACGTCATAATATCAAGTTTCTCAAAGTACAATGGTCGCACCATTCTGAGGATGAAGCAACTTGGGAAAGGGAGGATCGTCTTCGACTCGAGTATCCCGCCTTCTTCCGGAGGAACCCAAATCTCGGGACGAGATTCTTTTGAGTGGGGGTGAGTTGTCACACCCTAGCTAGTCATGCATTAGAGTGTTGCATCATGTTTACTCTTTCATCAAAAACTTGAAATGGGGATTTGTGAAACCCTCAACATCATTTTGAAAATGACCCAAATAAAATTTTTCTCCAAAAGGGTCCAAGAAAATGCTCATGTTGCTCTCTGAAAATATTGGACAGAGATAAAAATCAAACCAATATTTTTAAGAGCTCGGGCATTTGGAATTAATGCATAACTAATTGCATTGGAAATATATTAGTTATATATATTAATATATGTCCAAAAATTATGCCACCTGTTGGGGAGCTCTGGAATAATATATCTAGCTCCTGCAAAAATTGGCATAAGGTAATAAATTGATTTAATATTTTATTTAAATCAAAACAAATGACAGAAATTAGAAAACAAAAATAAATAAAGAAGGAGAAGCTTACCTGGGGCTCCTCCCTGTGCAGCCTAGCAGTAGCTGGCCGGCCCAGCCAGCAGGCGGCCCAGCCCGCCTCCTCCTCTGTCGTCTTCGTCCTCGACAGAGGGAGGGGAGCGTGCCCGGCGCGCGCGCGCGCCACCGCGCCACGCCACTAGCTCGCCTGCCTGCCTGCCTCTCCCCTCCTCGTCTGGATGCCCTGGAACGACGCCACGCCCCCCCGTACTCTCTCACTCTCCCCCGGTTCTTCCTCTCCTCTCCCTCGCTCTCTCTCTTCCGTGTCCGAACGCACCCATCGCCGCCGTTCGCCATAGCCGCCGCCACCGGCCTCCCCTCGCCTTCCCGACTCGCGCAGGAGCTCCGCCCCCTCGCCCTGAAGCTCTCCGTCAAGCCACAAGACGCCGGACGCCCTGTGGAGCCGCCGTCGCCATCGTCTTCCTCCTCGGGCTCCGACCACCATCGCCGTCGATTCGCCGTCTCCAGTGCGTCCCCGAGCCCGCTTCGACGCCCGCTGCAACCGCGGTGAGCTCCGCCACCGTTTCCCTCTCTTCTCCCCCTCGTTCCCGCGCCGTAACTCTGTTTCCCACCACGGCCGAACCTCCGCCGTCGCCGAGCTCGCCGTCGACGCAGCTCCGGTGACCATTTGGTCACCCCGGCGAGTCCAACAAGTCCATAAGGCCCCGTAGAGCATCCCTAGCGCCTTGCTTCGCTCGCCTTCGAGCTCCAACCACGTTTCCGTGCACGACCGAACCCCGGCGGCCGCAGCCGAGCTCGCCGCCGTCGACTCCGGCCACCCCAGGCCCAGCCACGGCCACCGCCCGACGCGCCATCGAGCTAGCTTTCCAACGCACCTAGCCGCACGCCGTTTGGAGCACCACAGAGGAAACCCGGGGCACATGTACGCCGCGGACCTCGCCGGCGACTAACCGCCGGCGGGTTTGACTTGTTCGACCTGGGGTTTGACCCCCCCAGAGTCACTGACGCGTGGGCCCCGTCGGCCAGGTGGTTAGCTTAGTGCTAATCACTGTTAATTAACCCCCCTGACACTGACCAGTGGGCCCCAGCGCCACTAACTCTTAATTAGGATTAAACTAACCTCTGTTAAACCCCCCTGTCACTGACGTGTGGACCCCACACGTCAGGTTTGACCCCAGCCAGCCGCAGTTGACCGCTGACGTCGTGCTGACGTCATGCTGGCGCAATATATATATTTCTGGATTTAAATTAAATCAGGAAATTGCAGAATATAATTTAAACTTCAAAAATTCATAACTTTTATTCTGTAACTCCAAATCAGACAAATTATATATGAAAAATGATCAGAAAAATCCAATCTATCCATCTGTACTATTTTCATGCATGACTAAACAAGTTAACTTGATGTTTAATGCAGAACAAGGAAAAGCACTTTAAAAGGCCATGTTTGAGTTTGAAATTTGAATCTTTGATTCAAATTGGTTCAAACCCTTCTGGTCTTAGTTGCATTAGCCCAACACACTCATATTGCCATGTTTCATGCATGCATCATATTGTTGCACATTGTTTGGTGATGGTTGTGTATCGGTGTCCTTTGCGACAGGTTCTGCCTCCGAGGAGTACCGTGATTACCCTAACGAAGAACCGTATCAGTGCATCGAACCATCAGGCAAGCAACCAACCATTTGATCATATCGATACAATCCCATGTTCTCGCTCCTGCTCTCTTTTACTGCATTAAGACAACGTGTTTCAAACTGCTGTGTGCTACGGTAGTTGAACCCATTTCCTCTGCATGACCTGTCATTGCCACAGTAACTAGATGAAACCCACTAGCATGTGTAGGAGTTGATTGAGCCATATGTATGTGTTGTTCCTACCTTGCTATGCCTGCTATGCTTAGAGTCGTGTCAGGTCTGGTTCATCTGGGTGATGGCTAGAGTGAAATGACTATGTCGGTAATGAGAGTGGTGTGGTGAACACGATTTGGTAAAGGTATCGATGAGAGGCCATGTAGGAGTACATGGTGGGTTGTTTCATTGAAGCCGACCTTAAGCACTGAGATCTGTATGTGTGATTTAAGATACAGCTACTACCATGCATTGGGCCCTGAAATATGACCCCGCTCGACTTCTTATTCACCCTAGCTCTCTGTCTAGGAGTTGCAAGTAGTTTCTGGTGTTTGTAGCCTACTGGAGGCCGTGGACAGCGCTGACCGTAGGGGTGGGCTGTGATGCGGTAGGTACGTGGCACGGTGTACCGAATACCCGTTAGGTATCTCGGGAACCCTGTTCACATCGTTCGGGGCCGTATGGGAAACCTCGGCCGGACTCCCTGCGGATGGAACCTGGATAGGCGATAAACCTGGACTGGAGGCTTAGGTGATTAGGTAGGTCGTGGCCGACACCCACGTTGGGCTTCCGCTTGAAGGTTGCCGAGTACATGTCGTGTAAACGACGGTAAGAGGTGAGAGCGTGTATGAAGAAGTACACCCCTGCAGGGTTATCATGATCTATTCGAATAGCCGCGTCCGCGGTAAAGGACTACTTGGTTGCCTATACAGTTCATAGACAAGTAAATGGGAACTGCTAAAAGCCTCAAGATAAGTGTGAGTGCCGAGGATGGCTCTTCCGTAGGGAGACGGAGGTGTATCCTCGGTAGTGTATTGAAGTGGTGAGTAATGGACTCGTGTGCGCAAAACCATTTCAAGTTGGAGTCTCGTAGGTTAGCCTAGCCAAGAGTCAAAGCTGGCTTGCTGCAATAACTCCACCAACCCTTCTTGATAATATGCATGTATGTAGGTTCTGATGTAAGTCTTGCTGGGTACCTTTGTACTCATGTTGCTATAATTTACATTTTACAAAAGACGCTGCAACCCCTTCTGATGGGTTCTACGTAGACGTTGACATCAACGAGTAGGCTAAAGGCCCAGGTGGTGATCCTGAGCTTGTGAAGGACCACGTAGTATAGCTAGGCTTCCCAAGCCTCTTTTATTTTACTAGTTGTCTGTACTCAGACAAGTTACTTCCGTTGCTGGTTTGTATGACTGTATGACTTGAATGCTGGGTCGTGAGACCCGTTCCTTTGTGTATGTTATGTATGGCTCCCTGAGCCTTAAATAAAGTACTTGTGTCATAGAGTCATGTTGTGATGCTTCGTTGTATTTGCACATATCGAGCATATTGTGTGTATGATTGAAATGCTTGGTATGCGTGGGATCTGACTATCTAGTTGTTTATCTTTAGTAGCCTCTCTTACCGGGAAATGTCTCCTAGTGTTACTGCTGAGCCATGGTAGCTTGCTACTGCTCTGGAACACTTAGGCTGGCCGGCATGTGTCCTTCTTCGTTCCTGTGTCTGTCCCTTCGGGGAAATGTCACGCATTGAGTACCGGAGTCCTGTTAGCCCGCTACAGCCCGGTTTACCGGAGTCCTGCTAGCCCAGTGCTACAGCCCGGACCCACTTGCTGATGACCGACACGTTCGAAGCTGGGTCATGGATGCCTGTCCCTGTAAGTCTGTGCCACTTTGGGTTTACGACTAGTCATGTCAGCCCGGGCTCCTTATCATATGGATGCTAGCGACACTATCATATACGTGAGCCAAAAGGCGCAAACGGTCCCGGGCAAAGGTAAGGCGACACCCGTGGGGATACCGTGCGTGAGGCCGCAAAGTGATATGAGGTGTTACCGGCTAGATCAATGTGACATCGAGTCGGGGTCCTGACACAGTGCGTTTTTACATTTGTCCCCCTCACCAGGTAAGTAAATCGCCTATTAAAGGGATGGGGATTCTTAGATCCAATCCACACCATCTTCCCACGACGATAATCCATCGGAGCGCGCTCGAAAAAATCCATTCCATCATGGCCGGCCATCGCAGCTCCTCCTCTCGCTCCCGTAGCCCCAAGCCCAGTGATTGGGAGAAGTGTTCCGTCCCACACGGCCGATTAGTAGAGTTGCAGACCCAGGGATTTCTCCCTCCGGCGTATATGGTTCCCGTCAGAGCCGGGCTCGGCACTTACAATGGCGGGGAGCAAGCGGAGAGCTTCCCCAATCCCTCCAAGGGGGAGCGGGTATGCCTTGTCCCTTACTTACTAAGGGGACTCAGATTTCCGATTCATCTGTTCCTCCGCGGACTCCTGGAGTTTTACGGCCTCCAGTTGCATAATTTCACCCCCGCTTACATATTACACATCGCCGGCTACGTTGCCATTAGTGAGCTATTTTTGGGCTGCGAGGCTCATTTCGAGTTGTGGAAAAGGCTATTCTGCCTTGTGCCCCGCACACAGAAGGGGTCACTTTATCAAGTGGGCGGAGCCGAAATATGGCACATCACCGAGACCGGATACCCATCCGGTACTCCAAAGAAGACGTCCGAAGACTGGCCTTCGGAGTGGTTTTACATGGAGGACGTCCCTCTTCCAGACCCTGTTCGGTGGGGTCTTCCTGAGTTTGACAATGCCCCTCTGATGAAATGCCGAAGTTGGCGCCCATGGAGCCCCCAGGAGGAAGATAATGGAGAAGTCCTTTAACTGATGAACCAGATTAAAGCGCTGGCTCAATCAGGATTGACAATAATCGAGGTTATGTCAATATGCATAACGCGGAGGGTGCAACCACTTCAATATCGAGGGCACCCCCTGTGTTGTTTTAACGGGGAAGACGACGCCACCCGTTGCGGGCGCAAGGGACCAGACTCACCTGCTGCTTTAGCAAAAGTTTTGTCCGAGTTATTCAAGGGAGAGGAAGAGGAGTTCATCCACATTAAACCACGGGACGGATTCTCCATGTACAACCATCCAAGCTGGGTGAGTTTTACCCTTTTTACTCTCAACCTTCCCGCATTCTTCGTCGTAGGTACTCACCTTGCCATTTCACGGCAGGAACTGCGAAAAGCGATAAGGGAGGTCAACGGCCCAGCTCCACAACCGGAGGACCCTGGCCGGGCCCTCGATCCCGGACTTGAAGAGGATCCGGATATATTCGTGGAGCTGATAGACAATCAATTCTATCAATTGAGCTACGACGACGCCATGGTGGCCATAATGGCCGACTATCCGGGACTACTTCCTGCGTCACACGTAAGAAAAACCAAAGTCCCAACTCCCCAAAAGGATTCCCTTTTATGCACTTCACCTACCGTACACGTATGGTGTCTTACAGGGAAGGCCTTCGGGACGTCGTGCCGAACTTGCAGCAACTCGCCAACAAGAGGCGCCGAAGCCAGGTAGGCAAAAAAGGAAGGCAGTCAGGATGGCGACGCCAGCACTGAGGTATAACACAAAACCTCATTCCGTGGTTGTCATCTTACTTAAAATATAATGGCATTCGTGTTTCTTAGAAAAACGCCCGCCGGACTATATCCGAAGAGGCTGCCGATCACGCCCCGACCAGTCGGGCTCCAGGGCCAGACATAGAGGTAGAAGCTAACGCGAGGCAGACACCGTATGTTCCTCCTACAGAGGATGCGGATAGACTATCTGCTACAAATTCCAAAGTGGAGAGTGCCATGAATCACAGGCGTCGCCGGGCCGTACTCCGTGACGCTTATTTCTCACCAGAGGCATTTGATGCCTTCAATTCCGGAGACACGTACATCCGTGCTGCTCAAAATGGTCTAGCCAGAGCCACGGACCAGTATGTAAGGGATATACAGGTAAGTAAATCTGACGATTATATCAATTAGTAGCCCCTGAGACTTGAAACAGTTGACACAACTGATTTAAGGATCATTTATTTGAGTAGGTTCTTACAGAGAAGAATTCCCAATTGTCTCAAGAGCTGGAAGAGTGCAAGGCCCAGCTAGGGGCCGCTGTTGCCACGTTGAGGGAGTCCGAGAAGGGTCCCTCTGGTAACACATGTTTCCCTTGCAAAGAAGGAAGGTACCAGGTAGTATGCGGTATTTATGCAAATCTATCAATAGATGTTGCAGGTGACCTCGGAGTGAATCCGGAGGCCGTAGTGGTGAATGGGGCACGTGCTGATCGATAGCTAAATGCTGGTGAGCGTGTGCTTACGTGAGTCAGACAGGAGAAAAACAATCTCCAAGATGCCAATACCCGGCTGGGCGAGGAACTGAAAGATGTCCAGGCCCAGCTAGCGGACTCCGTGAAGGGGAATAAGCGGCTTCGGTGCGACATTTTTAGTAAGTGCTTGAACGAACTTTTAAAGGAGTTTGGCGAAGAAGCCGGCTGACAGAGTTGTGTCTGCAAGTATGCTGATGGGTCGTCCCACGGAAGAGATGCCCGGGTCTTCTGGTGATCTTCTACCAGAGCTCTCACAACTGCACGAGCAAGTTCGGCAGGTGATGCAGGGTATTGCCCAAGCCTTGTGGCCGACCGCATCCCTGCCAGGAGGCATGGGAGAGCTTGTAGAGAAGCTCAAGGGAGCGGGGCGGCGCTTCCGATTATGGAAGATATCAGCTTGCCGACAAGGTGCGAGGGAAGCCTGGGCTATGGTGAAGACGCGATACACCAAAGTGGACCCAAACCACATGGCCGAGGTCGGACCTGTGGGGCCTGATGGGAAGGAGATACCCGTCAGTTTAGTGTATGATCAAGTAGAATTAGCCACAAAGTATTCACAACAGGATTGTAGGCTAGACAGCCTGTTGGATGGTATAGAAGAAGAATTTAATCAGTCTGAGTGACTGTGTACTTCAAGTGACATATGTAATGTCCCTAGCCGGATTTTAAATCATTTGTCATGGGGGACCTTTTCGGTTCGACCTCTGGACCCGATAGTCCGGAGTGTATCCGAATACCTGCTCGATTATGTAAAAACCGGGGTATGCATGGAAACTAGGCGTAGGGGTCATAAGTGCTTGAACAGACAAGTACCCAACTAGCTATGTTATATTACATGGGTAGTAAGAAACATCTTCCAGGGAGAATAGTCCCGTTAAGGGTTCCTTTCCCTGGGTATGCATGCCCTAATGTGTATGTCCGAACTGCGAAAAGGAATGCGGGCTATAAATCTCTAGGGGCATTTTTTCAAATTAAATAAAAGTCATCTTTTGTTCGCCGACCGAATATTCCCTTAAGAACGCTAGCTTTTGGCTTCACCCAGTCTGAGGTACACATCCGGCTGACCCGGCAGTAACAATCGCAGAGGTGCTCCCCTTATGCCCTAGCCGAATTAACGGGAACGTAGGGCATGAATACAAGAGCCAGGCAACCCAGCTTGGCCAAAACTTAAGTCATATCAATGCATATAATGGCGAAAAAAGGGTACATGCGAAAGAATAACACATGTGCGGGACATAAGGTCCAGAGAAATAGTTATATTAAGATTTTGTATAAGAAGCCCCCAGGTATAATGAGCACGGCTAGCACGGTGCGATTGTGCAACCAAGACACAAGTTTAGCCCTTTAGGTCCCGGATGAGAAATAAAAGGAGAGGAAAGAGAAAAGACAGATATGCAAAAAATTGACGGAGGTGAGGGGACGAACATGTAGTCCGGCGCTAGGCGTAGAATCATCATAGTCTGGCTGCGCTCCATGGGTTTGGCTCGAGTCAGTTATCCGATGCATCCCGCAGACGGTACGCTCCACCGGTCAGAACTTGGTCAATAATGAAGGGACCTTCCCATTTGGGCTTGAGCTTGTTCTTTTTCTTCTCCGTCAGGCATAGAACTAGTTCGCCAACGTTGTAGGTTTTGGCCCGTACTTCTCTGCTTTGATACCTTTGAGCCTGATGCTAATAAAATGTGGAACGAGCCTTTGCCACGTCGCGCTCCTCCTCCAGGGCGTCCAAACTGTCCCACCGATCGAGCTTGGCCAATAAAAAACTATACGGAAGGCCTTGCTTACAAGGGCCCGGGCTGCTGCGTGGTGGCCACCAAGTCCGGCATGGATTTCTGCCAAAAGCTTCTGCCCTTCCTCTTCGGAGATGCACCTTTGAAGGACTCCGGTAGTGCTTTTCTTATAAAGCTCTCCCTCGTGGACCTTGTAGGATTTAGATCGCCGCACTATGCAGCGTGCCTCATTTTGGTCCTCGGGTAGTTCCTTCCAGGTTAGGTAGGCCAGGAATGGCTCTGTCCAGGGGGCAATGACGGCCATTATTACATGGGCTGAAGGTGTTATTTCAATGGCCGAGCCTCTGATTGTGTCAGAGTGTTCGGTATCCGGTGTTGTGGCTGGATCTGGGCTATTATTGCTGGTGTCCCCTTCCCATACCACGGATGGCTTAAACAGTTTTTCCAGGAAGATGTTAGGTGGGACAGGGTCGCGCTTAGTGCCGAGACGGGCGAGGATATCCGCCGCTTGATTATTTTCCCAAGCCACATGGTGGAATTCAAGCCCCTCGAACCGAGCTGACATTTTGAGAACGACGTTTGCGATATGCCGCCATTTTCGGATCCTTGGCATCAAAGTCTCCATTTATTTGGGATATTGCGAGGTTTGAATCCCCACGCACCTCCAGGCCCATGGAAACTGCCATTCGGATACCGTGCAATAGGGCCTCGTATTCGGCTGCGTTACTGGAGTCTGTGTATAGTATTTGGAGTATGTATTGAACTGTATCTCCGGTGGGGGACGTCAGGACGATGCCAGCCCCCAGACCAGCCAGCATTTTAGAGTCGTCGAAGTGCATGATCCAATTGGAGTACGTGCCGTACTCTTTAGAGAGTTCGGCTTCTGTCCATTCGGAGATGAAATCAGCCAGCACTTGCGACTTGATGGCTCGCCGTGGTTTGTATGTTATGTCGAACATGAGGAGCTCGATGGCCCATTTGGCAATCCGGCCCGTGGCATCGCGGTTGTTTATTATGTCGTTGAGTGGTACTTCATAGGCCACCGTGATTGAACACTCTTGAAAGTAGTGTCGTAATTTATGGGATGCCATGAATACCGCGTATGCTATCTTTTGGTAATGTGGGTACCATGATTTGCATGAATTTATGTCCATCTGTCTCTCGTTCAACGACGAGCACTGCACTTACAACTTGGTGCGTTGCCACTATATGTAATAGCATTGGTTCACCGACATTTGGTGCGGCAAAGATTGGGTTGGTGGCCAGGATGGCTTTTATGTCTTCCAATCCGGCCGTGGCTGCGTCCGTCCACTCGAAGTGTTCGGTGTGCCGAAGAAGGCGATACAGGGGGAGTGCCTTTTCTCCTAATCGGGAGATAAAGCGGCTTAGGGCCGCCACACATCCAGTTAACTTCTGGATTTGCTTTAGGTCGGTTGGTGTAGCCAACTGCGACAGGGCTCGGATTTTAGCCGGATTTGCTTCAATTCCTGTACTGGAGACGATGAAGCCCAGGAGCTTTCCGGCGGGTACACCGAAAACGCATTTTTCCGGATTGAGCTTAATGTCGTATGTTCGGAGATTGTCGAACATGAGCCTCAAGTCGTCTATTAAGGAGTCGACGTGTCTGGTTTTAATGACCACATCGTCTACGTATGCCTCCACTGTCTTGCCGATCTGCTTTTCCAGACATGTCTGAATCATGCGCTGATATGTTGCGCCGGCGTTTTTGAGCCCGAAGGGCATTGTGTTAAAACAGAAGGGGCCGTATGGAGTGATAAATGCCGTTGCGGCTTGATCGGACTCCGCCATCTTAATCTGGTCGTAACTGGTGTATGCGTCGAGGAATGTTGGGGGTTTGGTGTGACATATGCCAAAGGATGGCTTATCATGGTGGGGGCGAGTAGAACGTCGCCGGTGCCTGGAAACGGGATGAGGCAAAGACATGCACGCCGGCAAATCTTACCCAACTTCAGGGCTCTCCGAGGAGATAATACCCCTACTACTGCTCTGCGGGGTCTCTGCATGATCACTATGGCAAGGTGTTTACACGGTTGCTCCTTGAGCTATTTCTAGGAGGTAGGAGAGGGCAAGGCTAGCTCTCTCCCTTCTATATGATCTGGTCTAGAGCTAATGGGTTCCAACCCTTTGCATGGGTGCCCTGGGGGTTTATATAGGCCTACCCCCAGGGGTACAATGGTAATCCGGCTAGACATGGGCCCAGCCGTCAGCGCCTCCGGCCTCCGTCTTCTCTGCCGACCGCCGGGGCTCGCTGGCTGGCGGGTCCCGCTGACTGGCCTGGTACGGAGCCGACAGGCCGCATCTGCCGCGGGCGGGTCTTGCCGGCTGCTGATTACTGTAGCCGTGCTTCTGATGACGCGGGCTTGATCATGGGGTCGTGGCAACAGCCCCGCCGCCTGGCGGGCGATCACTATTGCCACTCTCCATCACATCTTGATTAATGGTGCGTGGGCCCCGCGGGAGGGCTCGGCCGACTCCCCCAGGCCGACTTCTGACGGGTCCGACTAGTGGTCCTCTTGCCGTCTCTTGGGGTCTCACCGTATGATGGGACCTGCCGCCTCTGAGCCATACAGACAAGCCGTCGTGGGTGCAGGATTCGGTCCTGCGGTGCTGATGTCAGGGCCGGCACAGCAATAGTGCCACGCCAGACGGAGATCTTCCGGGGTACGGCGTGCTGTGGCCATGCCCGCCCTTGGTAAGGGGCGGGAGTGGGTTCACTGTAGCCACTCCCCTGCCCCGTCCCCCTTGACGGGGTTTGTTGGAATCGCAGGCCGACTCCCCAAAGCCGGCTTCTTCGGAAGTCGCCAGTCAGGAGTCGGCTTACCCTGCGGTCGTCCCTGGGACTCGGCCGCGAGTGGTCAGTCGGCCGTCTTGTCATGGACTTCTTGAAGGCGGCTCTCCGTCCTGGGGTCTTGAGGGGCGCAGCCTGCCACGATGTCTTGAAAGGTTCTAGGGCTCGGGTTGGCCTACCCGTGGCCCATTACTCCGACAGTAGTCCCCGAAGTTGGTGAGGCGCCACGGACGATCGGCCGAGAAGCCTCAGCAGTTTCTCTTTCCGGGTGCTCAACACATGGTCTTTGATTGACTTCTGCCGGGCTGACTAGAAGGAATCGGATTTGCTCAATTCGGACTCACTTGATTCCGACCCGCACAATATTTCGAACGCCGCGGCGGGATCCAAGTAGCGTGCTGGCTAAGCCTCCAGGCCGCCGCCCATTCTAGGCCTATCATGCGATGACACGTGGCTGGGCCGTCCTGCCAGCCTACGCGCGCGACGGGACAGGCCCATAGGCGGGGCCCGCCACTACCGCGCCTCGGCGCCCGAGCGGATCCGCTGCGGCCCCGGCGGACGGTTGGGATTCCTGTGGAGTTACTGCGCGCAGTAACTTTATCGTGGAACATGGGGGTCGTGGGGCCGTGGGCGCAGTAAATCCCCACGTCCGCCCCCTCGGCTTCGCAGCCCACGGGGCTATAAGTAGGGGGAAGAGGGGGGCACGCGCGCCCCTCCTTGCCACCACTCCTCGCTTTCTTCCTTCTCACTGCTCCTCGCTCTCCTCCTCCTCCTCCTCCTCCTTCTTCTTCTTCTTCTTCTTCTTCTTCTTCTTCTTCTTCTTCTTCTTCTTCTTCTTCTTCTTCTTCTTCTTCTTCTTCTTCTTCTTCTTCTTCTTCGCTCCGCCGCGCTCCCAAGCTCCGGCGAACGCCGCGGCGATCAGCTCGCGATGAGTTCTTCCTCCGCCGCCGCGCCTCCCCCGGTGCGCTCCGGCACTTGGGACGGTTCCGAAGTTCACGACGACCACATCGAGTTCCTTCGCCGGACTCGTCGGCTTCCCGACGAGGATCACATGCGGGTGCGCCTTGCGCTGAAGGGGGAGATTTCTCCCGCGCCGCAGGAGGGTGAGCGGGTCATCTTCCGCTCGCACTGCTTGCGCGGGTTGGGGCTGCCGGCGAGCAGTTTCTTCCGATCTTTCCTGGAGTTCTACGGCCTCCAGCCGCACCACGTCACCCTCAACACAGTGGTGCTGCTGTCCGCCTTCGTGGCCTTGTGCGAAGGCTTCCTCGGAGTCCTCCCCACCCTCGAGCTCTGGGGGTAGTTCTTCTTCTCCAAGCTCGGCGCCCAGGCCGCGGGCGTGCCGGCTCAGTGCGGCGCTTTCATCGCCGTGCGGAGGTCGGGGGCCGACAATCCCTTCCCCTCCATCTCGCTGATAAAGTTGGTGAAGATGTGGCAGAGATCCTACTTTTACGTCAGGAGCGTCTCCGCGAGGGGGGACTGGGTCACCTGCCGGCTTTCGAAGCCGGCCCGTCGCTGACGCCTGCAGGAGCCGGCGCCATCGCTCGACTCTGAGTGCTGACGCAGTCGAAGGGTTTGACTGGTCCAGACCTGCTGGCCGCCTTCGTGGCGCGCCGAGTTCTCCCACTCCAAGGCCGCCCCCACATGATATGCCAGATGAGCGGGCACCGCGACCCGAGTCGGATGTGCACCAAGGACATGCCTCACGAAGAGGTGGCCTTCATGGTGAACTACCTCTCAGATAGCAAGCTCCTGGAGGATTGGCGGTTCGGCAAGGAGCCGTACTCCCGCGCCAACCCTTCGCCCGTGGTGAGTTGCCCATCCTTTCTTTCTTTGGATTGTCTTCTCTCTCGCCGAGTTTGTTTTGACCAGTCGGCTTTGGTCAGAATCCCCTCCTCCACCCGCCAGCCGGCACCTCGGGGCCGGCCCGCGAGTTCCTCGCCGACCGGGCGGAGAGCGATGTCGACGACCCCGATCTGGGGGCGGCGGCTTTGGAGGACGACGCCGAGGGAGGAGGAGGAACAGCAGGCGACTTCAGGCCTTTGGCCACTTTCGCCGACTGGCCTGACGACGATGCTGAGGGGGAAGTCGCCCCCCGCCATCAACCAGGAGCCAGCCAGTCTGGCGCGGGCTCTTTTGCCACGCCGGGTGCTCCAGGCGGCGGGAAGAAGCGCAGGGCCATGCCAACCTTGTTCGGCAGTCGGCCGAAGAAACTCAAGGGTTCGACTGCGGCGACCCGGCGGGACGAGGCGGCCGCGAAGGCCATACGCTTCCGTAAGGAAGTCAAGAAGCCACCATTGGTCTCCGCGTGAGTATTCTGTCTCAATGCTTTATTCTTTCTTTGTGGCTTTGTCCGAGTCTTTGCTTGCTCCCCTTGCTTCAGGGCTCCCCTCACTCTTGAGAGGGTCATCGCCGCCTCCGTCATGGGGTCAGCGGAGACGTCCGCCACCATTTGGCGGATTGACCCCGCTGCTAACCTCCGGGAGGCGACAGAGCGGAATGCGCAGGAGAAGCGCAACAAAGAAGAGGCCGTTCGCCTGGAGAAGGCGGAGGCCGACAGGGCGGAGGCCTTTGCCAAGAAAAAACTGGCGGAGGCCGAAGCCGCCACCGCGACGAAGCGGCGGGCTAAGGAAGCCGCACGCCGCCAATCGGCGGTGTTCTTCACCCCTTTGAACTCTGCACCGCCGCCTCCGGAGTTCGCGGGGCAGACTGGGAAAGCCGACGGTGAGAACCCCGTCGTGGAGAGGGAAGGCGGCGACCCCTCTACGCCGGACGTGGTTGTTCCGCCGCTGCCTCCGCCGCCGTCTGCGAGTGCGCAAGGGGAGCAGCCAGCGGACCATTCGGTGCCGCCGACCGAAGACGAGGTCGTGGCGAGGCTTCTCCTCCAAGTTGGCTCGCCAACGCGCCGCCGTCTGGAGAAGGCGACTTCGGAACCCCACCCCCTGGAAGCCGGCACCGCCAGCTCGGTGATCCCAGACGCCGAAGCGACAAGCGCCGCGCCCATTGGGTAGGTGCGAGGAGGCAGCATAGGGCCGCTGAACCAGGCGCTCCTGGACGTCCAGGCGAAGCTTCATGCTGAGGGCGACACTCTCCAGAGTTGCACCAAGGCGTTCCTGGCGTCGCGGGCAGCCGTTCGGGTATGTTTTTTCCTTTGGTTTTTGTTTTCTTGTTCCTCTCTATGGGGGCGCGCCAGCGCACCCACTGGGTGTAGTCCCCGAGTTCCGGGCTGGCTGCTGACGAACTCTGGGTATTAACTTTTTGTCTGAAACGTTTGACACAGGATTACCACAACCTCTGCGTCACTGCCTTCAACCGTAACGTTGAAGAGCTGGGCAAGCGGACCGCCGATTTTTCGGAGAGCCTGAGTAAGTCCTTTTCCTTCTTCGCGGGGGCGCGCTGGCGCACCCGCGGGCTGTAGTCCCCGAGATTCGGGCCGACTGCTGAGCAGTCGGGCCGAATCTCCCTGGCGACCTTCTTTTCCTGATGACTTAACGCCTTCTTTCTTCCTTCTTTTCAGGAGCCAAGCTGCTCTTCAACAACAGCTGAGCGACGCCAACTCCGCTCTGCGCGCCAAAGAGGAAGAGTGCGGCAAGCTCGCCACAGAGCGCGACCTGCTGGCCACTCAATTGGTAGAGCAGAAGGAGCTACTTGTGAAGATGCAGAGGGAGGCGGAGGAGATGGAAACCGCCCTCCTGGCCGAGTTCACGAGTGAGCGCTCCTCCTGGTCTGACAAGGAGGCGATGCTGGCCTCCGGCTTCCATGAGATTGAAGACATCATTGATGGTGGGTTTCTTTACTTTCTTTCTTCGAGCTGCCGATTTAAGTCGTGCCGACTTCTGTTTTTTGACTTGCTTCTTTGTTTCCTCCTGTCTTTGCAGACTTCTTTCCTGGGCACTCGCAGGCCGCCATCCAAGCCATCGAGGCTGACCGAGAAGGTCGGAGGGCGGAGGGCGCAGAGATTGCTGTCGACGCCCCCTGAACTCTTGACGAGCACATCCTGAGCATTGAGGCTCGCCTTCGGCCGGCTCACCGGATGCTGTGCCGGCTTAAGCGTGTTGGTTCCTAGGCAATTGCCGCCCTGTGGCCGGACATGCAGGCTCCGCGCACCCCCAGCCTGACGGCCGACTGGCTAGAGGTCGCGACTGGTTGTCTTGAGACCTGGAAGGGCTCTTCAGCCCGAGCTGGAGCGCGCCGGGCCTTGGAGTTCGTCAAGTCATGGTATCCGGGGCTGGATCTAGACCGGCTGGCCACGCTTCGGTCGGAGGCCCAGCCGGAGCTGGCAGCTGCGGAAGACGCCCTCATTAAGCGTGCTGCGGCGACCGCCGAGTACACTGACACCAGTATCTTCGCCCCCGAGCGGTCTGAAGACGGCGAGGAGGTACCGCTGGAGTGGTTTGGGATGAACCCCGACTACGGTGAGGACTCAGCAGAGGTGATTGGCTCCAGCGTCAAGGAGGAGGGCGAGGCGGAGGACGGAGGCGAGGCGGAGGCACCAGAAGACGGAGCAGACGGCCAACCTCAGCCCGACCGCGCCTCCAGCAATGAGCCGCGCGCGACCGAGTCGACTGCCGCCGGAGGAGATCAAGCCGAGACTAGCCAGCCGGCCGCCCTGACGCCTGATGCTGCCGCCTCCTCCGACCCTCCAAATCCGTCTGCTGCTTCCTAAGCTGCCGCTTTATTTTATCTGCTTCAGTAGTCTTTGAAGAACTTGTTAATTCGCACAATTCCACCCGCGGGGTGTATTTTGAACTACTGCTCGAAGATTCGGCCAAGGGCCTATGTTATGTAAATATATTTATTCGAGTTCCATCTTTTCTTGCTCATTGCTCTTTTGGCTTTTTTCCTTTGCTGCTTTCTCTTAGTTGCCTGCCTTGCCAATCGGACAGCCGCTCTGCGGACTGCCGCTGGATCAAATGCTTGGCTACTTTCGGAAGGCAAGTACTTAGCCGTTTTTAAGAATTTTTTGAGCAAGTTGAATAGAAGACGTTAATCCGACTATTTGAGAGTCGGTTTGCGAGAAAGGCTGGAAGCCGTCTTGAGCTATGTTTTATGCTTTGAGTCCTTAGCCATTTTTCATGCGAATGCCCATTCTACCATACTTCTACCCACCGTTCAGTCGCTCTGCGAGCTGCGGCTTCTGACAGGAGACGGTTTAGGCGTTTACACACTACTTGTCCGACTGCAGGAAGCATTTCATAGTGCAAGGCGGCAAGTCCCCGGGCCGACTTGTCGAGCCCGGTGCCAAGCGGTATGACAAAGAGTAACATACTTGTAGGCATAATCTTTATCATACAGACAAAAGAGGGCAGTCCCCGAGTTCATCTCGGGGGCCCGAAGTCTTGGTACTTCAATACAAAAGGTAGCGTGGTACATACTGCATCAACTGTAAAATCTTCGGAGGAGATTTGCATTCCATGGCCACTCTGTCTCCTTGCCGGAGTTATCCCTCTTGCATGCTCGGGGCTTCTGAGCGTCAATCCGGTAGTAGGAGTCGTTGCCCAGTACTTTGCTGATGATGAAAGGGCCTTCCCAAGGCACCGGCAACTTGTGCTGGCCGGCTGTTCGCTGGATCAGCCGGAGCACAAGGTCGCCTTCTTGGAAAGATCTTGGCCTGACCTTCCTGTTGTGGTATCGGCGCAGGCTCTGCTGGTAGATGCTGGAACGGCTGAGTGCCAACACCCGGCCCTCTTCCAGCAGATCGACGCCGTCTTGTCGTGCTTCTTCTGCTTCCTCCTCGGTGTACATGGTGACTCATGGGGAGTCGAACTCTATGTCTGCTGGGACGACGGCTTCGGCACCATAGACGAGGAAGAAAGGCGTGAAGCCGGTTGACTTATTTGGAGTCGTGCGCGGACTCCATAGGACGGCTGGTAGCTCATCGAGCCAGCAGCCAGCCGAGCGCTCCAGAGGCTCGATCAGCCGGGGCTTGATGCCGGACAAGATGAGGCTGTTTGCTCGCTCCACCTGGCCGTTTGACTGTGGATGGGCGACAGACGCTAGCTCCAGTCGGATGCCCTGTGTTGCGCAGAAACGGGCCAAGGCGCCTTTGGGAAATTTGTGCTGTTGTCGGTGATCATGCTGTGTGGTATGCCGTACCGAATTGTGATATCGGCGATGAAAGTCATGGCAGTTGGACTGTTCAGCTTCTTGATTGGCTTCGCTTCTATCCACTTGGTGAACTTGTCCACTGCGACAAGTAAGTGAGTTAGGCCACCTCGTGCTGTCTTGAATGGTCCCACCATGTCTAGACCCCAAACTGCGAAAGGCCAGGCAATGGGGATGGTCTTGAGTGCAGAAGCTGGCTGGTGTGGCTTGGAGCTGAACTTCTGGCACCCTTTGCATTTTGGACCAACTCATTGGCCTCTTCCAAGGCAGTTGGCCAGAAGAAACCGTGTCGAAAGGCTTTGGCGACGAGTGCTCTTGAAGCCGCATGGTGGCCGCACTCGCCTTGATGGATGTCTTTGAGAATCGCTTGGCCTTGCTCTGGCTCTACGCAGCGCTAGTAGACACCAGTGACGCTACGCCTAACCAGCTCTCTGTTGACTATGGTGTAGGCTGCCGCCCGGCGTTGTACTTGCCGAGCTAAGGTCTCATCAGTCGGCAGCTCTTTGTTCACCAGGAACTTGAGGATGGGCTGGGCCCATGAGGGTGCTGCTATTTCTTCGACTGCCAGAACTGCGACTTGGACGAGGGTGGTTGGGCTGGGAGGTGGCGGGTTGGAGTCAACAACCGCTTGCTGGGTTAATGAAGTCCCCATGCCGACTGGCGCGGCCCTTGGGCCGAGTTCTGGAGTCTTCGAGTCCGCCACCACGGTCCCCGAGCCGGGTTCGACTGTGGCGGCTTTGGAGTCATCCGCCAAAATCCCCGTACCGACTGCTGGAGCTCTGGAGTCGGATCCGATGTCTTCGGGAGGAGCCGGCACAAAAATGGACTGATTCTGGTGAAGGCTTGATAGACGGCTTGAGGATCCAAGGGTATCTTCTTTGTCTCTTTGGCCGGCTTACCTCTCTGGGTGCTCCGGATCCAAGGGTATCTTCTTTGTCTCTTTGGCCGGCTTGAACGAACCCTCAGCCTCCGACTCTTTTGGGTTGGGCGATACCTCAGGCTGCTTGCCGGCCATTGCCACAACTCGCTCAAGGAGCCGCTTCTCGGCCGCGATTACCAGGGACTCGGCCAGCCGACTGCTCTCAGCCACGCAAGCAGACGACTTCCGGTAGTCGCCAGCCACAGTCAGAATTCCCCTGGAACTAGGCATCTTCATCTTGAGGTAGGCGTAGTGGGGGACCGCCATGAACTTGACCAAGGCGGGTCGGCCAAGTAGCGCATGGTATGGGCTCTCAAGGTCCACCACCTCAAACCAAACAGACTCTCTGCGGAAGTGATCTTTGTCTCCAAAGAGGACGTCCATCAGGATCTTGCCGATTGGTGAGCAGGAAAGCCCAGGAACAATGCCGTGGAACACAGCTCGGCTGTTCTGAAGCTGTCTTTAATTGATTCCTAACTTCTCCATGGTGTCCTTGTACAGGATATTGATGTTGCTGCCTCCGTCTATCAGAACTCGCGAGAAATGCGCGGCTCGTCTGTCCGTAGCAAAGGTGGCGTCCAGGACCAAGGCATAGGAGCCCGGACTCGGCATCACTTCTGGGTGGTCAGCCCTGCTCGAGCTGATGGGCTTCTCGGACCAATGCATGAACTCTGACGTCTCCGATGCTACTGCATTCACCTCTTGTCGCTGCAGCCGCCTGCTACATCGATCATCAGCCACACTGGTGAATACCACGTAGGCTCCGTGCTCTTCAGGGTATTCGTCTTGTACCGCGCCGACTGGCCTGACAGCCGGCTGCTGGGGCGACGGCGGAGGCGGCTGCCCAGCAGGCGGGGGAGGCAGGAGGTCGTCTCCCTTGGCGATCCTGGTGAGCCAGTGGCACTTCCTGGTGGTGTGATTCGACGGCTTAGCGCCGCTATGGAACTTGCAAGGTCCATCCAAGGTCTGCTCATAGGAGAAGGCCGGAAACCAGTTTGGCTTGCCACCTTTCTGTCGCTTGGGCGGAGGCTGCTCATCTGGCTGCTGGGCTTCAACGGTCGCGACTTGCCGGCTGCGGGGCCTTGCGCTTGTGGTCGCTCTGCTGTTGTCGCCCGTTGGCGTCTGCCGCCGGAGTTCTTGGAGCTTGAGGAGCCACTTTGCCAGTTGTGCTGATTTGAATCTCCGCCTACATGGAGGAGTCGGCTGTGGCGTACTTGTCCGCTATGATCAGCAGCTCGTCGAGGGTTTCTGGCTCGTCGCAGAGGAGCTTGTGCTTGAGGAGGGTGCCTTCTCTGCACCCGGCTGTGAAGTACTCGATGGCTTGCACCTCATGCACGCCCTCACAGGAGTTCCGAAGCTCGGCCCAACGTGTGAGGTAATCGCGAGTTGACTCGTCGGGGCCTTGCACGCACAAGGAGAGCTGACGAGGCTTGGGAGGACGCTTGTACGTGCTGGTGAAGTTGCGGACAAATGCTTCGGTGAAGTCGACCCAGCTGTTGATGTTGCGGGGATTTAGGCTATTCAGCCATGTCCGGGCCGTGCCCTGGAGCATGAGCGGAACGTAATTTACGGCGACGCGCTTGTTGCCGTTCGCTATGCTGACAGCCGTGGAGTAGTCGACTAGCCAGTCTTCCGGCTTCATGGAGCCGGTATACTTGGACGTGTCTCTTGGGAGCGTGAACCCTCTGGGAAAGGGCTCGTCCCGAATGCGGGGCCCGAAACAAGGCGTACCCAGCTCGTCTTGTTCTTCCAGCGCTAAGAATCGGTGAAGTCGGTCGATCCGGTGGCGGGCGTCATTCTCTCCAACTCCCTCTCGGCGGCCAAGGCGGTTGCCGAGAGTCGGATGGTCAACAGGCGGCGGGGAGACTCGCCTCTCCTTGCGGGGAGGGGGGGGGCGGATAGTCGTCCCGTCGTTCCACTGCTCTCGGGCGGCCGTCTCGGTCGCGCTCTATGGTAATGCGAGTCCGACTGTGGCTGACAGCCGGCTCCCTGTCCCTTCTTCCTCGGGCGCCACCAGTCGGCGTCCGAGACGTCTCGCCTTGATCTCGGTGAAGGTCATCGTTTGGCCGCTGCGGCGCCTCTGTGCGGCAGCCGGCCTCATTCTGCGCGGCGGCCGCGTCGACGAGCCGCTGGACTCACTCCATCATGAGGCGGCGCTCTTCGCCCTCGAAATTGTCCAGCTCATCTGCCGCTGCCTGGGCGGCTCGGACGTTCTCTGCTGGTGTAGCGTACACAGGGCGGCTTGCCCCAAACAGGTTGGCGATGGCTACACCGCGCTGCTGGACCGTGCCAAGGCGGCTGGGCCCCGCAGGGGCCGGCGATCCGCCGACGGCATGATCCATCTCCCGCTGGTAGGCTTCTGACAAGTGTCGCATGCTGGCCAGCTTCTTCGCGCCTTCAACGAGCTGAAGGTGGCGCGCCGCCGACGTCTCTGCATCAGCGTCTTCCGGAATGGGTGCAGTTATGTCTTGCGCTCCTCCGCCGGGGAGCTCGTCATGACTGATGACGAGCACCTCGTTGATGGTGCTTCCGCTGCTCTCCGCACGAGGGAGAGGTTCATCGTAGACCACCACGTTGGTGGGGAACGCGTCGAGCGACATGGTGTCGGAGTCGACCAGCATCGGGTCGGTGGAGCCTACAGACTCCAAGTCTACGGCAGGCTCGCCGGAAACGTGGAGTTGATTGAGGAGGCCCGCGAGGAGGCTCTCGGGGCCGCCCGTGCCTGTGTTGGATGCAGGTTCGTTGGAGAGGCGGACCTCGCCGACAAGTTCGGCCAGGCAGCTGGCTGCGCACGCGATCTCAACGCCGCTTAGCGCGTCGGCGCAAACTCCATCTGGCGTGCCTGGCTGGCTGCGCTCGCCAGGGAGAAAAAGGGTTCCCGTCTAGAACAGGTCTCCGGACGGCGGTGCACCAGGCCCCATGGTGGGCGCCAAATGTCGGGGGTTTGGTGCGACATATGCCAAAGGATGGCTTATCATGGTGGGGGCGAGTAGAACGTCGCCGGTGCCTGGAAACGGGATGAGGCGAAGACATGCACGCCGGCGAATCTTACCCAGCTTCAGGGCTCTCCGAGGAGATAATACCCCTACTGCTACTCTGCGGGGTCTCCGCATGATCACTATGGCAAGGTGTTTACACGGTTGCTCCTTGAGCTGTTTCTACGAGGTAGGAGAGGGCAAGGCTAGCTCTCTCCCTTCTATATGATCTGGTCTGAGCTAATGGGTTCCAACCCTTTGCATGGGTGCCCTAGGGGGTTTATATAGGCCTACCCCCCAGGGGTACAATGGTAATCCGGCTGGACGCGGGCCCAGCCGTTAGCGCCTCCGGCCTCTGTCTTCTCTGCCGACCGCTGGGGCCCGCCGGCTGGCGGGCCCAGCTGACTGGCCTGGTACGGAGCTGACAGGCCGCGTCCGCTGCTGGCGAGTCTTGTCGGCTGCTGATTACTGTAGACGTGCTTCTGATGACGCAGGCTTGATCATGGGGTCGTGGCAACAGCCTCGCCGCCTGGCGGGCGATCACTATTGCCACTCTCCATCAGATCTTGATTAATGGTGCGTGGGCCCCGGGGGAGGGCTCGGCCGAGTCCCCCAGGCCGACATCCGATGGGTCCGACTAGTGGTCCTCTTGCCGTCTCTTGGGGTCTCACTGCCTGGTGGGACCCGCCCCCTCTGAGCCGTATAGACAAGCCGTCATGGGTGCAGGATTCGGTCCTGCGGTGCTGATGTCAGGGCCGGCACGGCAACAGTGCCACGCCGCACGGATATATTCCGGGGTACGGCGTGCTGTGGCCATGCCCGCCCTTGGTAAGGGGCGGGAGTGGGCTTCACTGTAGCCACTCCCCTGCCCCGTCCCCCTTGATGAGGTCACGGGGTTTTTTAGAATCGCAGGCCGACTCCCCAAAGCCGGCTTCTCCAGAAGTTGCCGGTCAGGAGTCGGCTTACCTTGCGGTCGTCCCTGGGACTCGGACGCGAGTGGTCAGTCGGCCGTCTTGTCGTGGACTTCTTGAAGGCGGCTCTCCATCCTGGGGTCTTGATTGGCGCAGCCTGCCCCGATGTCTTGAAAGGTTCTAGGGCTTGGGTTGGCCTACCCGTGGCCCATTACTCCGACAAGGAAGCACAATGATTCGTGTCCTACAGTAGCGTCGATGATTTGATCGATGCGAGGGAGAGGGAAGGGATCCTTTGGGCAAGCCTTATTAAGGTTCTTGAAGTCGACACATAGGCGCTAGGATTTGTCCTTCTTTGGTACCATCACCAGGTTGGCTAGCCAGTCTGGATGTTTTATTTATCTAATGAATCTGACCTCCAGTAGCTTCTCTAGCTCCTCTCCCATGGCTTGTCGCTTAGGTTCAGAGAAACGCCGAAGAGTCTGCTTGAATGACTTGAATCCTTTTAGAACATTGAGGCTATGCTCGGCCAATCTGCGTGGGATTCCCGGCATGTCTGAAGGATGCCAGGCGAATATGTCCCAATTCTCGCGCAGGAACTCCCGTAGTGCGGCGTCTACAACGGGGTTTAACTGTGCCCCGATGGATGCTGTTTTTGTGTGATCCGTTGGATGGACTTGGAATTTGACTATTTCGTCCGCTGGTTTAAAGGAGGTGGACTTGGATCTTTTGTCTAGTATCACGTCGTCCCTGTCCTCTGTAGAGCACAGCGCGGTTAACTCCTCCGCCACGAGGGCTTCGGATAGTGCCTCGAGGACCAGTGTGGCTGTTTTGTTCTCGGCGCGGAGTGCTATGTCCGGATCACTAGCTAGAGTGATGATTCCATTGGGTCCGGGCATTTTGAGCTTCATGTACCCGTAATGGGGTATGGCTTGGAAAATCGTGAATGCCTCCCGCCCCAGAAGGGCGTGGTATCCGCTACTAAACGGGGCCACTTGGAATGTGATTTCTTTGGACTTGTAGTTCTCCGGAGTGCCAAATAACACATCTAGTGTGATTTTCTCGGGGCAACGTGCCTCCCGACTAGGGATAATTCCTCGGAAGGTCGTGCTGCTTTGCTCTATACGGTTGCTATCTATTCCCATTTTTTGAAGGGTCTCCTCATAAATGAGGTTTAATCCGCTGCCGCCGTCCATGAGCACTTTAGTGAGCCGAAAGCCATCCACAATTGGACTGAGGACCAAAGCAGCTGGTGCTCGGGTTGTTCGGAATTGAGGTTCGTCACTGGCATTGAAGGTGATAGCCGTGTCGCTCCATGAATTTGTTGCTGCCATGTGGCAGACTTCGGGAAGGCTGTAGAGTACTCTCTTACACCTATTATTTGACGCGAAGGTCTCGAAGACTGTTAGTACTGTATTGTGATCCCCGGGCAGATGTTCTGGGGTGTTTTGGATGAGGAGATACCCACCGCTTTTGGCCACCTGCCGGACTACCCAACATGCTCTAAGGCTGTGTGTTGGTATGGCATCGGTTGTACTATGAATTTTTCAGGGCCCGTTAAGCCATCCCTTCAATACGGTTCCACGCCCTGTAGCGGGCTTTTGTTTCTTTATAATTGAGTTGGGCAACTTATGAGAGTGCACCCTCTTAGTTCGGACGAGGGGTTTTGTCAGGACCGGATTATCCCAGAATTGTGTTTGGGTTTTCCAGGCGCTTTCCATTGCACAGTATTTCCGTACTATGCCCGCCAGGTCGGCGAAGTGTGCTTGTCGCGGCGACTTATGGCGTAGAGGATCCCCTTGTCCGTGTAATTGTTGCAAAAGAACGAAATTGCGTCTTCTTTGTGACAGTCCTTGACCTTGTTCATTACAAGGAGGAATCTGGCCCAATAGTGATGTACTGTCTCTTGGGGCGCTTGTCTAATGTGGGAAAGATCGTTTGTATCTAGGTGGGTGGGTGGATTTAAGTCTAGACCTTGACCCAATTTGAGATCCCGGGGCAGGGGAGTTTCCGATCTTGGAAGTTTGGACTCCGGGATGTTGCTCCGCGGGTCCGGTATGCGACCTGACTCCAGGTTCAGGGTTAGGGAGATGTCCTCCCGTGAGCGAGTATCTAGCTCGGAGAGCTCGGGAATCCGGACATAGTTCGTCCTCATGATAGAGGGAGAAACGCCGCATTGTTCCTCCACCACCGCTATTTGATGGGTGACCGGCGGAGAGTTAATCTCCCTTTGGTCGGGTTTAAGCCTGATCCGATCATAGTCAGTAGCGACTCCCAGAGCGGCGATGCGATCCAAGAGCTCGTTCAAAGAGGAGAGCTCCATTGGATCCATCTGTTCGGCGAATTTTGAGCCGATGTGGAGGCTGTTTTCGATGACCCGAGAAGTCATCGTTGGCACAGCGGCCGAGCGGGCGGTCATGACGAAACCGCCTAGTCGGAGAGTTTGGCCTACAGCCAGGGCTCCCCCAGAAGTGATGTTGTCTTTGACGATGAGACGAGCCATCCCCCTTTATGATGACGACATAGTGGAACTCTCAATGAAAGCACCAATGTCGGTGTCAAAACCGGCGGATCTCGGGTAGGGGGTCCCGAACTGTGCGTCTAAGGCGGATGGTAACAGGAGGCGAGGGACAAAATGTTTACCTAGGTTCGGGCCCTCTTGATGGAGGTAATACCCTACTTCCTGCTTGATTGTTCTTGATGATATGAGTATTACAAGAGTTGATCTACCACGAGATCGTAGAGGCTAACCCTAGAAGCTAGCCTATGGTATGATTGTATGTTGTCCTACAGACTAAAACCCTCCGGTTTATATAGACACCGGAGGGGGCTAGGGTTACACAAGGTCGGTTTCAAGGGAGGAGATCTACATATCCGTACTGCCTAGCTTGCCTTCCACGCCAAGAAGAGTCCCATCCGGACACGGGACAAAGTCTTCAATCTTGTATCTTCATAGTCCAGCAGTCCGGCCAAAGGATATAGTCCGGCTGTCCGGAGACCCCCCTAATCCAGGACTCCCTCAGGATCCTTTCTGGAGAAGGAGTTTCTCTCGAGAGAAGTGAGTGGGAGGAAAGTAGAACTTGATGAGGTAACTGTACCTTTCGAATTGAAAAGTAGCTCATCACAGAAAACAATTCCCGTGATGCCTACACCAACTAGAGAGGAAGCTAATGTTAATGATCATGAAACTTCAGATCAAGTTACTATCGAACCTCGTAGGTCAACCAGAGCATGTTCCGCACCTGAGTGGTATGGTAATCCTGTCCTGGAAGTCATGTTACTAGACCATGATGAACCTATGAACTATGAGGAAGTGATGATGAGCCTAGATTCCGATAAATGGCTTGAGGCCATGAAATCTGAGATAGGGTCCATATATAAGAACAAAGTGTGGATTTGGTGGACTTGCCCGATGATTGGCAAGCCATTCAAAATAACTGGATTTTCAAGAGGAAGACATACACTGATGGTTGTGTTACTATCTACAAAGCTCGAATTGTCGCAAACAGTTTTTTGACAAGTTGAAGGTGTTGACTATGATGAGTTTTTCTCACTCGTATCGATGCTTAAGTCTGTCCGAATCATGTTAGCAATTGTCGAATTTTATGAAATCTGGCAAATGGATATCAAAACTACATTCCTTAATGGATTTATTAAAGAGGAGTTATATATGATGCAACCAGAAGGTTTTGTCAATCCTAAAGGTTCTTACAAAATGTGCAAGCTCCAGCGATCCATCTATGGACTGGTGCAAGCATCTCGGAGGTGGAATATACGCTTTGATGAGTTGATCAAAGCATATAGTTTTTTATAGACTTGTGGTGAAGCCTGTATTTACAAGAAAGTGAGTGGGAGCACTACATACTTTCTAATAAGTATATGTGAATGACATATTGTTGATCGGAAATGATGTTGAATTTTCTGGAAAGCATAAAGGAGTGCTTGAAAGGAGTTTTTCAAAGAAAAACCTCGGTGAAGCTGCTTACATATTGGGCATCAAGATCTATAGAGATAGATCAAGACGCTTGATAAGATTTTTCAATGAGTACATACCTTGACAAGATTTTGAAGTAGTTCAAAATGGAACAGTCAAAGAAGGAGTTCTTTCCTGTATTGCAAGGTGTAAAGTTGAGTAAGACTCAAAACCCGACCACAGTAGAAAATAGAAAGAGAATGAAAGTCATTCCCTATGCCTGAGCCATAGGTTCTATAAATTATGCTATGCTGTGTACCAGACCTATTGTGTACCTTGCCATGAGTTTGGCAAGGGGGTACGATAGTGATCCAGGAGTGGATCACTGGACAACGGTCAAAGTTATCCTTAGTTACCTAAGAGGACTAAGGAAATATTTCTTGGTTATGGAGGTGATTGCTACCTCTTGAGCACTGCGTTGGTTTTCCCCGAAGAGGAAGGGATGATGCAGCAAAGTAGCGTAAGTATTTCCCTCAGTTTTTGAGAACCAAGGTATCAATCCAGTAGGAGGCTACGCGCGAGTCCCACGTACCTGCACAAAACAAATAAATCCTCGCAACCAATGCGAATAGGGGTTGTCAATCCCTACACGGCCACTTACGAGAGTGAGATCTGATAGATATGATAAGATAATATTTTTGGTATTTTTGTGATAAAGATGCAAAGTAAAATAAAGGCAAAGTAAAAAACAAAGGAAATAACTAAGTAGTAGGAGATTAATATGATAAAGATAGACCCGGGGGCCATAGGTTTCACTAGTGGCTTCTCTGGAGAGCATAAGTATTCTACGGTGGGTGAACAAATTAATGTTGAGCAATTGACAGAATTGAGCATAGTTATGAGAATATCTAGGTATGATCATGTATATAGGCATCACATCCGAGACAAGTAGACTGACTCCTGCCTGCATCTACTACAATTACTCCACTCATCGACCGCTATCCAGCATGCATCTAGAGTATTAAGTTAAAAACAGATTAACGCCTTAAGCAAGATGACATGATGTAGAGGGATAAACTCATGCAGTATGATGAAAACCCCATCTTGTTATCCTCGATGGCAACAATACAATACGTGCCTTACTGCCCCTACTGTCACTAGGAAAGGACACCGCAAGATTGAACCCAAAGCTAAGCACTTCTCCCATTGCAAGAAAGATCAATCTAGTAGGCCAAACCAAACTGATAATTCGAAGAGACTTGCAAAGATAACCAATCATACATAAAAGAATTCAGAGAAGATTTAAATATTGTTCATTGATAGACTTGATCATAAACCCACAATTCATCGTTCTCAACAAACACACCGCAAAAAGAAGATTACATCGAATAGTTCTCCACAAGAGAGGGGAAGAACATTGTATTGAGATCCAAAAAAAGAGAAGAAGCCATCTAGGTAATAACTACGGACCCATAGGTCTGAGGTAAACTACTCACACTTCATCGGAGAGCTATGGTGTTGATGTAGAAGCCCTCCATGATCGATGCCCCCTCCGGCGGAGCTTCAGAACAGGCCCCAAGATGGGATCTCGTGGATACAGAAAGTTGCGGTGGTGGAATTAGGTTTTTGGCTCCGTATCTGATCGTTTGGGGGTACGTAGGTATATATAGGAGGAAGGAGTACGTCGGTGGAGCAATAGGGGGCCCACAAGGGTGGAGGGCGTGCCCGGGGGGGTAGGCGCGCCCCCTACTTCGTGGCCTCCTATTTTGTGTCTTGACGTAGGGTCCAAGTCTCCTGGGCCTTGTTCGTTGAGAAAATCACGGTCCCGAAGGTTTCATTCCGTTTGGACTCCGTTTGATATTCCTTTTCTTCGAAACCCTAAAACAGGCAAAAAACAACAATTCTGGGCCGGGCCTTCGGTTGATAGGTTAGTCCCAAAAATAATATAAAAGTTGAAAATAAAGCCCAATAATGTCCAAAACAGTAGATAATATAGCATGGAGCAATCAAAAAATTATAGATACGTTGGAGACGTATCAGTGATAAAGAGTTCGTCATAAAGAGTTACATCGATGCAAGATTTTACATCGATCCAGATGACTCTGAGTATCAGTCTGGATACATATTGAAAGTGGGAGCAATTAGCCAGAGTAGCTCCATGTAGAGCATTGTAGACATAGAAAATTTGCAAAATACACACGGCTCTGAATGTGGCAGACCCGTTGACTAAACTTCTCTCACAAGCAAAACATGATCACACCTTAGTACTATTGGGGTGTTAATCACATAGCGATGTGAACTATATTATTGACTCTAGTAAACCCTTTGGGTGTTAGTCACATGGTGATGTGAACTAATCACATAAAGAAGTGAACTATTGGTGTTAAATCACATGACGATTTGAACTAGATTATTGACTCTAGTGCAAGTGGGAGACTGAAGGAAATATGCCCTAGAGGCAATAATAAAGTTGTTATTTATATTTCCTTATATCACGATAAATGTTTATTATTCATGCTAGAATTGTATTAACCAGAAATTTGATACATGTGTGGATACATAGACAAAACACAGTGTCCCTAGTAAGCCTCTACTAGATTAGCTCGTTAATCAAAGATGGTTAAGCTTCCTAACTAAGGGAGTCCAGGATTAGGGGGTATCCGGACTGCCGAATTATATCCTTCAGCCGGACTGTTGGACTATGAAGATACAAGATTGAAGACTTTGTCCCGTGTCCGGATGGGACTCTACTTGGCGTGGAAGGCAAGCTAGGCAATACGGATATGTATATCTCCTCCTTTGTAACCGACCTTGTGTAACCCTAGCCCCCTCCGGTATCTATATAAACCGGAGGGTTTAGGTCCGTAGGATAACAAGAATCATACCATAGGCTAGCTTCTAGGGTTTAGCCTCCGATCTCGTGGTAGATCAACTCTTGTAATACCCATATCATCAAGAATAAATCAAGCAGGACGTAGGGTTTTACCTCCATCAAGAGGGCCCGAACCTGGGTAAAACATCGTGTCCCATGCCTCCTGTTACCATCTGCCTAGACGCACAGTTCGGGACCCCCTACCCGAGATCCGCTGTGTCGTCGCCAGAAGGAAGGATGTCTCGTCTTGTCTTTAAAGACGGTACAACTGTTGGGGAAGCCTTGGCTGTCGGACAAACTCTCCGGCTAGGAGGTTTCATCATGACCGCCTGTTCGGCCGCCGCGCCGACGATGACTTCTCGGGTCATCGAAAACAGCCTCCACGTCAAATCGGCACTCGCCGAACAGATGGATCCAATGGAGCTCGCTTCCTTAAACGAGCTCTTGGATCGCATGGCCGCCTTGGGAGTCGCTACGGACTATGATCGGATTGGGCTTAAACCCGATCAAAGGGAGATTAACTCTCCACCGGTCACCCATCATATTGCAGTGGTGGAGGAACAATGCGGCGACCTTTCCTCTACCTTGAGGACCAACTATGTCCGGATTCCCGAGATCTCCGAGCCAGATGCCCGTTCGCGGGAGGACAACATCCAATCCCTGAACTTAGAGTCAGGCAGCGGGCCAGGATTATCGGGTAACACCCTGAAACCGGAACTTCCAAAATTGGAAACTCCTCGGCCCCTGGATCCCAGAGCGGGTAAGGGTTCGCATTCAATTCCACTCACCCACCCAAACATAAGCGATCTTTCCCACATCAGGCAAGAGCCCCAGGAAACAGTACATCACTATTGGGCCAGATTCCTCCTTGCGATGAACAAGGTTAAGGACTGTCACGAGGAAGACGCAATCCTATTTTTCTGCAATAATTGCACAGACAAGGGAATCCTTAATGCCATAAATCGCCGTGAGATAACACGCTTCGCTGACTTGGCGTCCATAGTATGAAAGTACTGTGCGATGGAAAGTGCCTGGAAAACCGAAACAAACTTTTGGGATAATCCGGCCCTGAATACAAACCCAGTCCGAAATAAAAGGGTGCATTATCACAATACACCCGGGTCAACTACCAAAAAGCAAAAACCCTCTACAGGGCATGGAACCGTACTAGAGGGATGACTCAACGGACCCTGCAAAATTCATAATACAGAAGGCGCCACACCAACACATAGCCTTAGAGCATGTTGGATACTCCGGCAGGTAGCCAAAAGTGGCGAGGATCTTCTCATCCCAGAGGCCACAGAGCACCATCCTAGGGATAACAATACGGTATTATCAGTCTTCGAGACCTTCGCATCAAATAATAGGCGAAAGAGAATGCTCCGCAGCCTTGCCGAAATCTACCATGTGGCAACCATAAATCCATGGAGTGACACGACTATTACCTTCAATGCCAGTGATGAACCTAAGTTCTGAACAGCCCGAGCACCAGCTGCATTGGTCATCAGTCCAATCGTGGACGGCTTTCGACTCACCAAGGTGCTCATGGACGGCGTTAGCAGATTAAACCTCATCTATGAGGAAACCCTTCAAAAAATTGAAATAGACTAGAACCGCATCGAGCGAAGCAGCACAACCTTTAGAGGAATAATCCCCAGTCGAGAAGCGCGTTGTATAGGCAAAATCACACTAGATGTGGTGTTCGGCACGCCGAAGAATTACAGGTCCGAAGAGATTACGTTCCAAGTGGCCCCGTTCAATAGCGGATACCACACCCTTCTAGGGCGGGAGGCGTTCGCAATCTTCCAAGCCATACCCCATTACGGGTACATGAAGCTCAAAATGCCCGGGCCGAACGGAATCATCACTCTTGCTAGCAATCTGGACACAGCACTCCGCGCCAAAAACAAGACAGCCGCATTGGCCCTCGAGGCATTATCCGAAGCCCTCGCGGCCGAGGAATTGACTGCGCTGCGCTCCATGGTGGATAGGGACGACGTGATACTTGATAAGAGATCCAAGTCTACCTCCTTTAAACCAGCGGATGAAACAATCAAAATCCAAGTCCATCCAACGGACCCTACAAAAACAGCCACTATCGGGGCACGCTTAAGCCCCGCCGTGGATGCCGCACTATGAGATTTCCTGCGCGAGAATTGGGACATATTCACCTGGCATCCCTCAGATATGCCAGGAATCCCACGCAGGCTGGCCGAGCACAGCCTCAATATCCTAGAAGGATTCAAGCCGGTCAAGCAGGCTCTTCGGCGTTTCTCTGAACCTAAGAGACAAGCTATGGGAGAGGAACTAGCCAAGTTATTGGAGGCCTGATTCATTAGAGAAATAAAACACCCGGACTGGCTAGCAAACCTGGTGATGGTACCAAAGAAGGATAAATCCTGGCACCTGTGCGTCGATTTCAAGGACCTCAACAAGGCCTGCCCGAAGGATCCCTTCCTCCTCCCCCGCATCGATCAAATTATCGATGCTACCGCAGGACACGACTCATTGTGTTTCCTCGATGCATACTCCGGCTACCACCAAATTAAGATGGCGGAGCCCGACCAAGCCGCAACGGCATTTATCACGCCATACGGCCCCTTCTACTTCAACACAATGCCCTTTGGGCTCAAAAACGCCGGCGCAACATATCAGCGCATGATTCAAACATGTCTGGCAAACCAGATCGGCAAAACAATGGAGGCATACATAGATGATGTGGTCGTCAAAACCAAGCATGTCGACTCTCTAGTAGACGACTTGAGACTCACATTCGATAACCTCCGAACATATGACATCAAGCTCAACCCGGAAAAATGCGTTTTCGGCGTGCCTGCCGGAAAGCTCCTGGGCTTCATTGTATCCGGCATAGGAATTGAAGCAAATCCGACCAAGATCTGAGCTCTGTCACAGTTGGATATCCCAACAGACCTCAAACAAATCCAGAAATTAACCGAATGCGTGGCGGCTCTAAGCCGCTTTATCTCCCGCCTGGGAGAAAAGGCATTACCCCTTTATCGCCTCCTACGGCGCATCGAACACTTCGAGTGGACGGATGCCGCCATAGCCGGATTGGAAGAAATAAAAGCCATATTAGCAACCAACCCAGTCCTGGCCGCGCCAAACATTGGCGAACCAATGTTGTTATACATTGCGGCAACCCATCAAGTTGTGAGCGCAGTGCTCGTCGTCGAACGAGAAATGGACGGACATAAATTCCCCCTTCAAAAGACGGTCTACTATGTATCCACTGTCCTTACTCCATGCAAGTCACGATACCTGCATTATCAAAAGATAGCATAAGCGGTATTCATGGCATCCCGGAAACTGCGACACTACTTTCAAGAGTGTTCAATAACAGTAGCCTCGGAAGTGCCACTTAATGATATTATAAACAACCGCGACGCCACGGGCCAGATTGCCAAATGGGACATTGAGCTCCTCCCGTTCTACATAACTTACAAGCCGCGGCGAGCCATTAAGTTGCAAGTACTGGCCGACTTTGTCGCTGAATGGACGGAAGCCGAACTCCCTAAAGAGTACGGCGCGTATTCCAACTGGATCATGCACTTTGACGGCTCCAAAATGTTGGCTAGTCTGGGGGCTGGCGTCGTTTTGACGTCCCCAACCGGAGATACAGTTCAATACGTGCTCCAGATAATGTATATGGACTCCAACAACGTAGCCGAATATGAGGCCCTTTTACATGGTCTCCGGATGGCAGTATCCATGGGCATTCAACGCCTAGAGGTGCGGGGGGATTCGAACCTCGCAATATCCCAAATAAATGGAGACTTTGATGCCAAGGATCCGAAAATGGCGGCCTATCACAACGCTGTCCTAAAAATGTCAGCTCGGTTCGAGGGGCTCGAATTTCACCATGTAGCCTGGGAAAACAATCAGGCGGCAGATGTCCTCGCACGCATCGGTGCAAAACGCGACGCGGTCCCCCCCAACATATTTCTGGAGAGGTTGTTCAAGCCATCCGTAGTATGGGAAGGGGACACCGGTAACAATAATCCAGACCCGACCAAAATACCCGATACCGAACACTCTGACACAATCGGAGGCTTCACGACCGAAATAACACCTTCAGCCCACGTAATAATGACCATCATAGCCCCATGGATAGAACCATTCCTGGCCTACCTAACTAGGCAGGAACTTCCGGAGGACCAAAATGAGGCACGCTGCATAGTGCGGAGATCTAAGGCCTACAGGGTCCATGAGGGAGAATTGTATAAAAAAGCACTACCGGAGTCCTTCAAAGGTGTATCTCCGAAGAGGAAGGACGGAACCTTTTGGCAGAAATTCACGCTGGACTCGGCGGTCACCATGTCGCAGCCCGGGCTCTTGTCAGCAAGGCCTTCCGTACATGATTCTATTGGCCAACGGCCCGGGCAGATGCACAGGACTTGGTCCAACGTTGCGCCGGTTGCCAGCTCTTTGCAAATCAAAGCCACATGCCACCCACCGCCCTCCAAACAATCCCCATTACATGGCCCTTCGCGGTCTGGGGGCTTGACATGGTTGGACCCCATAAAGGGGGAACCCACAAGAGAAAATACTTATTGGTCATGGTGGATAAATTCACCAAATGGATAGAGGCCAAACCTGTTAAAACAACCGAATCCGGACCGGTGATAGACTTCATATTCGGGGTCGTACACCGTTATGGCGTCCCTCACAGCATCATCACTGACAACGACACGAACTTTACTGCCGATGAGGTAAAACTCTGGTGCAGCAAAATGGGCATCAGGCTCGATTATGCTTCGGTCTATCACCCACAAACCAACGGTCAAGTGGAGCGCGCGAACGGTCTTATAATGAGTGGCATTAAACCCAGGCTAGTGTGGTCCTTAACGGAGTCTAACACGCACTGGGTAGAGGAGCTCGACTCCGTACTCTGGGGGCTGCGGACCATGCCGAACCATAGTATCGGATATGCACCCTTCTTTATGGTGTACGACGCAGAGGCAGTCTTTCCCTGTGACATAATTCATGACTCACCTTGAGTGCGCATGTACGAAGAAAGAGAAGCCGAGCTTGATCGGCAGGACAGTCTGGACACCTTGGAGGAGGAGCGTGATGTGGCAAAAGCCCGTTCCGCATTTTATCAGCAACAGGCTCGCAGATACCAAAGCAGAGAAGTACGGGCCAAAACTTATAACGTTGGCGAACTACTTCTACGTCTGTCGGATAAGAAAAAGAACAAGCTCGAGCCCAAATGGGAAGGTCCCTTCATTATTGACCAATTTTTGACCGGTGGAGCGTACCGACTGCGGGATGCATCAACTAATCGACTCGAGCCGAACCCATGGAACGCGGCCAGGCTCCGAAGATTCTACGCCTAGCGCCGGACTCTGTGTTCGTCCCCTTCCTCTGTCCATTTTTTATACATTATCTGTCTTGTTTTTCTTTCTTTCTTTTATTCTTTCTCCAGGCCTTCAAAGGCCAACTTGCGCCTCGTTTGCACATTACAGATGCGCTAGCCGCACTCATCATACCTGGGGGCTTCTTTCACAAAAGTTTGATTATTTATTTGGGCCTCGTGCCCCGCACATGTGTTATGCTTCCACATGTACCTTTTTCGCCATTATATGCATCGATATGACTTAAGTTTTGGCCAAGCTAGGTTGCCTAGCTCTTGTATTTATGCCCTACGTTCCCGTAAATTCGGCTAGGGCATAAGGGGAGCACCTCTGCGATTGTTACTACCGGGTCAGCCGGATTTGTACCTCAGACAGGGTGAAGCCGAAAGCTAGCGTTCTTAAGGCAATATTCGGTCGGCGAACAAAAGATGATTTTTATTTATTTTCCATACCTGCCCCCAGATGTTTTTTCCTGGGTTTCCTATCGCAGTCCGGACATGCACTTTAGGGCATGCTTACCCAGGGAAAGGAACCCTTAACAGAACTATTCTCCCTGGAAGATGTTTCTTACTACTCATGTAATATAACATAACTAGTTGGGCACTTGTCTGTTCAAGCACCAATGACCCCTACGCCTGGTCTCCACGCATACCCTGGTTCTTATATAATTGAGCGGGTATTCGGATACACTCCGGACTATCGGGTCCCAAGGTTGAAGTGAAAAGGTCCGCCATGACAAATGATCTACAATCCGGCTAGAAGGCATTATACATGTCACTTTAATTACATAGTCATGCAGACTGATGAAATTCCTCCTCTATACCATCCAACAGGCGGTCTAGCCTACAATCCTGTTGGGAATACTTTGCGGCTAATTCTACTTGCCCATAAACTAAGCTAACGGGGATCTCTTTTCCGTCGGGCCCCACAGGTCCGACCTCGGCCATGTGATTTGGGTCAGCCTTGGTGTACCGCGTCTTCACCATGGCCCAGGCTTCTCGGGCACCTTGTCGGCAGGCCGATATCTTCCGTAATTGGAAGCGCCGCCGTGCTCCCTTGAGCTTATCCGTAAGCTCTACAACACCTTGCATCACCTGCCGAACTTGTTCGTGCAGATGCGAGAGCTCGGATAGAAGATCACCTGCAGACCCGGGCATTTCCTCCGCAGGACGACCCGTCAGCATACCTACAGACATAATGCTGTTAGTCGGCTTCTTCGCCGAACTCCTTCAAAAGGATTCATTCAAGCACTTAATGAAAATGCCGCGCTGAAGCCGCCTTTTCTCCTTCTCGGAGTCTGCAAGATGGGCTCAAACGTCTTTTAGTTCCACGCTCAGCTTGACATTCGCGTCTAGGAGATTGTTTTTCTCCCGCCTAATCTCAGTCAGCACGCGTTTGCCAGCCTCTAGCTGTCGCACGACATGCTGGTCCTCCGGATTTTCTCTGGATTCATCTGCAAAATCTATTGTTAGATCTGCAGCCACGCTGCACACTATATGGTAACCATCATTCTTTAAAGTAAATATTACCAGCGGGAGGCTTTTTTGGTTCCTACAATGCGGCAACAGCGGCCCGCAGTTGGGTCTTGCATTCCTCCAGCTCTTGGGAAAGCCTGGTATTCTTCTCTGTAAGAACCTGCACAATAAAGATGATCCTTAAATCAGTTCTGCTAACTGTTTCAAGTCTCCGGGGCTACTGATACATATAAATCGCCAGATTTACTCACCCGTACATCCTTTACATACTGATCCGTGGCTCTGGCTAGACCATATTGAGCAGCATGGAGGTACGCCTCTCTGGAATTAAAGGCATCAAATGCCTCTGGTGAGAAACAAGCGTCACGGAGTACGGCCGGGCAGCGCCTATGATTCATGGCGCTTTCCACTTCTGAGTTACTAGCGGATAATCTGTTCGCGTCCTCCGTAGGGGGATTATCCAGTGCCTGCCCCATATCGGCTTTCGCCTCTATGTTCGGTCCTGGCGCCCGACTGGTGGAGGCGTGATCAGCAACATCGCCGGACATATTCCGGCGAGCATTTTTTCTATTAAAGAAACACGGGCGTCATTACATTTTGAGAAAGACGATAACCACGGAGCGGGGTTTTTATACCTTTGCATCGGCGTCTCCGTCCTGACCGCCTTCCTTTTTGGCCTACCCAACCTCGGCGCCTCTTGTTGGCGAGTTGCTGCGGGTTCAGCAGGGAGTCCCAAATGCCTTCCCTGTAAAAAATGCCATGTGTATATGGTGGGTGAAGTGTCTAAAAGGGGATCCTAGTTTTTGGAGTTGGGATTTTTGGTTTTTCTTACATGCGATGCAGGGAGCAGACAGGGATAGTCGGTCGTAATGGCCACCATGGCGTCGTCGCATCTTAACTGATAGAAGTGTCGGTCTATCAGCTCCACGAAGATAACCGGATCTTCTTCAAGTCCGGAGTCGAGGGCCCGGTCAGGGTCCTCCGGTTGTGGAGAGGGGCTGCTGACCTCCTTTATGGCTTTTTGCAGTTCCTACCGCAAACTGGCAAGGTGAATACTTACGACAAAAAATGCGGGGAAATGGAAGTAAGGGGATATAGCTTATCCATCTTGGAGGGTTGTACATGGAGAATCCATCCCGTGGCTTGATGCGGGTGAACTCCTCCTCCTCTCCCTTGAAAAATTCAGACAGAATTTTTGCTAAAGTGGCAGCATCGCCCGTATCCTTACGCCCGTAGCGGGTGGCGTCATCCGCCCCGTTGAAACACCACAAGGGGTGCCCACGGTATTGAAGTGGTTGCACTCCCCGCATTATGCAAATCAACATTAATTCGATTATTGTCAATCCTGATTTAGCCAGTGCTTTTATCTGTTTCATCAGATAGAGGACTTCTCTGTTGTTTTCCACCTGGGGGCTCCGTGGGCGCCAACCTCGGCGCTTCTTCAGAGGAGCATTGTTGAACTCAGGAAGACCCCACCGAACAGGATCCGGAAGGGGAACGTCCTCCATATAAAACCATTCTGAAGGCCAGTCTTCGGACGACTTCTTCGGGGTACCGGATAGGTATCCGGTATCGACGATGTGCCATATTTCGGCTCCGCCCACTTGATAAAGTGATCCCCTCTGTGTGCGAGGGACGAGGCAAAATAGCCTTTTCCATAGCTTGAAGTGAGCCTCGAAGCCCAGGAACAACTCGCAGAGAGCAACATAGTCGGCGATATGTAGAATGGAGGCAGGGGTGAAATTGTTTAATTGGAGGCCTTAGAACTCCAGGAGCCGGCGGAGGAACAGATGAATTGGAAATCTGAGTCCCCTTAGTAAATAAGGAACAAGGCAGACCTGTTCCCCCATGGAGGGACAGGGAAAGCTCTCCGCTTGCTCCCCGCCATTGTAGGTGGCAAGCCCGGCTCGAACGGGCACCACATACGCCGGAGGGAGAAATCCCTTGGTCTGCAGTTTGACCAATCGACTGTGTGGGACTGAACACCTCTCCCAATCACTGGGCTTAGGGCTACGGGGGCGGGAGGAGGAGCTACGGAGGTCGGCCATGCTGTAATGGATCTTTCCGAAACGTGCTCTGATGGATTCTCGCTGAGGGAAGGATGGTGTGGATCGGATCTAAGAATCCCTATCCCTTTAATGGACTATTTATTTATCTGGCTAGGGGGCAAATGTAAAAAGGCCCTGGCGCCTCGTATTCATTCGACGCACGGGAGATATCACTTATTGGGCACAGAGGCCAAGAGGTTCAACATTTATGGGCCCGGACACTGCTTACAAACACTTGGAAATTGGAGAAGAACCCGCCTTGCAATGCTGAACACAATACTGCGTGCCGGACTCATCGTCATTGAAGCCTAGTTCGGGGGCTACTGAGGGAGTCCAGGATTAGGGGGTATCCGGACAGCCGGATTATATCCTTCGGCCAGACTGTTGGACTATGAAGATACAAGGTTGAAGACTTCGTCCCGTGTCCGGATGGGACTCTACTTGGCGTGGAAGGCAAGCTAGGCAATACGGATATGTATATCTCCTCCTTTGTAACCGACCTTGTGTAACCCTAGCCCCCTCCGGTGTCTATATAAACCGGAGGGTTTAGGTCCGTAGGATAACAACAATCATACCATAGGCTAGCTTCTAGGGTTTAGCCTCTCCGATCTCGTGGTAGATCAACTCTTGTAATACCCATATCATCAAGAATAAATCAAGCAGGACGTAGGGTTTTACCTCCATCAAGAGGGCCCGAACCTGGGTAAAACATCATGTCCCCTACCTCCTGTTACCATCCACCTAGACGCACAGTTCGGGACCCCCTACCTGAGATCCGCCGATTTTGACACCAACACTAACCATGGACACGTGTTGCCATTTGATGAACGGGATCACATCATTAGGAGAATGATGTGATGGACAAGACCCATCCGTTAGCTTAGCATAATGATCGTTAAGTTTTTGTTATTGCTTTCTTCATAACTTATACATATTCCTTTGACTATGAGATTATGCAACTCCCGAATACTGGAGGAATACCCTGTGTGCTATCAAACGTCACAACGTAACTGGGTGATTATAAAGATGCTCTACAGGTATCTCCGAAGGTGTTTGTTAGGTTGGCATAGATCGAGATTAGGATTTGTCACTCCGAGTATCGGAGAGGTATCTCTGGGCCCTCTTAGTAATGCACATCATAATAATCCTTGCAAGCAATGTGCCTAATGAGTTAGTTGCGACATGATGTATTATGGAATGAGTAAAGAGACTTGCCGGTAACAAGGTTGTACTAGGTATAAAGATACCGACGATCGAATCTCGGGCAGGTAACATACCGACGACAAAGGGAATAACGTATGTTGTCATTACGGTACGACCGATAAAGATCTTTGTAGAATATGTGGGAACCAATATCAGCATCCAGTTTTCGCTATTGGTTATTGACTTGAGAGGTGTCTCGGTCATGTCTACAAAGTTCTCGAACGCGTAGGGTCCGCACGCTTAATGTTCGATGACGATTTTATTATATGAGTTATGTGATTTGGTGACCAAATTTTGTTCGGAATCCCAGATGAGATCACGGACATGACGAGGAGTCTCGAAATGTTCGAGAGGTGAAGATTCATATATAGGACGATGATATTCGGACACCAGAAGTGTTCTGGGGGTACCGGGTACATATCGGGTCACCGGAAGGGGTTCCAGGCATCCCACCGGCAACTACATGGGCCTAATGGGCCAAGAAGGGGACAGACCAGCCCCTAGGGGGCTGGTGTGCCCCATGAAGGCTAAAATAAGGGGGGAGGAAATAGGATAAGAGGGAAAGGAAGGGGAGGGATTCGGCCTCCCCCTTCATTCTCTCCTCCCTCCTCCCTTCCCCTTCCGGATGAATATGGAAGGGGGAGGCCGAATTGGGAGGCGCCCAAGTAGGATTCCTCCTACTTGGGGCGCCCCCTTAGCTGCCTCTCCTCCCCTCCAACCTATATATATGAGGGGGGTGGGCACCGCTAGAACACACAACATTGATTCCTAGCCATGTGTGGCGCCCCCTCCACAGTTTACGCCTCTGGTCATATTGTTGTAGTGCTTAGGCAAAGCCCTGCGCGGATCACTTCACCATCACCGTCACCATGCCGTCTTGCTGACGAAACTCTACCTTGACACTTTGCTGGATCAAGAGTTTGAGGGACGTCATCGAGTTGAACGTGTTCAGAACTCGGAGGTGCCGTACTTCGGTGCTTGATCAGTCGGAATGAGAAGAAGTTCGACTACATCAACCGCGTTGTCAAACGCTTCCGCTTTTGGTATACGAGGGTACGTGGACACACTCTCCCCTCTCGTTTCTATGCATCTCCTAGATAGATCTTGGGTGAGTGTAGGATTTTTTTTGTAATTGCATGCTACGTTCCCCAACACTTGCATCTAGAGTATTAAGTTCACAAAGAATAGAGTAACACATTAAGTAAGATGGCATGATGTAGAGGAATAAACTCAAGCAATATGATGTAAACCCCATCTTTTTATCCTCGATGGCAACAATATAATATGTGCCTTGCTGCCGCTACTATCACTGGGAAAGGACACCGCAAGATCGAACCCAAAGCTAAGCACTTCTCCCATTGCAAGAAAAACCAATCTAGTTGGCCAAACAAACCGATAGTTCGAAGATAATTACAAAGATACCAAATCATGCATAAAAGAATTCAGAGAAGATTCAAATAATATTCATAGATAAGCTGATCATAAATCTACAATTCATTGGATCTCGACAAACACGCCGCAAACAAAGATTACATCGGATAGATCTCCAAGAACGTTGAGGAGAACATGGTATTGAGAATCAAAGAGAGAGAGAAGAAGCCATCTAGCTACAAGCAATGGACCCGCAGGTCTGTGGTAAACTACTCACACTTCATCGGAAGGGCAATAGAGTTGATGTAGAAGCCCGCCGTAATCGAATCCCCCTCCGGCAGGATGCCGAAAAAGGCCCCTAGATGGGATCTCATGGGAACAAAAGGTTTGCAGCGGTGGAAAAGTATTTTCGTGGATGCTTCTAGTGGTTTGGGAATATATGTGAATATATAGGAGGAAGATCTAGGTCATGGGGTCACCGAGGGGCCCACAAGGGTGGAGGGCGTGGCCGCGCGCCCTCCACCCTTGTGATCACCTCGTGGCTCTTCTGACTTGCACTCCAAGTCTCCTGGATGTCTTCTGGTCCAAGAAAAATCATCGCGAAGGTTTTATTCCATTTGGTATTCCTTTTCTGCAAAACTCAAAAACAAGGAAAAAACAGAAACTGGCACTGGGCTCTCGGTTAATAGGTTAGTCCCAAAAATAATATAAAATAGCATATTAATTCATATAAAACATCCAAAACAGATAATATAATAGCATGGAACAATAAAAAATTATAGATACATTGGAGACGTATCAAGCATCCCCAAGCTTAATTCCTGCTCGTCCTTGAGTAGGTAAATGATAAAAATAGAATTTTTGATGTGGAATGCTACCTAACGTATTTATCCATGTAATTTTTCTTTATTTTGGCATGAATGTTCAGATCCATAAGATTCAAAACAAAAGTTTAATATTGACATAAAAGCAATAATACTTCAAGCATACTAACAAGGCAATTGTGTCTTCTCAAAATAACATGGCCAAGGAAAGCTTGTCCCTACAAAATCATGTAGTATGGATATACTCCATCTTCATCACACAAAATATTCAAATCTTGCACAACCCCGATGGCAAGCCAAGCAATTGTTTCATACTTTTGATGTTCTCAAACCTTTCAACTTTCACGCAATACGTGAGCGTGAGCCATGGACATAGCACTATAGGTGGAATATAATATGGTGGTTGTGGAGAAGACAAAAAGAAGGAGATAGTCTCACATCAACTAGTCATATCAACGGGCTATCAGTAGATATCAATGTGAGTGAGTAGGGATTGCCAAGCAACGGATGCACTAGAGCTATAAGTTGATGAAAGCTCAAAAAGAAACTGAGTGGGTGTGCATCCAACTTGCTTGCTCACGAAGACCTAGGGCAATTTGAGGAACCCATCATTGGAATATACAAGCCAAGTTCTATAATGAAAATTCCCACTAGTATATGAAAGTGACAACATAGGAGACTCTCTACCATGAACATAATGTGCTACTTTGAAGCACAAGAGATGCCCATCAGTAGATATCAATGTGAGTGGGTAGGGATTGCCATGCAACGGATGCACTAGAGCTATAAGTTTATGAAAGCTCAAAAAGAAACTAAGTGGGTGCGCATCCAACTTGCTTGCTCACGAAGACCTAGGGCAATTTGAGGAAGCCCATCATTGGAATATACAAGCCAAGTTCTATAATGAAAAATTCCCACTTGTATATGAAAGTGACAACATAGGAGACTCTCTACCATGAATATAATGTGCTACTTTGAAGCACAGGTGTGGTAAAAGGATAGTAACATTGCCCCTTCTCTCTTTTCTCTCATTTTTTTGTTTTGGGCCTTCTCACTTTTTTTGGCCTCTTTTTTTTCGTTCGGAGTCTCATCCCGACTTGTGGGGGAATCATAGTCTCCATCATCCTTTCCTCACATGGGACAATGCCCTAGTAATGAAGATCATCACACTTTTATTTATTTACAACTCAAGAACTACAACTCGATACTTATAACACAATATGACTCTATATGAATGCCTCATGCGGTGTACCTGGATGTACAATGAATCAAGAGTGACATGTGTGGAAGAATTATGAACGGTGGCTTTGCCACAAATACGATGTCAACTACATGATCATGCAAAGCAATATGACAATTATGAAGTGTGTCATAATAAAGGAAACGGTGGAAAGTTGCATGGCAATATATCTCAGGATGGCTATGGAAATGCCATAATAGGTAGGCATGGTGGCTGTTTTGAGAAAGGTATATGGTGGGTGTATGGTACCAGTGAAAGTTGCACGGTACTAGAGAGGCTAGCAATGGTGGAAGGGTGAGAGTGCGTATAATCCATGGACTCAACGTTAGTCATAAAGAACTCACATACTTATTGCAAAAACCTATTAGTTATCAAAACGAAGTACTATGCGCATTCTCCTAGGGGGATAGATTGGTAGGAAAAGACCATCGCTCGTCCCCGACCGCCACTCATAAGGAAGACAATCAATAAATAAATCATGCCCTAACTTCATCACATAACGGTTCACCATACGTGCATGCTACGGGAATCACAAACTTTAACACAAGCATTTCTACAATCCACAATTACTCACTAGCATGACTCTAACATCACCATCATTATATCTCAAAAAAACCATAAGGAATCAAACTTCTCATAGTATTCAATGCACTTTATATGAAAGTTTTTATTATACCCCTCTAGGATTTCTATCATATTAGGACTAAATTTACAACCAAAGAAAATTACCATATTGTTTAGAGACTCTCAAAGTAATATAAGTGAAGCATGAGAGTTCAATAATTTCTATAAAATAAAGCCACCGCCGTGCTCTAAAAAGATATAAGTGAAGCACTAAAGCAAAATTGCCTAGCTCAAATGATATAAGTGAAGCACATAGAGTATTCTAATAAATCACGATTCGTACGTGTCCCTCTCAAAAGGTGTGTACAGCAAGGATGATTGTGGCAACCTAAAAAGCAAAGACTCATATCATACAAGACGCTCCAACCAAAACACATATCATGTGGTGAATAAAAATATAGCCTCAAGTAAAGTTACCGATGGACGAAGACGAAAGAGGGGATGCCTTCCGGGGCATCCCCAAGCTTAGGCTCTTGGTTGTCCTTGAATATTACCTTGGGGTGCCTTGGGAATCCCCAAGCTTAGACTCTTGCCACTCCTTATTCCACAGTCCATCAAATCCTTATCCAAAACATGAAAACTTCACAACACAAATCTCAACAGAAAATCTCATAAGCTCGGTTAGTATAAGTAAATAAATCACCACTTTTGGTACTGTTGTGAACTCATTATTTATTTATAATGGTGTAATATCTATCGTATTCCAACATTTCCATGGTTCATACCCCCCCCCCCCGATACTACCCATAAATTCATCAAAATAAGCAAACAACACATAGAAACAGAATATGTCAAATACAAAACAGTCTGTACTAATCTGTAACTATGGAATACTTCTGTAACTCCAAAAATTCGAAAAAAATAGGAAAACCTAAGAATTTTGGTTATTAATATTCTGCAAAAATAATCAGTATTTTATCAGGCTTGTGTTAAAAATGAGAATTTTTTTACTGAGCGCAAAAGTTTCTGTTTTTCAGCAAGATCAAGTCAACTATCACCATAAGCCATCCCAAAGGTCTTACTTGGCACAAACACTAATTAAAACACAAAAACACATCTAACTAGAGGCTAGATGAATTATTTATTGCAAAACAGAACCAAAAAGCAAAGAACAAAAATAAAATTGGGTTGCCTCCCAACAAGCACTATTGTTTAACGCCTTAGCTAGGCATCGATAATTTTAATGATGCTCACATGAAAGATAGCAATTGAAACATGAAGGGAGCGTCATGTAGTATATGAAAGTTACATCTAAGTCTAACACACTTCCTATGCATAGGAATTTTATAGGAAAACAAATTAGCAAGACAAGCAAGATCTAGCATATGCAAGGAAGAAGAAAGAAGCAATAGCAATCTCAACATAATGAGAGGTAATTTAGTAACATGAAAATTTCTACAACCATATTTTTCCTCTCTCATAATAATTACATGTGGGATCATATCCAAATTAAAAAATATAGCTATCACATAAAATTTTCTCTACATGATCCACATGCATGCAAAGTTGACACTCTTCCAAAATAGTGGGAATATCATCAAATAAAGTCATGACCTCTCCAAACCCACTTTTATCAAAAACTTCATAAGATTGAACATTATCCAAATATGTGGGATCTAAAGTTGACACTCTTCCGAACCCACTTTCAGTATTATTGCAAACATTATCATCAATCTCATATTCATAATGGGGCTTAAATAAATTTTCAAGATTATAAGAAGAATCACCCCAATCATGATCATTGCAATAAGTACTGGACATAGCAAAACCAGCATCCCCAAGCTTAGGGTTTTGCATATTATTAGCACAATTGACATTAATAGAATTTATAATAACATGATTGCAATCATGCTTTTCATTCAAGGAGCTATTGTGAATCACTTCGTAATTTTCTTCTTTTAGTACTTCATCACAATTTTCATATTCACGAATTTCAAGCAAAACTTCATAAAGATAATCTAGTGCACACAACTCACTAGCAATTGGTTCATCAAAATTGGATCTTTCAAAAAGATTAGCAAGTGCATGAGGATCCATATCAATAGATTTTCAGCAAGCAAAGATGCAAGCAAACAGAAGGCACATGGCAACACAAGAAAAGGTAGCAAACGAGCAAAAAGGCATACGGAAAGACGAACAGAAAGAGGGCGAAGAAAAAGGAAAATCTTTTTGAAAATCATTTTAGAAGTGGGGGAGAGGAAAACCAGAGGTGGATGGCGAATAATGTAATACAAGAGATGAGAGTTTTATTATAGGTACTTGGTATGTCTTGACTTGGCGTAGATCTCCCCGGCAACGACACCAGAAATTCTTCCGGCTACTTCTTGAGCTTGCGTTGGTTTTTCCCTTGAAGAGGAAAGGGTGATGCAACAAAGTAGAGATAAGTATTTTCCTCGGTTAGAGAACCAAGGTATCAATCCAGTAGGAGACAACGCACAAATCACCAATACCTACACAAACAATCAAACAACTTGCACCCAACGCGATAAAGGGGTTGTCAATCCCTTCATGGTTACTTTCAAAAGTGAGATCTACTAGAGATAAATGAAACTAAACAAACAATAAAGTAAATATTTTGGGGTTTTTTGGTTTATACATAGGAAAGTAAAAGATTGCAAAATAGTAGATCGAAAACTAATATGATGGAAAATAGTAGATCGGAAACTTATATGATGGAAAATAGACCCCGGGGCCATAGATTTCATTAGAGGCTTCTCTCATGATAGCAAACAATATAGTGGGTGAACAAATTACTGTCGAGCAATTGATAGAAAAGCGCAAAGTTATGATGATATCTAAGTCAATGATTATGAAATATAGGCATCACGTCCGTGTCAAGTAGACCGAAACGATTCTGCATCTACTACTATTACTCCACACATCGACCGACTCCTGCTTGCATCTAAAGTATTAAGTTCATGATGAACAGAGTAACACATTAAGTAAGATGACATGATGTAGAGGAATAAACTCAAGCAATATGATGTAAACACCATCTTTTTATCCTCGATGGCAACAATTCAATACATGCCTTGCTGCCTCTACTGTCACTTGGAAAGGACACCGCAAGATTGAACCCAAAGCTAAGCACTTCTCACATTGCAAGAAAAACCAGCCAAACCGATAGTTTAAAGAGAATTACAAAGATACCAAATCATGCATAATAGAATTCAGAGAAGATTAAAATAATATTCATAGATAAGTTGATCATAAATCCACAATTCATCGGATCTCGGCAAACACAGCGCAAAAGAAGATTACATCGGATAGATCTCCAAGAACGTCGAGGAGAACATGGTATTGAGAATCAAAGAGAGAGAGAAGAAGCCATCTAGCTACTAGCACTACCAAAAAAGACACATTCGTGACATTTTGGGCCGAACGAATTTTTTTCTGTCATGCTTATGACACTTCTATGACGATAATTGTGACAAAACCCAATATCATCATAGATGTGGTGGGATCCAACTTCTATGACAAAAAATCATGACAGAAAATGGTATTTTCGTCCTGGGATGGCCGGAGACGCAACTGCATGACATTCTTTGGGCCGTCCATGTCGGAGAAAACCGTGGTAGAAGCGAGGGCGAGGAAAATATCAGGGGAGTTCCCGGTTACTGTGGGTTGTCGGGGGCCAAGCGATGCATGTTTCTCTCGTACGTACGCGTGTGTGTGAGAGGCATTGCGCTCTAACTGAACCCGAGCGAGGCGTTGGGCTCTAACTGAACCCAAGCGATTGCACTGCAGGCTACGTGTTACTGAACCCGAGCGATCGATCGACTTAACTGAACCCGAGTGATTCCTTCGCTACTGTTGCTAAATGAAGCCGATCGATGCTGCCTCTGGATGAAAAATGAGCGTTGTTGGGGGGTTTGGATGAACAGTTCCCGGTGGGGGGTTGGATGAACAGGACCCCGTGGTAGTAGAGGCCGTTGCCGCTGGATGAACAGGACCCCGATCGATCGAGCCGGTGGATGAACAGGACCCCGTGGAGGGCTGGATGAACAGGACCCCGTGGAGGGCGAGATGAACAGTAGCCGGTGGAGGGATGGTTGAACTGTAGCCGATGGAGGGCTGGATCAACAGTAGCCCGTGGAGGGGTGGTTGAACAGGACCCCGTGGAGAGGGCTGGTTAAAGAGTAGCCGGTGGAGGAGCGCGTGGTGGAGGCTGGATGAACAGGAGCCCGTGGATGAACAGTCATTGGTGAAGGCTGGAGGAAGTCGATGGTGGATGAACAGGAGCTCGTGGAGGTTGGAGGTGGTCGAAGGTGGAGATGAACAGTATCACGTGGAGGCCCGTTTGCGGTACACTACACCCCTCTCGATCAACAGGACCCTGTTTCCAGCATAGGAGGTTAGTTTCCTCCATTTTGCGGTATGCTAGACCCCTCCCGATGAACATGATCCCGTTTTCACCGTGGACGGCCGAACACAAGGTCGTTTCCTCCGTTCTGCGGTACGCCAGGTCTCGTTTCCAATGGTTGTTCCGTCCAAGCCGGTTGGCTCCCGATGAACAGCACACGTTCCGTTGCCTCCCGATAAACACGACGCGTTTCGTTGCCTCCCCATGAACCCGACGATGACGTAGTTTCTCCATTTCGACCCAGATACAACCATGTACACGAGCCCTGGCCGTACGTATGCACCAGTAGGCGTTCGAGACCCCGCCCCTATGTACGTACGTGGCCGTATTTACTTTCTTGCACCCTGGCCGCTGTACATACGTGTACGTGCTACATGCGCGCCTCTACTACGAAACGTGCACGCCTGTACTACCACACATGCCCTTCCTTACACGGCCACGGTTCATCACTGCAGCCTGTAGATAGACCGATCGACCAGTATGTACGTACACGTTCTTGACTAGAATGACAACGCTACGTACACTTCGATGGGTGGGTCCTGACTGTCAGGCACATCCTTGCATGCGAAGATGTAGCTGGTGGGTCCCAACAGTCAGGGGGGCGATTCATTTTTGCCTGTAATAAGGACGCACTTCCTTAAGTGTGAAGATGTAGCTGGTGGGTCCCAGCAGTCAGGGGGGAAATGTTTTCTTTTTGTGAAATACGGTGGCCCATTCGATGGGTCCCCGCCGTCAGGTGGAGGAATCATTATTTTGCGCGTCATAAGGAGGCACTTCCTTGTTGCGGACGTGGACCCAGCTGTCAGCCTCTCGACGTGCAGTACTCTTCCGATGGAAGTCGTTCCTTGACCACGTTGACCATGCTGCGCCGAGAGCACCAGGGCGGTGGACGACGGCGAGGCCAATAGGAAGGGGACGACGCGGAGCCGGGGAAGACGCGATAGTGGATGCCCACGCGGAGAGGAGTATGAGGGTTGACTAGTTCGGCTGCGGTGTGAGGTTGTCGTCGTCGCAGGGCCTGGCTAGCGGTGGGAGTGGTAGGGGCGGTGAGGCCTCCACGGCAGCATAGTCGGCCACGGGACACAGGAGCAGGCAGCACGACCGGCGTTGCTTTGGGCGGCTGGTGCAAGAAGACCAGAGGTTGAAGAATCACGATGGCCGTTGGATGGACATCATACGGTCACTGCAGCTAGAATTGTTTATATTGACTAAGTTAACAAAGCCCTTGGTATGCGTCAACTTAGTAGGCCCACAGGTTAGCCTCCAAAATGGTGCGCCCCAGATGTTAGGGGGAGGAATCATTTTTTGGGCGGCTAAAGCTAGAATATCCGAGATTGAAGAAGAAGCACGACATCCGTTAGATGAACATCCAACGGCAACTTCTGCTAGAACCATGTGTTAAATATAAGTTGACAAAGCCTTGCATACGTGTCAACTAATATTTTTTAGGGGACACGTCAACTTAGTAGGCCCACAAGTGTGTGGCAGAGAACTTATAGCCCATTTGCGATTTGTAAGAATGTACATCCCATTTTTGAATTCTAATGGAATTTACTACATCCCATTTAGAGTTTGTTAAAAGTACATCCAATTTTCTAGCTAGTACAACGATTAATAATTTCAACCAACCGTTCAAAATAGAATTCAATAAAATTTCCCACATTTTGATGGGATCCGGAATATTTTTATCCCGAAATTTCTAGTCAGATTAAATACAATTTCAATATAAATTTGTATTACGTAAAAATCCAACGAAACATTGTGCGTGCAAAAATTAATGAAATTAAAATTTTCAAAATCCAAAAGTAATATTTTATATACTAATTACGTGTTTGGTGCATATTTTTATAGTTACTGCCCATTTTTTATAATTACATCCCAGTTATTATGTCTTAAAGCTCATTTTCTTGTGAAGCCTAATGCATCCCTCCTAGGAAAGATTTGCAGCCCAGCGGGGCGGAGAATAACAAGTTGACCCGGATTGTGTACAACTATCGGCCCAGTTGCATTCCTGATGTTGAAAAAAAGGCATGTGTAATACAATACAACCTTACATGGCTACTCAGCCCACATTCAGCGACGCCGGAAAGGGCCAAACAAGGCTTCTGTACAACTTTTTGAAGTCACTGAGCTCAATTAATAATTTAAGAAAAAAGTTAGAGTAAAGTGGAACCTAATTAAAAGTTGTCACGAGCGAAGAAATAATTCAATGGGTCCCACTTGTGCGCGCGCGCGTGTGTGTGTGTTTATGTGTGTGAGAGAGAGAGAGACCCATCGGTCGATGCTCGTAAATACATCTTTTAGCCATATGCATTGATGATGCTCAGTAAACACTTATATAGTTGGCACAATCATATAGAACAACATAGCACACTGAACTTGCATACAAAATTTCACGCAGGCGACACAATCAGGGTGGAAGCAGTGGATCGCTACGGGTAGGGCTATGTTGAAACCAACAAACTCATACATAACAGTTCATCGTCTTTATCAATGACGGGGAAATATCTTGAATATTGTGCAAAGAAAACAGACAAACAACACAATATATAAGTTCTGCTAGAATATTAAGTTGACGTACAACCCTTTCTAAAAAAAGTTCAAGTAAAAAAATAGAACAGGTCACAATCAAATGTACTGGCACATCAGTGCTTCACACCCATAGCTCGGATTTAACTAGATTCGGTTGTTACCTCAAATTAGAGCACATCCAGGCAGCCAGCTCTGCCTCTTCTCCCAAAGAAGCAGTGGCCTCCGCCGCGCGATGGAGTAGGCCCTATGCCATCCATCGTTCCGAGCAACACGGGGAAAGCCTAATGTTGACTCCTGTAATGGACGTCGTCGACGGACCCAAGCACCAACGGCGGCAATAGAATTTCAATTGATGGATTGACCACTTCTTCGACATGCACGAACACTCGATATAGGTACATCCCTAATGTGGTCCGCGGCGACCTTGGTGGCGACGAATAGTACAACCTCGGTTCCTGCACCGGCATCTCAACACCAATCACCTTCGGTATGGTGGACGGCTTCTTCATCCATGCCATAACTGTCAGAGCCCAGCTGTTTGGAGGAACAAACATACTTACGAGCTCACATCCAAGGTCGTTGATAAGCTCATTCATGGACTCGCTGTTCCAAGCACGTCGAGGCATGCCATGGAAGATAAGCTTTGTTAAAAACTCAAGCTCAATGGGCACCAAGCCCCATCTTGGGTGCCACCGATCAAATCTCACCAGCGCGCCATCGCAGAACAAACGCCGGGAAGATTCAAACACATGACTGCAATCGAAAGTAGTTTGGAACCTGACGAAGAAATCAGCCGGTGGCGGACAGACTTCGATGAGCAAGTCACTTATTTGGATGCCATGCACAATGCCAAGGGCTTTGACAAGGTCGTCCGGCGAGACGGGAGGCCAGTCGCCGTTAATGGTTACCATTAGCACTTTGCCGGAAAACTGGTCATCAAGCGCCGCCAGCCACTGTTGAGCGACAGCACGCAACGCCCGAAGGCAGGACGGACCTCAGCCGGAGATCTGCGTTGATCGGTGACATGATAGAGCGCTTGAGTACACGTAGTACATGAGGGGGATTTGGGGGAACAGGAGTAGGAATCGAGATTCCAGAGGTGGGGGAGGGGCAGGAGATTGGGGATGAAAAGGTAGCATGAATTTCGAACACGCGCCAGTATGCTCTCAGCGCGCAAGCGCACGAAAACATCGGTGGCACCCACATGTCGGCCTAAGAGTCCCTATTCTTTCTTTTTTTGAGAGCCCGACCTTTTTTTAGGATCTTTTGAGAGCCCGGCCTGAGAGTCATAATTGACCTATTTGGCATTGCGTTACTACTCGGCCCATATTCAACGACACCACACTGGCCCAAACAAGTGTACATCATTGAAAAGACACTGAGCTCAAATTTTAACTTGAAAAAAGGAGATATACTCTAAACACTGGAGAATGGTGATGCCCTCATTTAGCCTACTAGCAGTTCGAGACAATAAACAGTTCGAAACAACGATATATACATCATTCTGAGATTGCCTTTAACTATTGGTAAGACTAATAATACATGAGATGTATAATGTGAAAATTATATCATTGGAAGCTTCTTTCACGTACGAATTTGATGGTATGCTTTGTGTAACTTGCATGTTATATATTATTGTTATAACTCCTGGTCAAAGTTAGCCTCAAAAAATGATTAGGCCCTATATAGATGGAAGGAGGGAGTATGTAAGATTTGCTCACACATCTGATTAATTGCTTGTTTGCATCAGCCAGCCATACCAGGACTGTTTGCTTTGATTACTTCTTGTTCTTGACCTAACACTCTAATAGAGCTTGTCAATGATTTAAACACTAAGGGTTGCTGTAATGGGTCCTTGTCTAACTCATAGGTGACATAAAGGTTTGGCTGTACACTAAAGTAGGCTCTCCAAGAGTACCTGGAGATCCAGTTCGAAGGCATGCATAGTTTTTACATAGTGCACACATAGAAAATGGTCATTTCATTGTGTGCAAGTGCAAGAGATGTGGCATGTTTCATTATGTGGTGTTGTTTTGTTATAATCTCATCCTTTTGTGTTGTTCACAGACTGGAAAGTATGCATATTTATCTTCCATGGAGACGAGTAACTAGTTTGTGTCACCTTGTAGAGGGGGTGCAATGAAGATAAGATTGAGGATTTCCAAGTACAAGATGTTAGGAATGAGCCTTGCAAGAGAAGTAGAAGCAGCGCTGAGCTTATTCAACCAGTTAAGGTAAGTCACTGTATCCAACTCAATAGTTCAATTCCTTGTTTGTTTCAGGCATAGTTAATTTGCTCTTTCCAATTGCTTTATTTGTCCTCAGTTGATGAGATGCCCAAACAATGATGCCTGATGTTGGGTACTTGTATAACTATTATTTGACATAATTAAAGGCCTTACCATTTAGTTACTCTGGCGAAGTGTGCCTGAAGCTTTGAAGTCTATTAACAACCTATTACTGCATGAGGCTCACAATCTAGTTTATACTAGGCTAATGATTGCATAGTTTTGCTTGTTGTAGTAGGTTTGTATGAATCCCTCTGCTGTTCATTATGCTCCCTAAGACTTTAATTGAGCTACAGAATGCCCAACTGCTTGCTTACTTATATGCAACATGTTGTCTAAATTTGTAACTTGTATGTGTTTTGGATTTGGCCCCAACATCATGCTCCTCTGGTGAGCTAAGAGAGATTTCTGTATGTAGGCTGCACAGACTACCATTTTATAATTTTTAAAAATATCACCTGCTTATGCTTCATGACGTGTAACATTATTGTTAGTCCAGTTTGCCATGTAAAAAATAGTCTGTCTTGCTCGCTTCACTATTGTAACTATATTTTTGCCCTAGTCATGTGTACTTACAGAAACTTTTTAGGATGAAGTGACATCAACACAAAGATCTGCGAGCAGTGCGGCATGGCCGTTACCGAATGATTATGGATTGGAATTGGAATGTGCTGATGTTCTTGAGCATCAACTAGAGGTGGCAAGACAACGTGTACATGATTCTCAACGTACAATCAACAAGTTGAGACTGGACATGCAGGTATTAGATGCAGGAGTCAAAAAAAATGAAACAAGACACTGAGATAACCACGAAGGAATTGTAGATTTTGCACACTGAAATTTGTGTTATCTGAATCCGGCCAATCCTATTTTCTGAAGAGATTATAGTTCAAATGGTAAGTTATGTTGATGCGTGTCCATGATGTATGAGCATTATTTGTTCAGTGTATGTAATTTGCTGTTTGTGTACACTTTATTATCACTGGTGCCAAACTATAATGCCCAGTGGGTATATTCGGTTGTAATTTCTTTATTGTATAGTGTAGGATTATTCTACGTTTCTATGCCTTAGTGTTTTTATTGTATAGTGTATGTTTTTTAGAGGCGATAGTATGTCCAACACGCCGAAACATTTCCTGGACGCCATACAAACGAACAAACATGTGTAGTCAAAGCGGGCCTTAACTGGGATGGTCAAAATAATATTAAGTGGATCCTAAATGATGTGGCCCACTGAAACAACGGCTCTTAGCAGGCTGTTAACAGGCCAAAAGCTCGATAGCGCCGTATAAATGGAAATGGCCCGTGGGCCTCTAGCAGGCCGAAATAAATTTCAATTTTGTCTCGGCCCTTTTACTTTACGGGCCAGTAAGAGGCCCAAAGTGTTATGGGCCAGAGGAGGCCCAATTTGTAAACTAGGCTTTTAACAGGCCAAAAGTCGCGTTGGGCTGAAATGATGCCGTGCGGAACGTGGGCCCCTAATGGACCTAAAGTCAAAGGCCCAACTGTTGTGCGGGCTGTTAACAGGCCGAGAGCAAAATGGGCTAAGAGTTGGCCCATTTACCGAATGGGCCGAGGACAGGCCTAAAGTCACAATGGGCTAGAATTGGCACAACTGCAGAATGGGCCAAAAAATGGCTGAAAGACGTTCCGGGCCATTAACGGGCTGGAACTGACGATGGACTGCTAACAGACCGAAAGAAGTCCGGGCCGCAATTGGGCCTAAAGACATAGCGGGCCGTTAACGGGCTTAAACTAACAATGGGCTGAAAATTGTCAAATCTAGAATGGGCCTTTGCTGGGCCGATTCTATGTAAGTTGTATGGGCCGTGCTTGCATATGGGCCTGACTCAATTAGGCCGCTAATGGGCCGGCCCGCTTATTTTGACATGCCCAGCCTTTTCACCAGAATGGGCCTCTGTTGGGCCGTGCCACGTGTCCACTTGTGATAGGCGCCTCCTGTCCAATGAATGGATGAGATATGTCCCAACGATGAGCCAACACGCGTTTCCTCCGGCCAATGACAATTTTACACATGGAAAATCCTCATTGGTCCGGGCTGTTAATGGGTTATCGGATCCAAAACCGGACCTGATACCTTAACTGCGACCCGTTAGGGTGGATACCACGTGTCAGTCACCCTTGACGAAAGCACTTCCATGACACGCGATTTATCGTCATGGAAGTGGACACTTCCGTGATGATAATTTTGGTAATGTCATTGTCGGTGTCAAAATCGGCGGATCTCAGGTAGGGGCTCCCGAACTGTGCGTCTAGGCGGATGGTAACAGGAGGCAGGGGACACGAGTTTTACCCAGGTTCGGGCCCTCTTGATGGAGGTAAAACCCTACATCCTGCTTGATTTATTCTTGATGATATGGGTATTACAAGAGTTGATCTACCACGAGATCGGAGAGGCTAAACCCTAGAAGCTAGCCTATGGTATGATTGTATGTTGTCCTACGGACTAAAACCCTCCGGTTTATATAGACACCAGAGAGGGCTAGTGTTACACAAGGTCGGTTACAAAGGAGGAGATATCCATATTCGTACTGCCTAGCTTGCCTTCCACGCTAAGTAGAGTCCCATCCGTACACAAGACGAAGTCTTCAATGCTGTATCTTCATAGTCTAATAGTCCGGCCAAATGATATAGTCCGGCTGTCCGGAGACTCCCTAATCCAGGACTCCCTCAGTAGCCCCTGATCCAGGCTTCAATGACGATGAGTCCAGCGTGCAGTATTGTCTTCGGCATTGCAAGGCGGGTTCCTCCTCCGAATACACCCCGAAAGAATTTGAATACAATAATAGTGTTCGACCCTGCAAAATAAGTTCACATACCACCGTAGAGAGAATAATATTTCCAACTTGTGGGAGTTCGACCCGGCCCAGCACCAGACTCTGAGCGACCTCTTCGACATGACGCACAAGGACGTCTGGAAGGTGTTGTTCAAGGGCGCCGAGGTCCCTCCCTCTCTCACTGAGGACCGCGGGCTAAGGGCAAAGCGCCGAGCGCATTCGGTGAGTTCTATACATCCGGTAGGATATTTATTTCCCCTAGCTTAACCATGTGCGGGATCTGATCTCCATGACTTTGACAGGACTGGGTGGAGATGTCGGGGCAGATTAATTGTCCGGCCCCTCTGTCCGAAGACACTGCGAGCGCTCTCATGACGGAGATGCTAACTCTGGCTCCCTACCAGGTGCCGGAGAAGACCAAGAAGGCCAAGGGAACCCGAAAGAGCTCCCAGCGCCAGGTGTTATCGGACTCATCGTTCGATAACTCCGCGACGCACTCCTCCCCCAAAGATGAGGAGGAAGATGAAGATGTTCCCCCTCCAATCGGGGGAGACAAGAAAAGGAAGGCCGCCCCTACCGGGGGGGGCGAAGCGTCCAAGAAGGGAAGGACTCTCCTTCCGGACTACTCCACCACCGCTACTGAAGGCGAAGACGAGTGGCTGCTCAGGGCCAAGCCCCTGGTGAAGTCGTAAGTATTCGGATACCAAAGTAACTCATAGCATTCCTTTGTCGCACTGCTTCTCCTAACGCCGAATTATGATTGTGCATACCGCCCCAAACCCGTATCGACGTATCCTCGTCGGACGGCTCCCTGGGCTCGTCGGATATGGGTAGCGATCAACTTCCGACCGCCACCTCCCCTTACCCTACGGACAATGCCGAGGTGTTGCCTCAAGAGGCACTGGGTCGAGGGGAGACAGTCCCGGAGGCGCCTCAAAGCGACCTTCCGGACTCCGGGTGCAGGGGGAGCAAAGCCCCTGAGGGCTCCGAGTTCGGCCCTCAGCCGAACACCGCGCCGGAACCTCCAGTGGTTCCGGACTCGGGCAGGCGGCTTCCTTCCAAGAGGGGCAAGACGCCTGTGCCGGTGACATCTGCCTATCCAGAGGCACCGGACAATCTGCTGGGAGCGCTTCGCAGCGCTTCCATTGACGAAGAGCACCGCACTATTATGAGTGCGGTGATCAAGAAGGTTCAGTCCGCTAAGAGCGGACTGACTGAAGCCTGTGCCAGCCTTCTAACAGGCTTTGGGGTAAGTATTTAAACTATAGTAAAAATATTACGCATAGACAGTAGCCCCTGATGCTCTGTTCGGTGTTCACAAAGAAAAGCCGAATAGAGGATCAAACAATATCGCAGGAGTCTAACATAAGTATGTCTATATGTGTATGCAGGCTTCGCTGCTGGCCTCTGCCGCACAGACTGCGGAGGTTGCCGCATTGAAGCAGGACCTTGAGGGGTCCAAGAAAGAGCTCGGCCTTGCCAAGAGACAGCTCGAGGAGAACAAGGGTAAGCAATACCCTATCTATAGATATGTATATATATAAAAGAAGACGCGATTGCAAAATGACAGGATCATCGTCAATTTGCCAGGGGCCACGACCGAGGTGGCGACCTTGAAGCAAGCGCTATCCGAGGCCGAAGACAAAGCGGCCAAGGAGCGCACCGAGCGAGAAAGGCAGGAGGCACGGGTGGGCGAGGTGCAGCAAGAGCTCCAAGCTCTCGTGTTGAAGCATGAGGCATTGGAGCGTGACTCAAAGACGCGAGAGTCCGAGCTTGCCGTGGCCCTCGAAAGCGCGAAAAATGCCAAGGCTGAAGCCCAAAAAGCCCTCCAGGAGATTGAGGCGATGAAGAAAATAGCGGCGGGTAAGGCATTCTTTATGCAGAGCAAGCATGTGAAAGTAAATTACTTATTAGTTACCTGAATCCGGAGCTCTCCAGGAGCGTTCACAGATTTGCCCCGTAGCATGTCGGATGCCGCGTAGTTTTACCAGGCCGAGGAGGGAAGCTCAACAGAGAAGTTGTTCTAGTCTCAGTATACTGGGGCCGAACACCCGGTGCCCATGAGCGACCAGCTAAAGCAGTTGGCCGAGGTACACAAGGCGGCCGAACAAGCCATGAAGGGCTTTATAGTCTGGATGTGGCCTGGCGACGCCCTTCCCAACAGCTACTTCGGCCTGGTGAGGCGGCTCGTGGATGCCTACCCACGGCTGGAAGTCATCAAGCGGTCCGTCTGCATCGAAGGTGCACGCCGGGCTTTCGCCCGTGTGAAGGTGCAATGGGCCAAGCTGGATGTCGTGAAGCTGATTAAGGAAGGGCCGCCGGCGGGCAAAGAGCATCGCCACCCCGAGATGTACTATGAGGGTGTCATGTAGGGTTCCCGTCTCGTAGCGGACGAGTGTATGAAAGATGTAATATTTAAATAGACTTGCTCGTGTAATCCTGTATCTATGAAAACTTGTTCATATGCGTTATGCAACGCTTGTTTGAATTTAAAATATTACCTTCTGTTTGGCTGTTTATCAAATATGAGAGATGGCTAGTCGTCGGCTTCTGCCCCCATGCCACGAGTGCTGGGGTGTTCGGGATAAACCTGAGCACTCTTGTTCCCATTGTTGCGTCCTTCGAGGGAGGTGCTCAGCACAATGAACAAGGCAATCGGACTATATTGCATTATCACTCTCACTTAGCCATAGAATTCTATAATTTTAAATTTCGGTGAAACCCCTAGTATTCGGAAGGCCGAATTCAAGGCGCGATACATGCCTTAAGCCGGACAGGGCCGACTCCTCGCTCTAAGCGGCATAAGTCTTTAGGGACTTGAAAACCTCTCGAACAGTGACAAGTCTATCGCCTTATCATGACTGTCAGTTTTAGCTTTCTCTACTGAGGTGCTTAGCCCAGTTGAACCGGGGCACAATCGCAGTAGTTCTCCCAGTGCTACCTTAGCCGATATAGCGGAACGTAAGGTACCAAAACATGGGAGCCGGGCAAACCCAACTATTGACCAAAGACATGATTCGGAGCTGATGCATATAATGTTATAAGTTCGGGGTGCCGCACTTGTGAAAGTGTTCGGACTTCTCACACCATATTGTGGGGTACTTAAGCCCCTGTTGTATTGGCCGTAACAAAGTGTACGGGTGCTGGATGTCACGAATGAACATATATATATATATATATAAAGAAGAATGCAATAAAAGCCTTAATGCAATGCATTGTTTATTAAAAAATGTGCGTTAGAGCAGAATGATGCAGGTAGTGCAATAAGCAAAAAGTAGGACTGTGTCCCCTCCAAGGGCAAGCTGAGGAACAATATTAAAGCAAGTATTTCACTCGTTATCATAATCCACCTGGGAGTTCCGTGGTGTGATGTAGCTTTCTGCCTCCTTGGTTGCTGCATCATGTGTTTGGCAATCATGCTGCCGGACAGGGTTTCCAGAGATTAATGTCCTGAAAGAGAAAAATAACAAAGCGTGAAGCCCCTAGTGCGGTTTAAGCCGCGTATTGGGGCGTGCCGTCGTTGTGCCCCCTCCCCACCTATGCCCATGGTATTTTTAATGCATAATTATGTACGTGTGGCACGAATTTCGCCGTTTGGCTGGGTCGGTGTGGGGGCCGCATTGCTGTGTGATCTCGGGACGTGCCAGGCGGTCCAGTTGCCGATTACTCCGGGCGCGCTTGAAGTTGTCCGGGTCCTTAATCGCCGAACTAGTGGATTACCTTAAGAGGCTGCTTTGTGCTTCTGCTGCGAGGGCCGCAGTGTGCTCCTCCGTGCGGAGAGAGCACTCTGTGTTTCCATTGACTGCGATGACCCCCCGAGGTCCTGGCATCTTGAGCTTGAGGTATGCATAATGCGGTACCGCGTTGAATCTTGCGAATGCGGTTCGCCCGAGCAGTGCATGATAACCACTGCGGAACTGGACTATATCAAAGATTAACTCTTCGCTTCGGAAGTTATCCGGGGATCCGAAGACCACTTCCAGTGTGACTGAGCCTGTGCAATGGGCCTCTACACCTGGTATGACGCCTTTAAAGGTCGTTTTTGTGGGTTTGATCCTTGAGGGGTCTATACCCATTTTGCGCAGTGTGTCCTGGTAAAGCAGGTTCAGGCTGCTACCGCCATCCATAAGGACTCAAGTGAGGTGAAATCCGTCAATGATTGGGTCTAGGACCAGTGCGGCGAATCCGCCATGACGGATACTAGTGGGGTGGTCCCTTAGATCGAAGGTGATCGGACAGGAGGACCATGGGTTGAACTTTGGGGCGACTGGCTCCAACGCATATAAGTCCCTGAGCGCACGCTTCCGCTCCCTCTTGGGGATGTGGGTTGCGTATATCAAGTTCACCGTCCGCACTTGTGGGGGAAACCTCTTCTGTCCTCTGGTATTCGGCTGCCGGGACTCCTCCTCGTCATCGCTATGTGGCCCCTTATCTTTGTTTTCGGCAATTAATTTGTCGGCCTGCATGAATACCCGACAATCCCTATTGGTGTGGTTGGCTGGCTTGTCGGGGGTGCCGTGTATTTGACACGAGCGATCGAGTATACGGTCCAAACTGGACGGGGCCGGAGTGCTTCTTTTGAATGGCTTTTTCCGCTGACCGGGTTTAGAGCCTCTGAATCCGGCATTGACTGCCGTATCCTCGGTATTGTCGCTGTTAATGCAGCGCTTATGTTTGTTGCGACGTGACCTGTCATTGCCGTCCTTGGTATCCGAAGTACCACGGTTCTTTGATATGTTATTACTGCGAGCCAGCCAGCTGTCTTCTCCCGCACAAAAGCGGGTCATGAGTGTCGTGAGGGCTGCCATAGATTTCGGCTTTTCCTGACCAAGGTGCCGGGCTAGCCACTCGTCGCGGATGTTGTGCTTGAAAGCTGCTAGAGCCTCTGCATCCGGACAGTCAATGATTTGATTTTTCTTTGTTAGGAACCGTGTCCAGAATTGCCTGGCCGATTCCTCTGGCTGCTGAATTATGTGGCTCAAGTCATCGGCATCTGATGGTCGCACATAAGTGCCCTGAAAGTTGTCGAGGAATGCGGCTTCCAGATCCTCCCAACAGCCAATGGACTCTACTGGCAAGCTATTGAGCCAATGCCGAGCTGGTCCTTTGAGTTTGAGTGGGAGTTATTTAATGGCGTGTAGATCATCACTGCGTGCCATGTGGATATGCAGGAGGAAATCCTCGATCCATATCGCAGGATCTGTTGTGCCGTCGTATGATTCTATATTTACGGGTTTGAAACCCTCTGGGCTTTGATGATCCATTACTTCGTCTGTGAAGCATAAGGGGTGTGTGGCACCTCTGTACTGGGCTATATCGCGATGCAGCTCCAATGAGTGTTGCCCGCTGTGTTCGGCTCGGCCGGATTTACTTTTACTGTATCCGGCGTGACGCTTATCGTCTCGCATAGTGGTGCGCCCTCGTGATCCGTAGATCGATCATGCATGTTTTCCTTTGTCCTCCAATACGTCTCGCGGGTCTGGCGTATTTCCCCATGCCTTTTTATTTGAATGGCGTCGGGGTGCAGGCTGAGCTTTTGGCTGGAATGCCTCTCTATCGCGGCCACGAGGTGGCCGATCAGCCGCGTCATATGCTTCTTTGTCGGTGTACGAAAAGACGGGTACACTTTTTGTACACCGAAGCTCAAGAGAACTAGAACAACACCAAGGCCAAGACCACGAAGAGCAAAGGGGACGAAGCGGACTCCCCCCGGCAAGATCCTTGCCGGGAGACAGTTCTAGCAGCCCCGGCAAGACCCTTGCCACGGCGACCCATCCCGTGCCTACGGAGAAAATCACCCTTGAGTCCACTGCCCCCAAAGGGCAAGGATTCGGGAGACATCCCCGTGGCGGCATGCAGATCTTCGTGAAGACATTCAAGATCAGATACGCGCTAAGGAGACGACAACCCTTGGCGGGATCCCAGCCGAGGAAGACCACAAGGCCCCCGGCAAGCACCTTGCCGGGGATGACAGCAGGCGCCTCGGCAAGACCCTTGCCGGGGCCTCGGAAAGGCCCTTGCCGAGGACACCCACAGGGCCACCATCAGGCCGACGCCGACTAAACCTCCACCACCGCATGCATGCAACTACCGACCCAACCAGCTGGACAGGCACCTGCGTGGCGGCATGCAGATCTTCGTGAAGACCCACCACTGCGCCACCTCAGCTGCCTGCCTACCTACATGGCATCGTAGGCGTCGCTGGCCAGGGCGCGTGTCGACACAAGAAGGAGCGGCGACGGACGAGACAGGTTTCTCCCCCGTCCCCGATAAAGCAAGGACACCTAAGCAAGACGCATTAAATGCGCCTTGTCATGTAATGCGAGGGATAACCTCGCATCACTGTACCCTTTCCACCTCCTGTGTGCCACTGTGGCAACCCCTTTTTCTATAAAAGGGGGCCCGAGGCGACCAGGAGAAGGATTCGGCTTTTTGGAGCTCCTCACGCCCCATAGCTAGCTCAAGAACACAGATATACAATCCACCAAAGCAGGAGTAGGGTTTTACGCATCCTCGCGGCCCGAACCTGGATAAACGAACCGTGTGCTACCTGTTAGATCCGCTCTTCTCACGACCCCGTACCTCGCCAACCGTAGTAGGGATTCTTGTGATCCCATAGGTGTCGTTCCCACCGACATCTCTGGCGCGCCAGGTAGGTTGCGCAGTTGTGAGAATCGGCTTTAGCAGTTAGTTTGGCGCTTCTTCATCATCATGGCGCCCAAGAAGAAGACGACGATGGTGGGTGGCCAGGCGGAATCCGGACAGCCCGTCCTGACGCGGGCGAGCAGCGAACCGGTCACAGAGAGGACCCGGGGGGCTGCTCGCGAACACCAACACCATCCCAGTAGCCGGAGTTTGGGAGGCGGCGATGTTTGTGCGCCTGGTAACGGGCCACACGTCGCCAAGTCCAAAGGCGGAGCCAAGTCCTTCGCGGGTGGAGCGGGGTCTTCCAAGGTCATCGCCACCCCGCCCGAAGGCGACGCGAGGGCCTCCAAGACTCCCATGCCGGCGTCAACAGCGCGCTCCTCCCAGGCAGCACGCAACGAATGGCATAATCACGCCGAAGATCCCGGGCATCGCCGCGGGAAGAGCCCCGAGCGCCACTCATGGGACGTAGAAGACCTGCCCACTCGCCGAGGCACTGGTGAAAACGGCATGCGACCGCGGGGTCGTGATAGAGCTCCTTCTGACATGGTCAGAAGTCGAAGCGCGTCGCGATCCGTGCAGGTTTCACTTCCACCGACGCCAGCAGAGGTCCTAGCGCGCGCGCAGTTGCTCCTCGACTTTCCTCCCACCACGGGGAAACTCGACGAATGGAGAGCCACTATCCGAAGCCTTGTTGCGGTGGCCAACAAAGACGAACCAAGTCCGGCGGGGCCCCCGGGTCGACGCTCCGATGGAGTCCCGCGGACCAGTGGCGGAAAAGCCGGCGGCGCCGCGACCAGGGTGCATTCACGTCTTCCCCATCCGGTACCGCGGACGTCGGCTCGTCGCGACGTCGCGGGGGACGCCATCTCCATAGCATCGTCTGACCCGCGGACCCACTGTGACCAGCGCCAAGTTCTTCGAGAACGAGCCCATGAAGATGCTCGAACCACTATTGAGCGCCGGCGTGGAGCGCGCCACCAGTTAGACAGGCGAGCAGGGCCTACTGTGAACCACCCGGCCCCGGAGAGCCCTGGAGGCCTACCTTATGAGATAGGCTGTCCGGCTTTTACCCGTGAGCTGCGGCAGTTCCAGTGGCCCACTCACCACACCTTCAAACCTGACGTTGGCGAAAAGTACAGCGGCAAGACTCACCCGTCTGAGTTCCTCAGCATCTACACCATCGCGATGCAAGCCACCGGAGCCCGCGACGATAAGGTGCTTGCGAATTACTTTCCATTGGCTCTTAAACCTAACGCCATGTCGTGGTTGATGCACTTGTCGGTAGACTCTATTTCCTCCTGGTCAGATTTGTGCCATGAGTTTGTGGGCGCCTTTACTGGGGGCACCAAGCCCACGGCCAAGCAAGTGACCTGCATGTCATTCCCCAGAAGGGAGGCGAGAGTCTACGCAAGTATATACAGAGGTTCAGCTAGGTACAGTACAATATCCCTGATGTTCACCCTGCCTCCATCATCAGCATGTTCCATCAGAACGTGTGTAACCGCAAGATGCGCGAAGAACTGGCAATGAACAAGGTGAAAGATGTGGCAGAACTCTATGTTCTTGCTGACAAATGTGCCCGAGCTGAAGAGGGAAGGAAGTACCCCGGCAAAGATGCCGGCGTGGAAACCGACTCCTCAGATGAGGATACTGCCGCCCCGGCGAAGAAAGGTCGGCGCGCAACAGGAAGCGCAAAGGTAAAGCTGTGCTTGCCGTCGAGGGATCTGGCGATTCCGGCTCCACCAAGAAAACCAAGGCAGATGACCCCGACAAGGAAATTGCCGGATGTGTCGCCTGCTGGGCCTTGGGGGCTGCCGAGAAGCCACGAAACTCCGACAAGCAATACTGCAAGATCCATCGCACCAAAGGCCATGATCTCCAGAACTGCCGGCAGGTTGAGCTCCTTGCTGAGAAGCAGAGGGCTGAATATGAGAGGCGGGACAAGGAGAAAGTCTGGGATGGTGCTGAGGGGTCCGGCAAGAAGCGTGACGGCCAGGCGGGCCGTCACGGCAAAGATAAACAGCAGGAGAGGCCCGCCCGGGGCCGTGACAAAAAGCTAGAAGACGATGATCACGAAGAGGACGATGAGTCTGGTGACCAAGAATTTCAGAAAGCTACAGAGGCCATGTGCGTCGATGGCGGCGCCTCGCTGCATACCTCTCACCGCCAGCTTAAACAGTGGGCGTGTGAGGTTACAACGACGAAACCGTCGTTTGATGCCCAAAGGCCGCTGAAGTGGTCCAGCACACCTATCATTTTTGACGCTGAGGATCACCCTGATCGCACTACTGTAGTCGGGTGCTTGCCATTGTTGGTTTCACCAACAATACGCAACCTCAAGGTGACAAAGATGCTAGTCGATGGTGGGGCCGGTCTAAACTTAATCTCGCCTGCCGTGATCGAGAAATTGCAGATTCCTGATGAAGACCTCGAAGAGACGGGCACCTTTTAGGGGGTCAACCCGGGAAGAATTCAACCAAAGGGAAAGGTCACGTTGCCCGTGACTTTTGGGAATGATCTGAACTATAGGACAGAAAGGATTGTGTTCGATGTTGCCAAGATCCCCTTGCCTTACAACGGGATCCTTGGCCGCCCAGCGCTGGCCAAGTTCATGGTGGCGTCACATTACGCCTACAACACCCTGAAGATGCCGGGGCCTGTGACGATCATCACCGTCCCATCAGACAAGAAGGATGCGCTAATTTGCGCTGACCAACTCTACCAACAAGCAGTTGCAGCAGCCGCCACTGCTAAGGCGCTTGCTCCTGCCGTTGGAGCCCCGGGAAGGAAAAAGAAGAAGACCGGTGAGACCTCAGGCACCCATTCCGACAAGCGCACCTCTTCGGAGTGTAGCGCTCCCGTCAAGGACGTGCTAGAGAGCTCCGCCGACAGAAACAAGAAGTCCAGGGCCACACCGCCGGGAACCAAGAAGGTTTCTGTCAAGGAGGACGGCACGGGAGGAGCTTTTACCATAAGCTCCACCCTTGACAACAAATAGGAAGACGCGCTCATCACCTTCCTGCGGGCGAATGTCGATGTGTTTGCCTGGCAAGCATCCGACATCCCCGGCGTTCCCAGGAAGGTGATTGAGCACCACCTTGCTGTCTGTCCTCGTGCGCGGCCCGTCAGGCAGAAGGTCAGAAAGCAAGCTTTGGAACGACAAGAGTTCATCACAGAGGAGATCCGGAAAATGGAAGCAGCGGGTTTGGTAAGAGGAGTGCTCCATCCAACGTGGTTGGCCAATCCGGTGGTAGTGCGCCAGGCAAATGGGAAGTGGAGGCTGTGTATTGATTACACAGATATTAATAAGGCTTGTCCCAAAGACCCCTTCCGTTGCCGCGCATCGACCAGATTGTTGACTCCACAGCTGGGTGTGATCTATTGTCATTCCTCGATGCCTACTCCGGCTACCACCAGATCTTCATGACAAGGGAAGATGAAGAGAAAACAGCATTCATCATCCCATGTGGTACGTATTGCTTTATACGGATGCCTTTCGAGTTGAAGAGTGTTGGTTCAACATTTGCAAGGGCAGTCCAGATTGGTTTTGAACCCCAGCTCCATAGAAATATGGAAGCCTATATGGATGATATAGTGGTCAAAACCAAGAACAGGGCAACCCTCATATCAGATTTACAAGAAACATTTGCAAACCTACGCAAGATCAATCTCAAGCTGAACCCTGAGAAGTGCGTCTTCGGCATCCCGTCTAGCAAGCTTCTCGGGTTCTTTGTGTCACAGCGTGGGATAGAGGCCAACCTGGACAAGATCAAAGCTATAGAGCGGATTGAAGCGCCCAAGGGAGTCAAGGATGTGCGTCGGCTTGCTGGTTGCGTTGCCGCCATGAGCAGGTTCATTTCCAAGTCCGCCGAGCGCGCCCTTCCCTTTTTCAAGATTTTGAAAAAGGCGGGCCTAATGGAGTAGACACCAGAAGCTGAAGCAGCATTGCAAGATTTCAAGAGGTACCTCTCCTCCGCGCCAATACTAGTTGCGCCTAGGCCACAGGAACCGTTGCTGCTGTACCTGGTGGCAACGAACCAGGTGGTCAGCGCCGCACTAGTGGCGCAGAGAGAAATTGATGATGAGGTAATAGCAGCGACGGAGCCCGATGCCACTGATGCCGAGACGATGCAGCCAGTTGGAGTACCGCCAAGGAAGAAGATGATGCAGCACCCGGTCTACTTTGTTAGCTCCCTTCTGCAGGGGGCTAGATCAAGGTACTCCAGTGTGCAGAAACTGCTCTTCAGCCTTCTTATGGCCTCGAGGAAGCTGCGTCACTACTTCCAGGCGCACGAAATCACTATCGTCACTCGTCTCCCTCTGCAACGGATATTGCACAATCCAGACGCAACGGGAAGGATCGTAGAGTGGGCACTGGAACTGTCCAGCTTTGGCCTCAAGATTGAGAGTACCTCGACGATTCAAAGCCGAGTCTTGGCGGAGTTCGTTGCAGAATGGACCGCGACGCCTGACGAAGAAACTCAAGAGACTGCTCTCCCCGGCAAGGAGGCAAGTTGCGACTGGATCATGTACTTTGATGGAGCTTTCTCCTTACAGGGCGCCGGGGCTGGCGTACTGCTTGTCGCGCCCACCGGAGAGCACCTGAAGTACGTAATCTAGATGCACTTCCCCAGGGAGGTGTCAACAAACAATACGGCCGAGTACGAAGGGCTTCTCGCCGGTCTTAGGATCGTGGCGAACCTCGGAATCAAGAAACTCGTCATCAGAGGCAACTCGCAACTTCTCGTCAAGCAAGTCAACAAGGATTACCAGAGCCCGTTGATGAAGGCCTACGTCGATGAAGTGAGAAAGCTGGAAGAGCATTTTGACGGTATAGAGGCAGAATACGTTCCCCGAGCGGAGAATGATATCGCCGATTACCTGTCAAAACGCGATGCCCTCAAGCTACCTGTGGAACCAGGTACCTTTGTGCTTCAGCTAACTCAGCCATCCATTAATCCATCAACAAAGCAAAACAAGAGGAGGAAATCAGGGGCCGGCAAGTACTTTCCCGCCGAGCTCCCCGGAGCCGCCATCAAGGATGTTGCCGGAGATACTGAGCCCGCCACGAGACAGCTAGCTCCGGCGGAGCATCAAGCTCTTGCCGTCGAGATAGCCGCTCCTGTAGCGGAGGAAACGCCTTTAGTCCTCGCCCCCCAGGCTCCAGCATGGGCACAGCATACCGTCCGATTCCTCCAAACAGGGGAACTTCCTGAGGAGCAAGAAGAAGCGGAAAAAGTAGCCCGTCGCTCTACTATGTACCAGTTCGTCGATGACGTCCTGTACAGAAAGAGGCCGAACGGCGTGAAATTGAAGTGTATCCCTCGAGAGGAAGGACTGGGGCTGTTGGCGGAGATACATGGAGGCATATGTGGATCCCACATTGGGTCAAGGGCCCTTGCCGGCAAAGCGTTTCGGCAAGGCTTCTTCTGGCCCACCGCCCTCCAGGATGCGATGACACTAGTCACCAGGTGTGAAGCATGTCAGTTCCATTCAAAGAAGCTTCATCAGCTAGCTCAAGCCCTTCAAACCATTCCTCTCTCCTGGCCCTTCTCGGTCTGGGGGCTCGACATACTGGGCCCTTTCCCCCACGATGTCGGGGGCTTTGAGTACTTGTACGTCGCAATCGACAACTTCACAAAGTGGCCAGAGGTGCAAGCAGTGAGGAAGGTCACAGCTCAGTCAGCCGTCAAATTATTCAAGGGACTAGTGTGCCGTTTTAGTGTACCCAACAGGGTTATCACCGACAACGGTACATAGTTTACAAGCCGCACCTTCATGCAATATACCCAAGACCTCGGCAGCAAAGTCTGTTTCGCTTACGTTGCTCACCCACGAAGCAATGGTCAAGCTGAGAGGACAAACACTGAAGTACTGCGAGGCTTAAGGACAAAGACCTTTGACAGACTGCACAAGAGTGGAAGGCACTGGATTGATGAATTGCCGGCGGTTCTTTGGTCAATCAGAACGACACCAAATCGAGCCACCGGCCAGACACCCTTTGCCCTGGTATACGGGGCAGAAGCAGTTCTCCCCACTGAACTCATATACGGGTCACCTCGAGTACTCGCTTATGATGAGCTTGAGCAAGAGCAATTGCGGCAAGATGACGCAACGCTCCTTGAGGAAGATCGTCTTCGGGCGGCTGTGAGAGCAGCGCGCTACCAGGAAGCCTTGCGCCGCTACCATAGCCGCAAGGTTCATGCCCGAAGCTTTGAGGAAGGCGACCTTGTTCTTCGGCGCGTTCAATCGGCCAAGAATTCCAACAAGTTGATGCCGAAGTGGGATTGCCCTTATCGGGTAATACGAGTCACCAGGCCCGGCGCAGTCCGCCTGGAGACTGAAGATGCCGTTCCGGTGAGTAATTCCTGGAACATTGAGCATCTTCGCAAGTTTTACCCGTGAGGCGCGGCTTGCCGGGCCCCCCGGAAAGCCACCTTTTGTACAAGCCTTGCCGATGATGCATGTAACCCTTTGTACAAAGCCAGGCGCAGACCCTGAGCATAAGTAAATGAAGCCATGGCGCCCTAAGTTATAACATGCATGCTAGGTTGAGTCTCGTCCTTGGTTAGGGTTGATAGTGCTTCGCGGCGACTAACCCCTAGCTTAGAGGTCGAGTGTGCGTCTCTTTGTCTTTCTTTTGTCTCCTTTGGTTCACAGGACACATAGATATCCGTGCCGAACCGCTTGGGGAGGAAAAAAAGAGGAACAGACCAGCATCTAGCCCCCGGCAAGCCAGTATTGCCGGGGGCTGCAAGAGCAAAGATTCACCCACGGTGAACCAGGGTTGCCGGGGACTGCTGCTTCAGATAAGTTCTTCATCCCTTATCATGCATTCCATTATGGACTGAGGTATGTGAAACCTCGTTTTCCCCTAAGCTACCGTGCTCCCCTAACTCTAGTCCCTAGGGCTCGTTCCTGGGGCCAAGTTGGGTCATAGTCGCGGCAGCGAAAGGATGAAACAAGGAGCCTAGACCCGCCTCATCCCTGCCTCCGCCAAAGGCGTGAGGAAGGTCAAGCGAAGTGGGGAGACGGCAAGGCCTGTTGCCGGGCAAGGAAATGTTTATCTTGAAGATATCAAGGATTTATTCCTTGTCGTGGGTTCCACCCGCAAACAAATGACCCGACAAGCATCCCTTTTTCATTAAAAAAACATTCCACTCAGGTACAGTCCATAGGGAATGAAAAACATGAATGATGGGATTACAAGTTTTAAATTCCACAAAGGCCCGAAGGCTTACAAACTAAAAAGAGATAAGGTGCCCGTAATCCCTTTCTTGTCCCTCTCCTCAGGAGGCAGGTCAAGGAGGCGAAAGGGACGAAAGGAGTGCCTAGGCGAGCTACGGGTGGCAGAAGACACCAAGAGAACATCTTGGTGGCCGTCCAAAGGTTGGATGGTGATGGCAGCGCCGAAAGCAAAGCTCGAAGGCGAGGCGGCAGGACGTCAGCACGCGTCAAAGGCGTCGGTGCCCGCATACTCCGACTTGACGGCCTTGCCGCCCGCCCTCTTCCTCTTCCGCAGCCTCCCAACGCGAGCCGCCTGAGGAGATGACCCCGAGAAGTTCAGGGAGCCGGCGACGCGGATGATGGGGTCGCCGGTGCCGCACGGAGCGGCACCCGACACCTAATCGGACCCGTCATCCTGCCGCCTACTACCCTCATCGTCACTACCCCTGTCCTCCTCGTCACTCCCGCCCGAGGAGGAGTCTTCACTATCAGAAGAGCTCTCCACGCAGCACCTTGCACGGGTCCCAAAGCACCCGAAGACCTTGACGGAGAGAAGGCCACCCTCCATCAGCTTAAAATGGAGAGTGAGCCCCTCCGTCAAGCGGTGGATATGAGCAAACGTCTTCCATCCCCGACCAAGATACATCACGTGAGGGGCGGGGAAGTCGACGCGGGCCCGCGTGCCACTGATCCCGCAGCCCCTCATGTGCAGCCACAACGACTCCGGCGGATCCAGCTCCATCTCCCGCGCAAATGGAGTCGGGAGACGAAGGCGACGGCACGGCGGCCGGCGCAGCCTGACAAAGAACTCACAAGGGTCATCCCCAACGTGGCCCTTCATTGGAGGAGGAGCTGTTGGCGGAGGCGAGGCCGGTGCGCCACCCTGTCCTCCTCTTCCCCGAGCGCCCCGGCCTCGCCCACGGCCTCGCCCCCTCCCCCTTCCCCTCGCGGCTGGCTCTGGCACCGCACGCGCAAGAGAAGGAGGGACGCGTTGTCGAGCGGCGACCCTCGCCGCCACTGTCGAAGGACCGGGATTCCCTCTCTCCATGATGGATGGAAGGGAGGAGCAGAAGCTAAAGGAAGAAGAAGATGAAAGTATGCGGGACGCCATCCCC
>NC_041390.1:472619476-472789166 GCF_002162155.2 Triticum dicoccoides
TTTATAAAGGATCCGGGTTGGGGCTCGGCCGCCCCGCTCGCCCAATCAAGATACGGAAGGCGCAGGGAGCCAGGACCGACCCGCCGCCCCGACCAGCGATGGCCCGGTTTCCCGCCTCGACCGTTCACCACCGGAAGCGCATGGGAGACACGTGGCGGACGTGCAGAACCGAGGGGGCGGGTGACACGACCACTCCCCACCCCGGGATCGTGGGGAGTGGACACCTTGAAGACCGCGCCTCAGCCCCATTCAGTAAATGGGCCGCGCCTCCACGCCTCCCTCCGTTTATGGGGAAGGTGCGAACCGCCCCTTCACTACAATGTGATGCATGCCTGCGGGAACCAACCCCACGCATGCCGCCCACGTCACACGCACATCCCCACGCTGCGCCACGCGCGGGAGTCGTGGGAAGTGCAGCGCGCGAAGAATCTTACCGCGGTAAAAACCGCCCCGCCTGCTCGTGCACCGTTTTTGGGCCTAGCCCAACAACGCGTTGCTCTTATGTGTGGACCAGGCCCGGGGGCTCCTGTCGGTGTACAAAAAGAGGGGTTGGTGGATTGTATATCTGTGTTCTTGAGCTAGCTATGGGGCATGAGGAGCTCCAAAAAGCCAAATCCTTCTCCTGGTCGCCTCGGGCCCCCTTTTATAGAAACAGGGATTGCCACAGTGGCACACAGGAGGTGGAAAGGGTATAGTGATGCGAGGTTATCCCTCGCATTACATGACAAGGTGCATTTAATGCGTCTTGCTTAGGTGTCCTTGCTTTATCGGGGACGGGGGAGAAACCTGTCTCGTCCATCGCCGCTCCTTCTTGTCTCGACACGCGCCCTGGCCAGCGACGCCTGCGATGCCACGTAGGTAGGCAGGCAACTGAGGTGGCGCAGTGGTGGGTCTTCATGAAGATCTGCACGCCGCCACGCAGGTGCCTGCCCAGCTGGTTGGGTCGGCAGCTGCATGCATGCAGTGGTGGAGGTTTAGTCGGCGTGGGCCTGATGGTGGCCCTGTGGGTGTCCTCGGCAAGGGCCTTGCCGGGGCCCCGGCAAGGGTCTTGGCGAGGCGCCTACTGTCATCCCCGGCAAAGCGCTTGCCGGGGGCCTTGTGGTCTTCCTCGACCGGGATCCCGCCAAGGGTTGTCGTCTCCTTAGCGCGTATCTGATCTTGAATGTCTTCACGAAGATCTGCATGCCGCCATGGGGATGTCTCCCGAATCCTTGCCCTTTGGGGGCAGTGGACTCAAGGGTGATTTGCTCCGTAGGCGCGGGATGGGTCGCCGCGGCAAGGGTCTTGCCGGGGCTGCTAGAACTGTCTCCCGGCAAGGATCTTGCCGGGGGGAGTCCGCTTCGTCCCCTTTGCTCTTCGTGGTCTTGGCCTTGGTGTTGTTCTAGTTCTCTTGAGCTTCGGTCTTACCCTGGCTCACCTCCCTTGCCTTGCTTGGTGTGGTGGTGCCCGTGGCTCAGACTGCCCGTGCACAGTTATAGGGGTACAAAAATTCTTCCTCCAATCGGGGTAGCAACCTGCATTTTGGGTAACTCTTGGAGGGGCGTTCGAGTTTATATTCCTCGGTCGCGAGGACTTTAGTCCATCTGTCAACTAGCAGATCTTGATCAGTTTGAAGCTGCTGCTGCTTTTTCTTAAGGCTATTTGTCGTGGCTATAAGCCGATGCTTGAAGCGCTCTTGTTCGACGGGATCCTCTGGCATGACGAATTCGTCATCGTCGAGGCTTGCCTCATCTTCGGAGGGGGGCCTGTAATTGTCATCCTCCGCCTCTCCATCTGCCGCTCTCTCTGGAGGGCTGGCCTCTCCATCCTCCTGTCCTAGATCGTGCTGGAGGGGATTGTTGCCATCTTCGGCACTATCCGGAGTGTTATTATCTCCTGTGCTGGTATCACCACTTTTTCTTTGGCGGGACTTAGAGCGGCGCCGCTGACGTCGGCGCTTGGGTTGCTTCTTGGAGGGGTCATCCTCCGCCGTCTCATCGCCATTGCCTTCTTTGGGTGTGTCCATCATGTATATATCGTGTGATGAGGTGGCTGTCCATTGCCCTATGGGCAGTGGTACCTCTTCGTCTCCCGCATCGTCGTCCATACCGTCGATGTCTTCGGTGTCGAAGTCGAGCATGTCGGTTAAGTTGTCGACAGTGGCTACTAAGTGGGTGGTGGGTGGGCAGTGAATTTCTTCGTCATCCACATCCCAATCCTGCCGGACATAGTTCGGCCAGGATCCTCCTGGCAAGGAGAGGGACCTTTATGAGTTCAGTATGTCGCCAAAGGGCGAGTGCTGAAAAATATCCGCGGAGGTAAACTCCATGATCGGCGCCCAATGGGATTCGCTTGGAATGGGCGCAGGTGGTTCAGAGTCCATGGCCGGAGAAGGATCCGGCAGTCTGACAACACGGCTCTCATGCAGGGTAAGGTCGATGTTCGGCTCGATCGCCGCTGAGGGTAAGGCCTCCGTGGCGGGGTCCATCCACCCGTCCATGGACGGTGCAACTGGCTCCGAATTGAGGGTCGGAGCGGCTGCCGGTGCGATCTCCTGAACACTGTCTGATGGTAGAGCTAAATCGTACTCATCGTGACCGTGTGACGCACAAGGCAGAGGCTCGAATCCGTCGAAGATCAAGTCTCCAAGGATATTGGCCGTGTAGTTTAAGCTTCCAAACCTGACCTGATGGCCAGGGGAGCAGCTTTCAATCTGCTCCAGATGGCCAAGCGAATTGGCCCGCAGTGCAAAGTCGCCGAATACAAAAATCTGTCCGGGGAGAAAAGTCTCACCCTAGACTGCATCGCTGACGATGATCGAAGGAGCCATCAAGCCTGATGGTGAAGACACAGAGGAACTCTCAATGAAAGCACTAATGTCGGTGTCAAAACCGACGGATCTCGGGTAAGGGGTCCCGAACTGTGCGTCTAGGCGGATGGTAACAGGAGGCAGGGGACACGATGTTTTACCCAGGTTCGGGCCCTCTTGATGGAGGTAAAACCCTACGTCCTACTTGATTTATTCTTGATGATATGGGTATTACAAGAGTTGATCTACCACGAGATCGGAGAGGCTAAACCCTAGAAGCTAGCCTATGGTATGATTGTATGTTGTCCTACAGACTAAAACCCTCCGGTTTGTATAGACACCAGAGGGGGCTAGGGTTACACAAGGTCGGTTACAAAGGAGGAGATATCCATATCCGTACTGCCTAGCTTGCCTTCCACGCCAAGTAGAGTCCCATCCGGACATAAGACGAAGTCTTCAATCTTGTATCTTCATAGTCTAACAGTCCGGCCAAAGGATATAGTCCGGCTGTCCGGAGACCCCCTAATCCAGGACTCCCTCAGTCATGGAACACTTCTATGATAGCACAGGTATGACTATCTTGATTCTGTCATAAATTTTTCATGGATGTACATGCATGACAGAAAATGTGACCTACTGTGACAAACACGTATCATCACGGAAGTGTCTTTTTTTGTAGTGTAGCTATGGACCCGTAGGTCTATGGTAAAGTAAACTACTCACGCTTCATCGTAAGGGCAATAGAGTTGATGTAGAAGCCCTCTGTGATCGAATCCCCCTCTGGCAGGATGCCAGAAAAGGCCCCTAGATGGGATCTCACGGGAACAGAAGGTTGCGGCGGTGGAAAAGTGTTTTCGTGGATGCTTCTGGTAGTTTGGGAATATATGTGAATATATAAGAGGAAGATCAAGGTGAGGTGGTCGCCGAGAGGCCCACAAGGCAGGGGGCGCACCCTCCAGCCTTGTGGCCTCCTCGTGGCTCTTCTGACTTGCACTCCAAGTCTCCTGGGTGTCTTCTGGTCCAAGAAAAATCATCGCAAATGTTTTATTTCGTTTGGACTCCGTTTGGTATTCCTTTTCTGCGAAACTCATAAACAAGGAAAAAATAGAAACTGGCATTGGGCTCTAGGTTAATAAGTTAGTCCCAAAAATAATATAAAATAGCATATTAATGCATATAAAACATCTAAAAACAGATAATATAATAGCATGGAACAATCAAAAAATATAGATATGTTGGAGACGTATCAGCAGTTGAGTTGTCAATTCAACCACACCTGGAGACTAAATATATGCAGCAGAGTGATCAGTAGCACAATAATATGGTAGTTTGATAGCAGTGGTAATAGTAGTAATAGTAACGGTAACGGTAACAGTAGTAGTAGTTTTGTAGTAATTGTGACTGCAGCAGCAACATTAGTAACTTAGCAAAGAACAATATGTGAAAAGCTCGTAGGCATTGGATCGGTGATGGATACTTATGTTGGATAATATTCACCATGTAACAATTACAACCTAGGGCGACACAGAACTAGATCCAATTCATCAATATAACGTAGGCATGCATTCTGTATATTGTCATACATGCTTGCGATAAGAACTTGCATGACATCTTTTTTCCTACCCTCCCGTGGCAGTGGGGTCCATAAGGAAACAAAGGGATATTATGACCTCCATTTAATAGAGAATCGAAACAAAGCATTAACACATAGTGAATACATGAACTCCTCAAACTACGGTAATCACCAGAAAGAATCCCAATTATTGTCACCTTGTGGTATGCGGATCGTAACACGTAATAGGTGCATATAACTTGCAAGACTGGATCAAGAACACAAATATATTCATGAAAACATAAAGGGTTCATATCTGAAATCATGGCACTAGGGCCCTAGTGACAAGCATTAAGCATAGCAAAGTCATAGCAACATCAATCTTAGAACATAGTGGATACTAGGGCTCAAACCCTAACAAAACTAACTCGATTACATGATAAATCTCATCCAACCCATCACCGTCTAGCAGGCCTACGAAGGAATTACTCACTCCCGATGGTGAGCATCATGAAGTTGGTGGGGAGGAAGGTTGATGATGACGACGACGTCAAATCCCCCTCTTCGGAGCCTAGAACGGACTCCAGATCGGCCCTCACGATGAAGAATAGAGGTGGCGGCGGCTCCGGTTCATAAAACGCGATGATTCCTTCTCTCTCATTTTTTCTTGGCGAATAGGTACTTATGGAGTTGGATTTAGGGTTGTGGGGGCTGCCAGGGCCCCGCAAGCCTACAGGGTGCACCCCCGGGGGGTGCCCCCTAGGCTTGTGACACCCTGGTGGCCCTCCTCTGGTAATTTCTTCCGCCAATATTTTTATATATTCTGAAATAATTCTCCATAAATTCTCATCTCAATCCGAGAACTTTTATTTCTCCATAAAAAAACACCATGGCAATTCTGCTGAAAATAGCGTCAGTCCGGGTTAGTTCCATTCAAATCATGCAAATTAGAGTCCAAAACAATGGCAAAAGAGTTTGGAAAAGTAGAGACGTTTGGGACGTATGTAGGATCGGAAGTAGGTCTGGAAGGGGGTGATTAGACTACTTGACCAACTAAAATCTAACCTTTTGCCAATTTTAAGTATTGGCAGATTTTAGCAACTTAGCACAAGTCAAGCAATTAACCTACACATGCAATTCTAAGAGTGTAGTAGCGGAAAGTAAAACATTGCATATGAAGTTAAGGGGAAGGGTTTGGAGAAGGCAAACACAATGTAGACATGGAGATTTTTGGCGTGGTTCCGATAGGTGGTACTATCGTACATCCATGTTGATGGAGACTTCAACCCACGAAGGGTAACGGTTGTGCGAGTCCATGAAGGGCTCCACCGATGAAGGGTCCACGCAGAAGCAACCTTGTCTATCCCACCATGGCCGTCACCCACGAAGGACTTTCCTCACTCGGGTAGATCTTCATGAAGTAGGCGATCTCCTTGCCCTTACAAACTCCTTGGTTTAACTCCACAATCTAGTCGGAGGCTTCCAAGTGACACCTAACCAATCTAGGAGACACCACTGTCCAAAAGGTAATAGATGGTGTGATGATGATGAACTCCTTGCTCTTGTGCTTCAAATGATAGTTTCCCCAACACTCAACTCTCTCTCACAAATTTGGCTAGGGTGGAAATATGATTTGAGTGCAAAGCAACTTGGGGAAGGCTAGAGATCAAGATTATTGTGGTTGGATTGGAAAGTCTTGGTCTCAACACATAAGTAGGTAGTTCTCTCTCAGAAAATGAGTAGTGAAAGTGTACGCGCGTTCTGATGGCTCTCTCACAAATGGAGAGGGGGTTGGAGGGGTATATATAGCCTCCAGACAAAATCCAATCGTTACACACATTTGACCCAACTCGGTCAGACCGAATAGAAGAACTCGGTGAGACCAATTTAATTCAAAATGTGAACGTTAGGAATCTCGGTGGGACCAACTGGATCAACTCGATGGGACCGATGTGCTAGGGCTTAGGGCACACATCAACTCGGTGCACTACAAAAAAAGACACATCCGTGACATTTTGGGCTGAATGAATTTTTTTCTATCATACTTATGACACTTCTATGATGATAACTGTGACAAAACCTAGTATCATCATAGATGTGGTGGGGTCCTACTTCTATGACAAAAAATCATGACAGAAAATGGGCTTTTCGTCCTGGGCGGGCCGGAGACGCAGCTGCATGACATTCTTTGGGCCGTCCATGATGGAAAAAACCGTGGTAGAAGTGAGGGCGAGGAAAATATCAGGGAGTTCCCGGTAAGGGTGGGTGGTCGGGGGCCGAGTGATGCGCGTTTCTCTCATACGTACGCGCATGTGTGCGAGGCGTTGGGCTCTAACTGAACCCGAGCGATTGCACTGCAGGCTGCGCGTTACTGAACCCGAACGATCGATCGATCCCTTGCTATTAACTGAACCCGAGTGTGATTCCGTCGCTACTGCTGCTAACTGAAGCCGATCGATGCTGCCTCTGGATGAACATTGAGCGTTGTTGAGGGGGTTTGGATGAACAGTTCCCGGTGGGGGTTGGATGAACAGGACCCCGTGGTAGTAGAGGCCGTTGCCATTGGATGAACAGTACCCTGATCGATCGAGCTTGTGGATGAACAGGACCCTGTGGAGGGCTGGTTGAACAGTAGCCGGTGGAGGACTAGTTGAACAGTAGCCGGTGGAGGGCTGGATGAACAGTAGCCCATGGACGGGTGGTTGAACAGCACCCTGTGGAGAGGGCTGGTTTAATAGTAGCCGGTGGAGGAGCGTGCGGTGGAGGCTGGATGAATAGGAGCCCGTGGATGAACAGTCGCAAGTGGAGGCTGGAGGAGGTCGACGGTGGATGAAAAGTAGCCTGTGGAGACTGGAGGAGGTCGACGGTGGAGATGAACAGTACCCCGTGGAGCCCCGTTTTGCGGTACGCCGCACCCCTCCCGATGAACAGGACCCCCGTTTCGACCGTAGCGCGCCAACAAAAGTCTGTTTCCTCCATTTTGCGGTACGCACACCCCTCTCGATCAATAAGACCCCGTTTCCACCGTAGGAGGTTCGTTTTGCGGTATGCCAGACCCATCCTGATGAACAGGATCCCGTTTCGACCGTGGCCGGTCGAACACAAGGTCGTTTCCTCCGTTCCGCGGTACGCCAGGCCTCGTTTCCATCGCCTGTTCTGTCCAAGCCGGTTGGCTCCCGATGAACACGATGATGACGCAGTTTCTCCGTTCCGACCCAGCCATGTACACGAGCACTAGCCGTACATATGCGCGAGTAGGCGTTCGAGACCCCGCCCGTATTTACGTACGTGGTTGTATTTACTTTCTTGCAACATGGCCGTTGTATGTACATGTACATGCTACGTGCGTGCCTCTACTACGACACGTGCCCTTATTTACACGGCCACGGTTCTTCGCTGCAGCCTGCAGACAGACCGAGCGTATGTACGGACACGTTCGCGGCCAGAATGACAACGCTACATACGCTTCAACCAGGTGGGTCCCGACTATCACGCACTTCCTTTCGTGCAAAGATGTAGCTGGTGGGTCCCAGCAGTCAGGGGGGCGAATCATTTTTGTTGCCCGTAATAGGGATGCACTTCCTTGCATCCGAGGATGTAGCTGGTGGGTCCCAGCAGTCAGGGGGAGGAAACATTATTTTTCAGGGTAAAAAGGATGCAGTTGCATGCATGCGTCCATGGGCATGGTGCGTCCCCACTGTCAGCCTCTCACGTATAGTCATCTTCCGATGACTCTTGGTTGTTGACCACGTTGACCACACCGTGCTGAGCACACCAAGGCTGGCGGACGATGGCGAGGCCCCAGACTGGAACGACCCTGAGATGGGGAAGACGCGGGAGTGGAGTCGCAGATGGAGAGTAGCGGGAAACTTGACTTGTTCAGGTGCGCGGGAGCACTGCCACCCACGGGAGATAGGAGCAAGAACAGAGGTTGAAGATGGAGCATGGCTGTTGGATTAACATCCAACGGTCCAGCTGCTAGAATCGTTTGTTGATTAAGTTGACAAAACCCTACGTACACGTCTGCTTAGTAGGCCCACAAGTCAGCCACAAAATCTGCCGGGTCCGAGCTGTCATCGGGAGGAATGATTTTTTCGCATAAAAAGGAGGCACTTCCTTCCGAGCGAAGATACAGCTGGTGGGTCCCAGCTGTCAGGGGGAGGAAACAACTTAATAAGAAGGAACTTTCCTTGCGTGCGACCATGGACCTGGCCATCGGCAGAGAATAACAGGTGGGGCGGAGTGGAGGGATGGCCTAGCCATCGGCGGGTGATGACCCACAAGTGTAGGGGATTTATCGTAGCCTTTTTGATAGGTAAGTGTGTCGAACCCAACGAGGAGCAGAAGGAAATGATAAGTGGTTTTCAGTAAGGTATTTTCTGCAAGCACTGAAATTATCGGTAACAGATAGTTTTATGATAAGGTAATTGGTAACGGGTAACAAATAGTAAAAGTAAATAAGGTGCAGCAAGATGGCCCAATACTTTTTTAGCAAATGACAGGCTGTCGGATTTCGGGTTCCGGCAAACCCTTGAGGTTCGAACACTGGGGTGCGCGCGGAGATTTTGCCTCCTACCTACCTGCACCCCTCCGCCTCGCTAAGGTCTAAGCTATGGAAAGAATAACATGAGGGACACGAGGTTTATACTGGTTCGGGCCACCGTTGTGGTGTAATACCCTACTCTAGTGTGTGGTGTGGTGGATTGCCTCTTGGGCTGATGATGATGAACAATACAAGGAAGAACAACCTTGCGAGGGTCTGTTCTTGGCTGGGGGGATGAACTGCTGGGAGGAGTTCAGTCACCCTTCTCTCTTTCTCTCTGATCCCTTGATCGATCGATCGATCGGTTCCTTCCTCTCTCTTTCTTTTTCTCCTCTTGTGGGTGGCTGGTCCTATTTATAGAGGCCCCGGTCCTCTTCCCAAATATCGAGCAGGAAGGGAGCCAACAATGGCGGGCTAATTTGAAAGGGGACAGCTAGTACCAGCTATCCTGACAAAGGTAGTCTTCGCCTGCACAAAGCTCTGGTGATGACGCCGTCTTGGGCTCCACGATGACCTCCGTCTTGCAGTCCTCCCGGTCTTGGTCTTGTTGCACCGAAATGGCAACCTTTGCTTGATGCCTCCGTACTCCGCGGCTGCGCTTGCCCCCTTTGCACCAAAGAGGAAAGGAGGACACTGCGCGGGCTGGCACCCGCCTGGCGCCCTTGGTCGTCATGGCTTGCATCACGGGCACATCATGAGGTACCCCGCCTTGGTCTCTCCGCCTCCTCGTGAGCCAGCCTGATGAGGACGTGCCTGAGGAAGCTCCGCGTCGTCCGCCCCGCGAGGCTTGGCCCCTCGCGAGGGTCTTGGGTTTGTGTTGGTGAAGATGGGCTGCGCTGGGCCCCCCTTTGAGCCACGCGGCAGGCCGCATGCAGGAAAGTCTAGGGACCCACGTTCCCAGAATGCCGACAGTAGCCCCCAGGCCCAAGGCGCGCCCGGACTTGGCCGTGCAGGAAGGCGGAAGGGCAAGAGCGAAGCGCCGCAGGCCCTAACAGCCTGCGGCCTTGGGCGCCACGTGGCGGTAGATTGGACGTGGGCGCCTCCACTTCCCCATGGCGCCTCGGCAACTGCACGGACTGGACAAGTCCCTGCATGCAAAGTGGGTCATGATTACCTGCAATCATGGAGGTCGGCGGTTGGCCTTCGCCGGCCATAAGTACGAAACAGTGCGCGCCCTTCCAGTCCATCCCTCCTTGCTTCTCCTTCTTCCCGGTCCTTGCTCCGTCTTGCTGCGATGGCTCCGATCCGTCGGTTCTCGACGGCAGAGAAGGGAAAGGCTCCCCGAGAGGAACCAGACTCGCTCCCGCCAAAGAAACGGCTCGTCCTCCATGGCCCGGACGAGGAGGCCCATCAGGTGGTGTCGAGGCCTTGGTGCGAGCGGGCGCCGCCGGGGTTCCCGCTTCCCTTGTACGCCTACATAGAGGGCCCTGAAGGAGCTGATGCTGATCGCCACGGGCGGCGCCGCCGTCGGCGCCGACGAGTCACGAAGGTCTGGGTCGTCCCCCCTGGGGTTCACACTGAGGGCTCCTCCCGGGAGTTCGTGCTCCACGTCGCCATGCCTCCTTAGTCTTGGATTCGCCTTCCTCCCTTCTTCGCCTCCATCATCCCGCAGGGAGAACTCCTGGGGTTTTGGCTGCAGCACGCCAGCTGCAGCACCCTCGCGACCGAGGCAGAGGTTGCGGTCGTTGCCCCCGGTGAGGTCTTCATGGCTCGGGGCTGGAGCGAGATCGCCCGGGTTTGCAGGACAAGAGGCACTCTCGCGATCCACTTGGAGTACGACGGTGCTTCGGTGATGTTCTTCAAGGTCTTTGATATGAGTGGGCGCCGGCTGGAGTGCTGCCCCAGGGGAGGTGGCCAGGACCCTGCTGCGACGAGGACTGGGCCCGCCAACCGCTCCCTTGGCGGCTCCTTCGCGACTCCGGAGACGAGCGACGACAGCTACGAGCCCCGAGCCGGCGCCGCTCCTGGAGCAGGGCAGGCTCGTCAGGACGCCGCCGACTCTGATCTGGATGGGGTTGGCGTCGGTGCTTGACGGCCCACTGTTGATGATGGCGTCTTTTGCAGGGACGCGCGTAGTTTGTGTTCCTTTAGGATCTGTTCCCTGCGAGGAATCAAAGACGCGTCCCGTGGGGGTTTGTAAGGTGTGTGTGATCCTGTTTTGTTAATATAACCCTTGTCGTAGAATTGTGCGAGTTGCTCATTCCATTTTAGCTCAGTCCTCCCTTTCGAACCTCACGAGGGCTTGGTGCTCTGCGCCGACAGGTCCCAGTCCCAAGGCGGCTTCAGCCATCGCTGGTATGCCAGGTCGCGATGCCGTGGTCAAGGCCAGGAGGTGAGCGACCCGGAGTCCGGTAAGAGCCCGTGAGTCGCGATGCTCAAGAGGTCCCCTTTGGCGCTCAAGCAGTCGTCGTTCGGTGAGAAAGGAGAGCGGCGTCGCTAACATGGGATTGCATTAGGTTCGGGGATGATTCCACGGTAGCTGGCGCTTCCGTGTGGTGACTTATCTCGAGAATCAGGGGCCGCTTTCTGGTGTGTCGCCTGGTCCGTGCATCAGCAGGCATGAGGTTGCTTGGTGAGGTCCTCGCGTGTCCCTCCCCTCTCGCCTTTGCTCCCCTTTCTGCTCTACGTCCTCGGGTCCCGGCCCCCAAGCAAATCTCAGCCGTCGCTGGTATGCCAGGTCGCGATGCCGTGGACAAGGCCAGAGGGTGAGGGCTGGAGAGCTAGTAGGAGCCCTGAGTCGCGATGCTCAGGCACCCCCCCTTTAACGTGCAAGCGGTTCGCGCGGACGAGAGAGAAGGAGACACCGCAAGGGCCTCGCCTGACGCAGCTCCTTCAGGAGGTCCTGTAGGTCCATCATAGAAAAAACAAGGGGGTTGCCATGACAATTGACAGTCAGCCGTTGGTTGCTTCCGAGGGGTAATGAGGCACTGAAGGCTTTGATGAGGTGGCGCCATGCGGGGCTGCCGTGGCCAGAGCTCAGCCATTCAGGTTTGTCGGCGTTGCAGGGACGGACCCATGCGCAAGCGTCGTGCCGTTTGGGAGCAGTTCCGTCAGTTGAGCGGGCAACTAGGTCAAGCACATTAGCCGCAGAGGAGTGGATTCATTTAAATAGAAGCTGGGAAGGCGGACATCACTGGGTCTGGCCCGAGCGACTTGGGGATCATGCAGCCCGAGGGGCGCCCCCAACAAGGTAAGCTAACAACATGAAATAAAAAGGGATACACGCCGCAGGGACTGACCCACTCGGCCTGGGAATAATGCAGCCCTGCGGGGGGCGCTCCCAGCTGGAAATGAAACTCGAAAGATGTCACCAGATGATGTTGAGGACGAAGGAGCGTTGGTGTAGCAGACTCGGTGGGCTGCGGGAGCTGATCCTCACGAGCCCCCAGGCCCAGGGGCCTCAGGAAGCTCCGGAGGCGCTGGCGGCTCCTCGCGGACCATCTCCATCCCCGCCAGGGCTGCGGAACGCCTGGCCTCTCGTGCCTCCGTGATGCCCCTCATGAGGCGCTGGTACGTGGCAGCAGCATTCGGCAAGCCGTAAGGCATGCGAACGTAGCTGTGGGGTGGACCTCTGCAGCGCCCCACTCGCGAGGGCCAGAGGCGCTCCAGAGAGGCGACTCGGTTGAGCCCTGGTATGTCGATGCAGAGGCGCAGCCCACCATCCTCGCCCGGATGGGGAGCCACTGCTGGTAGGCGGCGGCCGCCTTTCATGACTCTTGACTCATGTAGCTCCTGAATGGCCTTGCTGAAGAACTCCTGAGGGTCTGGATCTCCTTCCCTTTCTCCTTCTTGAGGGAAACATGCTTCGAAACACGCCTCCATGTGGTGCCCAAGTGCCTCCCTCGTGACCCTAGCTAGGTCGGTGGCCCTCCAGGGGAGAGCCCTCGAGCCCTGCCTGAGGAGGGCGCCGGGCGCGCTTTCCTATGTGATGGAAGGAGGTTCCCCCTGGGCAGGCGCGGGCCCAGAGGGGCCTGCCTCCTGAGTGGTCGGGCCGGACGATGTCTTCTTCTTCTTAGGGGCGGTCTTGGGAGGCCTCCTGCTTCCGTGATCCGGGTCTTCCAGTGACGCGGCCTGAAAGGCTCGTTCCAGGGAACACACCGTGTCCTTCTCTTCACAGGGCACCGTGATGACTCCGCCGCTTCCTGGCATCTTGAGGACGTTGTAGCCGTGGTGAGTTACGGCCATGAACTTGGCCAGCGCTGGGTACCCAAGGATGGCGTTGTACGGCAGGCGAATGTGAGCGACGTCGAAGTCGATGAGCTCGGTGCGGTAGTTGTCGCGTGCCCCAAAGGTGACAGGGAGGCGGACCTGCCCAATCGGGACCGTGGAGCCGTCGATGATACCGGAGAAAGGCTTGGTTGGCTGAAGCTGGCTGTAGGGCACTTGGAGATTGTTGAATGTTTCCATGGACAGGACGTTGAGCCCTGCCCCGCCATCGATGAGGGTCTTAGTGACCACCACGTTGCCGATGATTGGGGAACAGAGCATCGGGAGGACTCCGGTGGTAGCCGCACACTTGAGCTGATCTGCTGAGCTAAACGTGATGGCGCATGCCAACCACCTGAGAGGGCGCGTGGCTTCGAGCCTGGGGAGGATTGCGTTTATTTCGCGGACGAACTGCTTGAAGATGCGTTGAGAGGCTGGGGCTTGTGCCCCGCCCAGGATGCAGGTGATCGCGGGCGGCTCCTGGAAGCCCCCAGCCCCCTTGTCCTGGTGGCGGTCCTCATTTCTCCTTGGCTGCGGCGGCAGCGGTGGGAGGCCTGCGTTGCCTTGTGGGCGATCCTCGCGAGGCTGATCCCTCCAGTCTCCCTCGCGAGGCGGGTCTTGCCAGCGATCTTCGCGAGGTTGATCGCGCCACCCTTGGCGCGGGCCACGGTCTTCCCAGCGTCCTGCGTTTCCTTCCTCCTCCTCGACCATTCCTTGGTACACACAGTACCGGCTGCGGTCAGGGCGACGGCCGATCCTTCCTTCTCGCACGGCTTGAAGCTCTTGGCATTCGTTGGGGTTGTGGGTGTGGAGGTCATGGTACACACAGTACCGACTGCCCTTGGAAGGTTCGGGCTGATCTCTGCCCTGCTTGGTGTCTGGTTCTGCCGCGAGCACGGCAGCCCCCTTGCGCTTGACATCCTTGGCCTTGGGCATCTTCTCTTCTGGGTCTGCGGCAGGCAGCTCGAGGGGGGAGAGACGCCCTTCCTCGGCCCTGGCACACTTGGTTGCCAGGTTGAACAGCTCCAAGGAAGTGCACAGGTCTTCATGCATCGCCAGCTCCTCCTTCATCTTGACATCGCGCACACCGTCGGAGAAGGCTGAGATGATGGCCTCCTCAATCACCTTGGGAATCTTGAGGCATGCGTTGTTGAAGCGCTGGATGTACTTCTGCTAGGTCTCCCCGGGCTGTTGCTTGATGCGGCGCATGTCCCTCACGGCGGGTGGCCGGTCGCGAGTGCCTTGGAAGTTGGCGATGAAGCGGGTGCGCATCTCGTCCCATGAGGAGATTGTGCCTGGAGCCAGGTTCAGGAGCCAGGTGCGGGCCCCGTCCTTGAGCACCATGGGGAACCAGTTTGCCATGACCTTCTCGTCTCCGTTGGCAGCTTCGATGCCCAGCTCGTAGAGCTGGAGGAACTCCGAAGGGTCAGCCGTGTCGTCATAGCGAGGAGGCAGGTCTGGCTTGAACTTGCCAGGCCACGCGACGCTGCGTAGCTCGGCGGTGAAGGCGCGGCAGCATGCTGTGGCCACGGGAGGCCTTGGGTGATGGGGAGCTTGGTCTTGCATGTCCCCACGCGCTGCAGCTGGGAGCAGCGGGGGGTCTTGACGCACGGGAGCAGGAGCATGGTCGTGACGTGCTGGAGCAGGGAGCGCCCGGGCAGCTTCTTGCGGGTGAGGGACTTCTTGACAGCTCTGCTCTTGCCGTGCTGGCACCTAACGGAGCGGGTTCTGCCCAAGGGCCACGCGCCTTGGAGCCATGGCGCCTTCCTGAGGAGAAGGCGGCCGGGGCGCCGCCGGAGCTTCATCGCCCGCGCGGGGCGGGGTGCGGTGCAGCGGAACTGACGGCGCAGGAGAGCCCCCTGCGGCGCAGATGAGCTCGGCGACGCGGTCGAGCCTTTCTTCATAGATGTCGTTGACGGGATGGTAGCGCAGGAGCTCGTTTGCCGCGATGAGTGTAGCCCGAGCCTCCATGGGCGCGCGGAGTGCACGGGACGAAGAACCAGCTGGGGTGAGCAAGGGAGTTGCGGTGCGGCCGTCTTGCTGCACGGACGGATGCTGAGACGATGCTTGCTGCTCTTCCCCCGCCGGGCCGATGGCGGCGTTGACGGCAGGTGACAGGGAACGGCGAGGACGCCCGCCGACAGGGGCCGTCTGGGCGACGCGGGAAGCGAGAGCGGCCCGGCGCTCGGCGCGGGCCCGACAAGCGTCAGACATGGGCGTGATGGTCGGAGGAGAACGGGGTGGTGGAAGACGAATCCCGGTGCACCCCTACCTGGCGCGCCAAATGTCAGACTTCGGGTTCCGGCAGACCCTTGAGGTTCGAACACTGGGGTGTGCGCGGAGATTTCGCGTCCTACCTACCTTCACCCCTCCGCCTCGCTAAGGTCTAAGCTATGGAAAGAATAACACGAGGGACACAAGGTTTACAGTGGTTCGGGCCACCGTTGTGGTGTAATACCCTACTCCAGTGTGTGGTGTGGTGGATTGCCTCTTGGGCTGATGATGATGAACAATACAAGGAAGAACAGCCTCGCGAGGGTCTGTTCTTGGCTGAGGGGATGAACTGCTGGGAGGAGTTTAGTCACCCTTCTCTCTCTCTCTCTCTGATCCCTTGATCCTTCGATTGATCGATCGATGGGTTCTTCCTCTCTCTTTCTTTTTCTCCTCTTGCGGGTGGCTGGTCCTATTTATAGAGGCCCCGGTCCTCTTCCCAATTATCGAGCGGGAAGGTAGCCAACAATGGCGGGCTAATTTGAAAGGGGACAACTAGTACTAGCTATCCTGACAAAGGTAGTCTTCGCCTGCACAAAGCTCTGGTGATGAAGCCGTCTTGGGCTCCACGATGACCTCCGTCTTGCAGTCCTCCTGGTCTTGGTCTTGTTGCACCGAAATGGCAACCTTTGCCTAATGCCTCGGTACTCCGCGGCTGCGCTTGCCCCCTTTGCACCAAAGAGGAAAGGAGGACACTGCGCGGGCTGGCACCTGCCTGGCTCCCTTGGTCGTCATGGCTTGCGACACGGGCACCTCGTGAGGTACCCCGCCTTGGTCTCTCCGCCTCCTCGTGAGCCAGCCTGATGAGGCCATGCCTGAGGAAGCTCCGCGTCGTCCGCCCCGCGAGGCTTGGCCCCTCGCGAGGGTCTTGGGTTTGTGTTGGTGAAGATGGGCCACGTTGGGCCCCCCTTTGAGCCACGCCACAGGCCGCAGGCAGGCAAGTCTGGGGACCCCCGTTCCCAAAACACCGACACAGGCCTGGACAAACTCTTATATAAAGGAAAGCGCTCCCGAGGACACATGGGAATTACCGTCAAGCTAGTTTTCATCACGTTCATATGATTCGCGTTCGGTACTTTGATAATTTGATATGTGGGTGGACCGGTGCTTGGGTACTGTCCTTCCTTGGACAAGCATCCCACTTATGATTAACCCCTATTGCAAGCATCCGCAACTACAACAAAAGTATTAAGGTATCCTAACCATAACATGAAACATATGGATCCAAATCAGCCCCTTGTAAAGCAACGCATAAACTAGGGTTTAAGCTTCTGTCACTCTAGCAACCCATCATCTACTTATTACCTCCCAATGCCTTCCTCTAGGCCCAAACAATGGTGAAGTGTCATGTAGTCGACGTTCACATGACACCACTAGAGGAAAGACAACATACATCTCATCAAAATATCGAACGAATACCAAATTCACATGACTACTTATAGCAAGACTTCTCCCATGTCCTCAGGAACAAACGTAACTACTCACAAAGCATATTCATGTTCATAATCAGAGGGGTATTAATATGCATAATGGATCTGAACATATGACCTTCCACCAAGTAAACCAACTAGCATCAACTACAAGGAGTAATCAACACTACTAGCAACCCACAGGTACCAATCTGAGGTTTGGATACAATGATTGGATACAAGAGATGAACTAGGGTTTGAGATGAGATGATGCTGGTGAAGATGTTGATGGATATTGACCCCCTCTCGATGAGAGGATCATTGGCGATGACAATGGTGACGATTTCCCCCTCCCAGAGGGAGGTTTCCCCGGCAGAACAGCTCCGCCGGAGCCCTAGATTGGTTCCGCCTCGTGGCGGCGGAGTTTCGTCCCCAAAGCTTGCTTATGATTTTTTCCTGGACGAAAGACTCCATATAGCCAAAGGTGGGCATCAGAGGGCCACCAGGGGGCCCACGGGGCAGGGGGCGCGCCCAGGGGTGTAGGGTGCGCCCCCACCCTCATGGACGGTGGGTGGCCCCCCTCTGGTACTTTCTTCGCCCAATATTTTTTATATATTCGGAAAATAATTCCCGTGGAGTTTTAGGACTTTTGGAGATGTGCAGAATAGGTCTCTAATATTTGCTCATTTTCCAACCCAGAATTCCAGCTGTCGGCATTCTCCCTCTTCATGTAAACCTTGTAAATTAAGATAGAATAGGCATAAGTATTGTGACATAATGTGTAATAACAGCCCATAATGCAATAAATATCAATATAAAAGCATGATGCAAAATGGACGTATCAACTCCCCCAAGCTTAGACCTCGCTTGTCCTCAAGCGAAAGCCGAAATCAAAAAATATGTCCACATGTTTAGAGATAGAGGTGTGTATAAAATAAAATACGGACATGAGGGCATCATGATCATTCTTAGAACAGCGGGTATATATATATATATATTGTCATATGATCTCTTATGCTAAAGTAACAATTCATTCACATACTCAAGTATGGATCAGAAACTTCATTGAAAACTAACAAACTATAATCTCAGTCATTGAAGCAATTGCAATTTATCATAACATAGGAAAGAGTCAATATAAGAGCTTTTCAGCAAGTCCACATACTCAACCATCATTTAGTCTTTCACAGTTGCTAACACTCATGCGATATTTATGGGTATGAAGTTTTAGTCGGACACAGAGAAAGATAGGGGCTTATAGTTTTGCCTCCCAACCTTTTACCTCAAGGGTAAAGTCAACAATATTAGTTCATGAAAACTCACATTCAATTAGCTATATATATCAGGATCTTTCCAACACATTGTGCTTTCCAAAGGATAAAATGTAAAAAGGAAAGGCGAAGATCACCGTGACTCTTGCATGAAGTATAAGACAAGAATAAAAGATAGGCCCTTCGCAGAGGGAAGCAGAGGTTGTCATGTGCTTTTATGGTTGGATGCACAAAATCTTAATGCAAAAGAACGTCACTTTATATTGCCACTTGTGATATGGACCTTTATTATGCAGTCTGTCGCTTTTATTTCTTCCACATCACAAGATCGTATAAAGCTTATTTTCTCCACACTAATAAATCATACATATTTAGAGAGAAATTTTTATTGCTTGCAACGATGACAACTTACTTGAAGTATCTTACTCAATCCATAGGTAGATATGGTGGACTCTCATGGCAAAACTGGGTTTAACGATATTTGGAAGCACAAGTAGTATCTCTACTTGGTGCAAAGAAATTGGCTAGCAAGAGAGGGAAAGGCAAGCTCAACATGCTGGATGATCCATGACAATATAATTTATCTCAGATGCAAGAAAACATAACCCATTATGCTGTCTTCCTTGTCCAACATTAACTCTTTATCATGTCATATTTTAATGAGTGCTCACAATCATAAAAGATGTCCAAGATAGTATATTTATATGTGAAAACCTCTCTTTCTTTATTACCTCCTATTAATTGCAACGATGACCAAAACTATGTTTGTCAACTCTCAACAACTTTTATTCATCATACTCTCTATATGTGAAGTCATTACTCTCCATAAGATCCACATGATCCCTTTATTTCTTTTTATTCTTTTTCTTTTATTTTATTCCCTCAAGATCATAGTAAGATAATCAATCCCTTGACTCAACACTAATCTTTATTATATATAGCTCACGGACTTGATTACATAGAAGGATCATAAAGCAAAACTCAAAACTAGATCATACTAAAACTTTATTCTACTAGATCAAGATATAACCAAAAGGATCGAACTAAGAAAAACGGTAAAGATAAAAGTGATGGTGATACGATACCGGGGCACTTCCCCAAGCTTGGTAGTTGCCAAGGGGAGTGCCCATACCCATGTGTTTATGTATCCTTCCTTGGAGGTGGTGTTGATGGAGTTGCTGATGATGTAGGCTTGTCGTCCATCTTCCAAGGCATAGTCTCACCATCATAGAAGGATGATCGAGTCTCCGGGATCCTCAAATCTGCAGCCAAATTCATCCTCTTGAATCTATATTCATACTCACAGTTTTGGTTTTGCAGGTCATAGATCTAGGCTTGGAGGCGCTCAATTTTCTCGTGAAGCTTGACGATGGCCTCCCCAATGTTCTTGTCATCCAGCTTGTGGTTGTTGGTGAACTCCGCGATCATTATGTTATTGGAGTCGAGTCCACGCTCCACCATATCCTGGAACTTGAAGACTTGTTGCTCCATTGCTTCGAGTCTTGTCTCCATGCGTCCGGTCCTCCTTGGTCCCTCCACATCACGGATGTGCAGCAACCCCTCACGCATCGCAATGGTTTGAGGGTGTTGCAGCACCTCCGCAAGGTAGGGGTTGATGACCTTCTCGAAGAACTTGTCCTTGGGGGCACTTGAAGAAGCCATGGCGATCTAGATCTGTCAGAAAAATAGCTCAAAACAAATACAGAGGATATTTACGTGATACGGTGGTCAAAACCTTCGAGAGATTATATAATAAATTTTTACCGACCAAAAGAAGTATCGTGCAAGAAAACGGTGTCCGAAGGGCACACGAGGTGCCCATGAGGCAGGGGGGCGCCCAGGGGGTAGGGCGCACCCTCCACCCTCGTGTCCTTTCCGGACTACTTCTTATTTTCCTATTTTCTTAAATATTCCAAAACGGAGAAAAATTGCCATTAGAACTGTTTTGGAGTCGGTTTACTTACCGTACCACGTACCTATTCATTTTCGGAGTTGAAAGTGTCCCTTATGTATTCCTCCGGGGTTACGATTTCAATAACATTAGTTTTAACATTTATGGGATTACCTGAGATATAATGTTTGATTCTTTGACCGTTCGCCACCCTCAGATTTGTGCCTTCGAAGTTGTTGATTTTTATGGCACCGGAACGATAGACCTCCTTGATGATGTAAGGACCTTCCCATTTAGAGAGGAGTTTTCCTACAAAAAATCTTAAACAAGAGTTGTATAGCAATACATAATCACCTACATTAAACTCATGCTTTTGTATCCTTTTATTATGCCATCTTTTAACTTTTTCTTTAAACAGTTTGGCATTCTCATAGGCCTAGGATCTCCATTCATCAAGTGAGCTAATGTCCAAAAGCCTCTTCTCACCGGCAAGTTTGAAGTCATAGTTGAGCTCTTTAATAGCCCAATATGCCTTATGTTCTAGTTCAAGAGGTAAGTGACATGCCTTTCCATAAACCATTTTATACGGAGACATACCCATAGGATTTTTATATGTAGTTCTATAAGCCCATAATGCATCATCAAGTTTCTTGGACCAATTCTTTCTAGATCTATTGACAGTCTTCTGCAAAATTAATTTAAGCTCTCTATTGCTCAGTTCTACTTGACCACTAGACAGTGGATGATATGGAGATGCAATTCTATGATTAACATCATACTTAGCAAGAACTTTACGAAAGGCACCATGAATAAAATGTGAACCACCATCAGTCATTAAATATCTAGGGACTCCAAACCTCGGAAAAATAACTTCTTAGGCATCTTAATAGAGGTGTTATGATCAGCACTACTAGTTGGAGTAGCTTCTACCCACTTAGTAACGTAATCATCAGCAACTAAAATATGAGTATACCCATTAGAGGAAGGAAATGGTCCCATATTATCAAAGCCCCAAACATCAAATGGTTCAATAATAAGTGAATAATTCATAGGCATTTCTTGACGTATACTAATATTACCAATTCTTTGACATTCATCACAAGACAAAACAAATTTACGGGCATCCTTGAAGAGAGTAGGCCAATAAAAACCGGATTGCAATACCTTGTGTGCAGTTCTGTCTCCAGCATGGTGTTCTCCATAAGCCTCGGAGTGACACTTGCGTAGGATCTGTTCCTGTTCATGCTCAGGTACACAACGTCTAATAACACCATCTACTCCTTCTTTATAAAGATGTGGATCATCCCAGAAGTAATGTCTTAAATCATAGAAGAACTTTTTATTTTGCTAGTATGTGAAACTAGGTGGTATAAACTTAGCAACAATATAATTAGCATAAGTAGCATACCATGGAGCAGTACGAGAAGCATTTATGACAGCTAATTGTTCATCAAGAAAGCTATCATCAATAGGTAGTGGGTCATCAAGAACATTCTCTAACCTAGACAAGTTGTCTGCAATGGGGTTCTCAGCTCCCTTTGTATCAATAATATGCAGATCGAATTCTAGAAGCAAGAGAACCCATCTAATAAGTCTAGGTTTAGCATCTTTCTTTTCCATAAGATATTTAATAGCAACATGATCAGTGTGAACAGTTACTTTAGAATCAATAATATAAGGTCTGGACTTATCACAAGCAAATGCAACTGCTAAAAATTCTTTTTCAGTAGTAGCATAGTTTCTCTGGGCACTGTCTAGAGTTTTACTAGCATATTGAATAACATTTAATTTCTTATCAACTCTTTGTCCTAGAACAGCCCCTACAGCATAATCACTAGCATCACACATAATTTCAAATGGTAAATTCCAATTAGGAGGCTGAACAATAGGTGCAGAAATCAAAGCTTTCTTAAGCATTTCAAATGCTTCTACACAATCATCATCAAATACAAAAGGAACATATTTTTGTAAGAGATTAATTAGAGGCCGAGAAATTTTAGAAAAGTCCTTAATGAACCTCCTATAAAAACCGGCATGACCAAGGAAACTTCTTATACCTTTAATGTCCTTAGGAGACGACATCTTTTCAATAGCATCAACCTTAGCTTTATCAACTTCAATACCTCTTTCAGAAATTTTATGCCCCAAGACAATACCTTCATTAAACATAAAGTGGCACTTCTGCCAATTCAGGACCAGATTAGTTTCTTCACATCTCTGCAAAACTCGATCAAGGTTGCTTAAGCAATCATCAAAAGAAGTTCCATAAACGGAGAAATCATCCATGAAAACCTCAACAATATTTTCACAAAAGTCAGAGAATATAGCCGTCATACATCTTTGAAAGGTAGCAGGTGCATTGCATAAACCAAAAGGCATACGTCTATAAGAAAAGGTACCAAAAGGGCAAGTAAAAGTTGCCTTTTCTTGATCCTCTTTTGACACAGGTATTTGAGAGAAACCAGAATAACCATCTAGAAAGCAAAAATGTGTATGTTTGGATAATCTTTCTAGCATTTGATCAATAAAAGGTAAAGGGTAATGATCCTTTTTAGTAGATTTATTTAATTTGCAGAAATCAATTACCGTTCTATAACCTGTAAGAATTCCTTGTGGGATCAATTCATCTTTATCATTAGGAACTACAGTAATACCTCCCTTCTTAGGGACACAATGGATAGGACTTACCCACTGACTATCAGCAACGAGATAAATTATACCTGCCTCCAGAAGCTTTAGTATTTCTTTTCTTGCCACTTCTTTCATCTTAGAATTTAACCGTCGTTGGTGATCAACAACCGGTTTAGCGTCTTTTTCCAATTTTATTTTGTGCTGGCATAGAGTGGGACTAATGCAATAACAAATAGCAGCACTGTGTTTCTTTAGAGTTTTCAATAATTTCTTTTCTACAGGCTCTGAAAGGTTAGCACTAATAATAACAGGATATATCTCTTTCTCATCTAGATAAGCATATTTAAGAGTATCAGGTAATGGTTTAAGCTCAAACACGGGATCACCCTTGGGTGGAGGAGGATCCCCTAGGATTTTAATAGGCAAGTTGTGCTTCAAAATAGGTCCCTGTTTAAAGAATACTTCATCTATTCCCCTTCTTTCATTCATAAACATATCATTTTCATGGTCTAGCAAATATTGTTCTAAAGGATCACTAGGAGGCACGGCAATAGAAGTAAGACCAATAATTTCATATTTACTAGGAAATTCTTTATCATGGGGTTGTCTACGAAATTTAGCAAAATTAAATTCATGAGACATATCCCCTAAACCAACAGAAACAATATCTTTATTGCAGTCTATCTTAGCATTAATAGTATTCAAGAAGGATCTAGCAAATATAATGGGACAAAAGTTATCTTGTGGGGAACCAAGAACAAGAAAACCAGCAGGGTATTTAACTTTCCCACACAAGACTTCAACATCTCTAACAATCCCAACTGGTGAAATTGTATATCTATTGGCAAGCTTAATTGTAACATCAATCTCTTCTATCTCAGCAGGTGCAATATCATGCATAATTTCTTTGTATAAGGAATGAGGTATTGCACTAGCACCCATATCACATAAGCCATGATAGAAATGATCTCCTATTTTAACAGAAATAACAGGCATGCCTACAACAGGTCTATGTTTATTTTTAGTATCGGGTCTAGCAATTCTAGCAGCTTCATCACAGAAGTAAATAACATGCCCATCAATATTATCGGCCAAGAGATCTTTAACCATAGCAACACTAGGTTCAACTTTAATTTGCTCAGGGGGTTTGGGTGTCTTAATATTACTTTTGTTAACCACAGTTGAAGCTTTAGCATGATCCTTTATTCTAACAGCGAAAGGTGGTTTCCCAATATAAGTAGTAGGAATAACAAGATCATTATAAGTGATAGTCTTTTCTTCAACTTTAATAGGTGCAACTACTTTTAATTCAATGGGAGGATTATATTTAAACCACTTCTCCTTAGGGAGATCAACATGAGTAGCAAAGGATTCACAGAAAGAAGCTACTATCTCAGAGTCAAGTCCATATTTAGTGCTAAATTCACGAAAAGCATTGGTATCCATAAAAGATTTAATACAATCAAACTTAGGTGTTATACCCGACTCCTTACCTTCGTTGAGATCCCAATCTTTAGATTTGCGTTTAATTCTCTCCAATAAATCCCATTTGAATTCAATAGTCTTCATCATAAAAGATCCAATACAAGAAGTATCGAGCATGGAGCGATTACTGAGAGAAAACCGAGCATAAATTTTTTGAATAATCATTTCTTTTGATAGATCATGGTTGGGGCATGAGTATAACATTGACTTAAGCCTCCCACAAGCTTGAGTGATGCTTTCTCCTTTGCGAGGCCAAAAATTGCATATATAATTACGATCACGATGAACAAGATGCATATGATAAAACTTCTGATGAAATTCCAATTTCAATCAGTTGTAGTTCCATGATCCCATATCATCACATAGCCTAAACAATGTCAATGCCTATCCCTTCAAAGATAAAGGGAAGACCTCCTTCTTGATAACATCCTCGGGCATACCTGCAAGCTTAAATAATCTACAAACTTCATCCACATAGAATAGGTGCAAATTGGGATGTAATGTTCCATCACCTGTGAAAGGATTAGCTAGCAGTTTCTCTATCATACCCAAAGGGATTTCAAAGTAAACATTTTCAGCAGGTTAGGTAGGTTAAGGAGCAACTCTTTGCTCTACTGGTCGGGGTGAAGGTACCCCGAACAAGCCCCACAAAGGATTATGTTCCATATTAACAAGTGACAGTAAATTTCAGCACACTATATAAATCTTTCCTTACCAAATTCCACCTACCAAAGGTGCTTCACTCCCCAACAACAGCGCCAGAAAAGAGTCTTGATGACTGAGGGAGTTCTGGATTAGGGGGTCCCCGGACAGCCGGACTATATCCTTTGGCCGGACTGTTGGACTATGAAGATACAAGATTGAAGACTTCGTCCCGTGTCCGGGTGGGACTCTCCTTGGTGTGGAAGGCAAGCTTGGTGATTCGGATATGTATATCTCCTCCCTTGTAACCGACTCCGTGTAACCCTAGCCCCCTCTGGTGTCTATATAAACCGGAGGGTTTAGTCCATAGGACGACAACAATCATAATCATAGGCTAGCTTCTAGGGTTTAGCCTCTACGATCTCGTGGTAGATCAACTCTTGTAATACTCATATCATCAAGATCAATCAAGCAGGAAGTAGGGTATTACCTCCATCGAGAGGGCCCGAACCTGGGTAAACATTGTGTCCCCGCCTCCTGTTACCATCCACCTTAGACGCACAGTTCGGGACCCCCTACCCGAGATCCGCCGGTTTTGACACCAACATTGGTGGTTTCATTGAGAGTTCCACCGTGCCGCCACGATAAGGCTTGATGGCTCGTCTTGTTGTCAAGGACAACATTACCTCGGGGGGGAGCCCTGGCTGTAGGCCAAACTCTTTGGTTGGGCGGCTTCGTCATGACCGCCCGTTCGGCTATCGCGTCGACGATGACTTCTGAGGTCATCAAAAACAGCCTCCACGTCAGCTCAGGATTCGCTGAGCAGATGGATCCAATAGAGCTCTCTTCCTTGAACGAGATCTTGGGTCGCATCGCCGCCCTGGGAGTCGCAACAGACTATGATCGGATCGGGCTTAAACCCGACCAAAGGGAGATTAACTCTCTGCCGGTCACCCACCAGATAGCGGTGGTGGAGGAGCAATGCTGCAATTCTTCCTCTATTTTGAGGACAAACTATGTCTGTATTCTCGAGCTCTCCGAGCCGGATACCCGTCCACAGGAGGACATGGCCCAAGCTTCGAACCTAGAATCAGACAGCAGGCCGGAACTACTGGGCAACATCCCGAAGACCGAACTGCCAAGCTCGGATACTCCTCCGCCCTTAGGTCTCAGATAGGGTCAGGGTTCGGACCTAAATCTGCCCACCCACCAAGACTCAAGTGATCTTTCCCACATTAGACAAGAGCCCCTAGAGACAGTACATCACTATTGGGCCAGATTCCTCCTTGTAATGAGCAAGGTCAAGGACTATCGCGAGGAAGACGCAATTTCATTCTTTTGCAAAAATTGCACGGACAAGGGAATCCTCAACGCCATAAGTCACCGTGACATAGTACACTTTGCTGACTTGGCGGCCATAGTACGGAAGTACTATGCGATGGAAAGCGTCTGGAAAACCCAAACAAAATTATGGGACCCTCTGGCTCTCACTAAACCCCCTGTTCGAACTAAAAGGGTGTACTCTCGTAAGTCACCCGATCTAATTACAAAGAAGCAAAAGCCCACTACAGGGCATAAAACTGTATTGGAAGGATGGCTCAATGGGCCATGCAAAATTCACAGTACATCGGATACCATGCCAACACACAGCCTTAGAGCATGTTGGATACTCTGGCAGGTGGCCAAGAGCGGCGAGGATATCCTCATCAACAATACAACAGAGCACCATCCGGTGGAAAATAACAATACAATATTGACAGTCTTCGAGACCTTGCCTCAAATAATAGGCGCAAGCGAACACTCCGCAGCCTTGTCGAAGTCTGCCACGTTGCAACGACACGGCCATAACCTTCAATGCCAGTGATGAACCTCAATTCCGAACAGCCCGAGTACCAGCCGCTTTGGTCCTTAGTCCAATTGTGGCTGGCTTCCGGCTTACTAAAGTGCTCATGGATGGCGGCAGCAGATTGAACTTCATCTACGAGGAAACTCTTAGCAAAATGAAAATAGACAAGAGCCGCTTTGAGCAAAGCAGCACGACCTTTAGAGGAATCATCCCTAGTCGGGAAGCACGATGTGCGGGAAAAATCACACTAGATGTGGTATTCGGCACGCTGGAGAATTATAGGTCCAAAGAAATCACATTCCAAGTGGCCCCGTTCAGTAGCGGATACCACGCTCTTTTAGGGCAGGAGGCATTCACGATCTTCCAAGCTATACCCCATTATGGGTACATGAAGCTCAAAATGCCCGGGCCCAATGGAATCATCACTCTGGCTAGTGATCCGGACATAGCACTTCGCACCGAAAATAAAACCGCCGCACTAGCCCTTGAGGCATTATCTGAAGCCCTTGCGGCCGAAGAACTAGCTGCACTGCGCTCCACGGTGGACAGGGACGACATGATACTCGAAAAAAGACCCAAGTCCACCTCTTTTAAACCAGCGGAAAAATAGTCAAATTCCAGGTCCACCCGACGGACCCTACAAAAACAGCATCCATCGAGGCACAGCTGAACCCCACAATAGACGCCGCACTGCGGGAGTTCTTGCGCGAGAATTGGGACATCTTCGCCTGGCATCCTTCAGACATGCCAGGAATCCCATGCAGGCTGGCCGAGTATAGCCTTAACATTCAAAAGGGGTCCAAGCCGGTCAAGCAGGCTCTTCGGCGTTTCTCTGAGCCTAAGCGACAAGCCATGGGAGAAGAGCTAGCCAAGCTACTCGAGGCCGGATTCGTTAGAGAAATAAAACATCCGGACTGGCTAGGAAACCCGGTGATGGTATCAAACAAGGACAAATCCCGGCGCCTATGTGTCGATTTCAAGGACCTTAACAAGGCTTACCCCAAGGAACCCTTCCCCCTCCCTCGCATCGATCAAATTATCGATGCTACCGTAGGACACGACTCATTGTGCTTCCTCGACGCATAGTCCGGATACCATCAAATTAAGATGGCGGAGTCCGCTCAAGCTGCAACGGCATTCATCACTCCATACAGCCCCTTCTGTTTTAACGCCATGCCTTTCGGGCTCAAAAACGCCGTTGCAACCTATCAACGCATAATTCAGACATGCCTGGAAACACAAATCGGCAAAACAGTAGAGGCATACGTAGACCATGTGGTCATTAAAACAAGACACGACGAATCCTTAATAGACGACTTGAGGCTAACGCTCGACAATCTTCGAACACATGACATCAAGCTCAATCCGGAAAAATGTGTTTTCGGCGTGCCCGCCGGAAAGCTCTTGGGCTTCATCGTCTCCAATAGAGGAATCGAAGCAAATCCGGCTAAAATCCGAGCTTTGTCACAGTTGGCTATCCCAATAGACCTCAAGCAAATCCAGAAGTTAACTCGATGTGTGGCTGCCTTAAGCCGCTTTATCTCCCGATTAGGAGAAAAGGCACTACCTCTTTATCGCCTTCTTTGATGCACCGAACACTTCGAGTGGACAGATGCGGCCACGACCGGATTGGAAGAAATAAAGGCCGTATTGGCCACCAACCCAATCTTGGCCACACCAAATGTCGGCGAACCAACGTTGTTATATATAGCGGCAACACACCAAGTTGTAAGCGCAGTGCTCGTCGTCGAACGAGAGACGGACGGACATAAGTTCCTGCTTCAAAAGCCGGTATACTACGTATCCACCGTCCTCACTCCATGCAAATCACGGTACCCACATTACCAAAAGATAGCATACGCGGTCTTCATGGCATCCCAAAAACTACGACACTACTTTCAAGAGTGTTCAATTACGGTGGCCTCTGAAGTACCACTAAACGACATAATAAATAACCGCGATGCCACGGGCCGGATTGCTAAATGGGCTATCGAGCTCCTACCGTTTGACATAACATATAAACCACAACGAGCCATTAAGTTGCAAGTTCTGGATGATTTCATCACCGAATAGACGGAAACCAAACTCCCTAAAGAGTATGGCGTGTACTCCAATTGGATCATGCACTTTCACGGCTCTAAAATGCTAGCGGGTCTGGGGGCAGGCGTCGTCCTGACATCCCCCACCGGAGATACAGTCCAATACGTACTCCAAATATTATACAAAGATTCCAACAATGCAGCAGAATATGAGGCCCTGTTGCATGGTATCCGGATGGCAGTCTCCATGGGCATTCAACGCCTAGAGGTGCGGGGGGATTCAAACCTCGCAATATCTCAAATAAATGGGGACTTTGACGCCAAGGACCCAAATATGGCGGCTTACCGCAACGCCGTCCTCAAAATGTCAGCTCAGTTCGAGGGCCTCGAATTCCACCATGTGGTCCGAGAAAAAAAATCAAGTGGCGGATATCCTCGCCCGCATCGGTGCCAAGCGCGACCCTGTCCCACCTAATATCTTCTTGGAAAGGCTGTTTAAGCCATCCGTGGTGTGGGATGGGGAGATGGGCAATAACAGTCGGATCTGGCCACAACACCAGACCCCGAACATTCTGACGTAATCGGAGGCTCTGCCACTGAAATAACACTTCAACCCACGTGATTATGGCTGTCATCGCCCCGTGGACAGAACACTTCTTGGCTTATCTAACTAGGCAAGAACTCCCTGATGACCCAAACAAGGCACGTTGCATTGTGCGTCGGTCTAAAGCTACAAGGTCCACGAGGGAGAGCTTCATAAGAAAAGCGCTACCGGAGTACTTCAAAGGTGCATCTCCGAATAGGAAGGATGGCAACTTTTGGCAGAAATTCATGCTGGACTTGGCGGCCACCACGCCGCAGCTCGGGCCCTTGTAAGCAAGGCCTTCCGTACATGTTTTTACTGGCCGACGGCCCGAGCAAACGCACAGGACCTCGTTCAACGTTGCGTCGGTTGCCAGCTTTTTGCAAACCAAAGCCATATGCCACCTACCGCTATCCAAACAATCCCCATTACTTGGCCCTTTGCGGTCTGGGGGCTTGATATGGTCGGACCCCTTAAAGGGGGAAGCCATAAGAAAAAATACCTGTTGGTCATGGTGGATAAATTCACCAAATGGATAGAAGCCAAACCAGTTAAAACGGCCGAGTCCGGACCAGTGATAGACTTCATATCCGGGGTTGTACACCGTTACGGCGTCCCCCACAGCATCATCACCGATAACGGCTCGAACTTTACAGCCGACGATGTAAAAACTTGGTGCAGCAACATGGGCATTAAGCTCGATTATGCCTCTGTCTATCACCCGCAAACTAACGGTCAAGTCGAGCGAGCAAATGGTCTTATCATGAGTGGCATTAAACCCAGATTAGTGCGATCCTTGAAGGAATCAGATATGCACTGGGTGGAGGAGCTCGACTCCGTGCTATGGGGGCTGTGGACCACGCCGAATCGCACTACCGGATACACACCGTTCTTTATGGTGTATGGCGCAGAGGCGGTATTGCCCTACGACATCATTCATGACTCACCTCAAGTGCGCATGAATGAAGAGAAAGAAGCTGAGCTTGATCGGCAGGACAGTTTGGACGCCCTGGAGGAGGAGCATGACGTGGCAAAAGCCCTCTCTGCATTCTATCAGCAACAGGCTCGGCGGTATCAAAGCAGAGAAGTACGGGCCAAAACTTATAACGTTGGCGAACTCGTTCTATGCCTACCAGAGAAGAAAAAGGACAAGCTCAAGCCCAAATGGGAAAGTCCCTTCGTCATCGACAAAGTTCTGACCGGTGGAGCATACTGTCTGCGGGATGCATCGGACAATCGACTCGAGCCAAACCCATGGAACACAGCCAAACTCCAAATGTTCTACGCCTAGCGCCGGACTCTGTGTTCGTCTCCTTACCTCCGTCAATTTTTTATATATCTGTTATCTGTCTTTTCTTTCTTTCTTCCCTTTTTCTTCACGACCTTCAAAGGTTAAAATGTGTCTTGACTACACAATCTTGACACGCTAGGCGTGCTCATTATACCTGGGGGCTTCTTATACAAAAGCTTAATATAACTATGTTCCGGGCGCTTTGCCCCACGCACATGTGTTACTTTTCCACACGTACCTTTTCTTCGCCATTATATGCATCGATATGACTTAAGTTTTAGCCAAGCTGGGTTGCCTGGCTCTTGTATTTATGCCCTACGTTCCCGTTAATTCGGCTAGGGCATAAGGGGAGCACCTCTGCGATTGTTACTGCCGGGTCAGCCAGATGTGTTCCTCGGACTAGGAGAAGCCGAAAGCTAGCATTCTTAAGGGAATATTCGGTCGGTGTCGGTGTCAAAACCGGCGGATCTCGGGTAGGGGGTCCCGAACTGTGCGTCTAGTCCGGATGGTAACAGGAGGCAGGGGACATGATGTTTTACCCAGGTTCGGGCCCTCTTGATGGAGGTAAAACCCTATGTCCTACTTGATTAATATTGATTATATGGGTAGTACAAGAGTAGATCTACCACGAGAGCAGAGAGGCTAAACCCTAAAAGCTAGCCTATGGTATGATTGTTGTTCGTCCTACGGACTAAAACTCTTCGGTTTATATAGACACAGGGGAGGGATAGGGTTTCACAAAGTCGGTTACAATGGTAGGAGATCTACATATCCGTATCGCCAAGCTTGCCTTCCACACCAAGGAAAGTCCCTTCCGGACACAGGACGAAGTCTTCAATCTTGTATCTTCATAGTCCAGGAGTCCGGTCGAAGGTATAGTCCGGCCATCCGGACACCCCCTAATCCAGGACTCCCTCAGTAGCCCCTGAACCAGGCTTCAATGACGATGAGTCCGGCGCGTAGATTGTCTTCGGCATTGCAAGGCGGGTTCCTCCTCCAAGTACTTCATAGAAGATTTTGAACAGAAAGGTAGTGTCCGGCTCTGCAAAATAAGTTTCCACATATTGCCATAGAGAGAATAATATTTACACAAATCTAATCTGCTGACGTATTCCGTAGCGTGACGTCACACTATGGCCAAGTCTTTATTCGAATCGTTTTACTGTCCCACCTTAGCGCGTTTAGCGAGGCGGTTTCCTTGGCACATCTTGTTAAAGCAGAGATCGTGTCCCCTTATTCCAGGATTCTCATCAATACGGGTGTGGGTAACCCAACCGCGCCATTGACTACGGCACTTGGGAGATAAGCGAGTTTTACCAGGCTGATGGGGGCGCATAGTCGCGTCCGCCCATGTAAGGGGATAAGGATCCACCTTTTCATCCACGCCTTCTTCCTCCTTTGCCTATCCATTTCCGCGCACTCGAGCTCCAGCGCCCAAGTCCGCACACCCCACCTCAACCTTCTCCAGCCATGTCCAGAGCGGGAGGCAAGTGGATGGTCTCCTCCGTCACAAAGGGACACATAAAAAACCGAGGAAGGCCGGATACTTGTCTAACGACATTGCGCACCGGCTTCCCGAAGAGGGGCAACTCATCCCCACCCCTAGGCCCCATGAGAGGGTGGTGTTCCTCCACCATTTCCTCCGCGGACTGGGCTTCCCTCTCCACCCATTTGTCCAGGGGCTCATGTTCTACTATGGCCTGGATTTCCACGATCTGGCCCCGAAGTTTGTCCTCAATATCTCGGCGTTTATCGTCGTGTGCGAGGCTTTCTTCTGCATCCGCTCCCATTTCGGCCTATGGCTCAAGACTTTCAGTGTCAAGCCAAAGGTGGTGCGCGGCACTCAGGCGAAGTGCGGAGGCGCCATGGTGGGCAAGATGCCCAACGTCCTATGGCCCGAGGGCTCCTTCGTGGAGTCCCTAAAGGGGTGGCAATCGGGGTGGTTTTACATCACCGAGCCGCGCGACCCTGAATGGGTCGCAGCCCCCGAGTTCCAATCCGGACCCCCTACGCGGCTCACCTCCTGGAAAGAGACGGGCCTATCGTGGGGTAAAGAAGGAGAGCTGACCGGACTCCAAACATGCGTCCAAACCCTGGTGGACAAGAAGCTCAAACTTGTCAACGTAGTCCAGGTTATGCTCATCCGCCGGATCCTCCCGTGTCAACAATGGGCTTTCAACCTGTGGGAGTTCGACCCGGCGCAGCACCGAACTCTAAGCAGGCTCTTCGACACAACGTACGAAGATGCCTGGAAGGTGCTTTTCAAGGGCGCCGAGGCCCCCGCATCCGCTACCAAGGATCGCAGATTCAGCACGCAGCGTCGCGCTCATGCAGTAAGTTGTTTTAACCTTTTACAGAGTATTAGTTTTTCATAGTCTGACTCCATGCGGGATCTAAGCTCCCTTACCTTTGACAGGATTGGCAGGAGACGTCCGCATAGATCAACTGTCCGGCTCCTTTGCCCGAAGGCCCAGCGGACGCTCGCTTGGCGAAGCTGCTGGTTTCGGCACCCTATGTGGTGCCGGAGAAGAAGGCCAAGAAGGAGGCCACGGGGACTCGGAAGAGTGCCCGGCGCCTGGGGGTGTCAGATTCATCATCCGACGACTCCAAGACGCACTCCTCCCGTGAAGACGAGGAGGAGGAAGAAGAGACCTCTCCCCCTCCAGCAGAGGGAGAGAAGAAAAGGAAGGCCGCCCCAACTGGACGGCTCCACCAACGCCGACGACGGCGAAGAGGAGTGGCCACACGGGGCCAAGCCCCTGGCGATATCGTAAGTGTCCGGATACTAGAGTGATTCATAGTATTCTTCCATTGCATAGCTTTTCCTTATGTCGAACATGTTTATGCAGTCCACCCAAAGACCGGCTCGACGTGTCGTCGAGCGGTTCCCTGGATTCGTCGGATGTGAACTCGCTTCCGACGGCTACCTCCCCCACCCTACGGACGACGCCAAGGTGCTGTCCCAACAGGTTCCATGCCAGGAGGAGGTGGTCCTGGAGGCGCCGCAAGGCGACCTCCCGGACTCCAGGTGCAAAGGGGATAAAACCCCCAAGGGCTCCAAGTCCGGCCTTGAGCCGGACACCGCGCCCGAACCTTCAATGGTTCCGGACTCCAGTAGGCGGCCTCCTTCCAAGAGGAGCGAGCCTACCGAGCTGGTGACCTCCGTCCAACCGGAGGCACCGGACAATTTGCTGGAGACGCTTAACGGTGCCTCCATCGACGAGGAGCACCGCACTCTTATGAGTGCGGTGATCCAGAAGGTTCAGTCCGCCAAGAGCGGATTGACTGAAGCCTGTGCCAGCCTTCTAACAGGCTTTGAGGTAGGTAAAGAATATGTAAAAATATTACCGCATAGACAGTAGCCCCTGATGCTCTGTTCGGCGTTCGGAAAGAAAAGCCGAATAGAGGATCTAATAACATTCGCAAGAGTCTAACATAATCAAGTCAATATGCATATGCAGGCTTCGCTACTGGCCTCTGCCGCACTGACTGCGGAGGTGGATACGCTGAAGCAAAACCTCGCGCGGTCCGAAAACGAGCTCGGCCATGCCAAGAGGCAACTCGAGGAGAAGGAAGGTAAGTAATACCTTGTGCAATTATATAGAGAAGATGTGGTTGCAAAAAATGACAGGATCAACGTGCTATTATAGGGGCCACGACCGAGCTGGCAACCCTTAAGCAAGCGCTATCCGAGGCCGAAAACAGGGCGGTCGTGGAGCGCACGAAGAGAGAGAGAGAAGCAGGAGGCGCGGGATGGAGGAGGTGCAGAAAGAGCTCCAGGCTCTCGTGAAAAAACACGAGAGTTTGGAGCTTGACTCAAAGACGCGAGCGTCCGAGCTTGCGGCAGCCCTCAAAAGCACGAAGTCTGCAAAGGCTGAAGCCCAGAAAGCCCTCAAAGAAATTGACTCGAGGAAGAAGATAGCGGCGGGTAAGGCATTCATTATGCAAAGCAAGCACGTGAAAGTGAATTACTTATTACTTACCCGAGTCTGGAGCTCTCTAGGAGCGTTCGCAGATTTGCCCCGCGGTGCGTCGGATGCCGCCGCCTACTACCGAGCCGAAGAGGGGAGCTCGACGGAGAAGGTGTTCTGGTCTCAGTATGCTGAGGCCGGACACCTGGTGCCTTTGAGCGACCAGCTGAAGCAAATGGTCGAGCTCCATAAGGTTGCCGAACAGGCCATAAAGGGCTTCATAGTTTGGCTGTGGCCTAGAGAGGCTCTGCCTAGGAGCTACTTCGGGCTGGTGAGCCGGCTGGTGGATGCCTGTCCACGGCTTGAATTAATCAAGCGCTCCGTCTGCATCGAAGGTGCCCGTAGGGCGCTTGCCCGTGCTAAAGTGCACCGGGGCAAGATGGATGCGGAGAAGCTGGTGAAGGACGGGCCGCCGCCGGGCAAGGAGCATCGCGTCCCGGAAGCGTATTATGAGGGCGTCCTGAAGGGTGCCCGCCTTATAGCGGATGAATGCTCCAAAGATGTAGTTTTTGAGTAAACTCGCATTTGTGATCCTGTACGCTGAAAACTTGTTCATATGCGCTAAGCAACGCTTTTGAATTTAAAATATTACCTTCTGTGCGGCCGTTTATCAAATTTGAGAGATGGTGAGTCGTCGGCTTCTGCCCCCATGCCACGAGTGTTGGGGTGTTCGGGATAAACATGAGCGCTCTTTTTCCCATTCTTGGGTCCTTCGAGGGAGGCGCTCAACACAACGAACAAGGCAGTCGGACTATAATGCTTGAACACTCTCACTTAGCCATAGAATTCTATAATTTTAAATTTCAGCGAAGCCCCTAGTGTTCGGAAGACTGAGTTTGGGGCGCTATCCACGCCTAGGCCGGACAAAGCCAACTCCTCGCTCTAAGCGGCATAAATCTTTAGGGACTCGAAAACCTCTCGAACAGCGAGCAGCTCTCGCCTCATCATGACGGTCAGTTTTAGCTTTCTCTACTGAGGTGCTTAGCCCAGCTCAACTGGGGCACAATCGCAGTAGTTCTCCTAGTGCTACCTTAGCCGATATAACGGAACGTAAGGTACCAAAACATAGGAGCCGGGTAAACCCAACTATTGACCCAAGACATGATTCGGAGCCGATGCATATAGTGCTATAAGTTCGGTGTGCCGCACTTGTGAAAGTGTTCGGACTTCTCACACCGTATTGTGGGGTACATAAGCCCCTGGCGTATTGGATGTACCAAAGTGTACGGGTGCAATATGTCATTAATGAACATATATTCGTAAAGAAAGGTAATGCAATAACAGACAGGAGCTATGCATTGTTTATTTAAAAAAGCTGCGATCAAAGCAGAATGATACAAATAGTGCAATAAGCAAAAGATGGGACTATCAAATATGTCCATTCCAGGGGCGAGCTACGGAATGTTATGCGAAATAGGTATACTACTCGTTATAGAGACCACCTTAGAGTTCCATAGTGCGGCGTAGCTTTCTACTTCCCTGGTTGTATCGTTTGTGCGGCAATTGTACTGCCGGACAAGCCTTCCGAAGAATGGAGTCCTGAAAATAAGAGAAAATTTAAGAAATCAGCAGCCCCTAGTGCGGTTTAAGCCGCGTTTCAGGCGTGCCGTGATGGTGCCCCTCCCCCTGTGCCCATGGTATTTCTATAGCGTAGTTATGTACGCGCAACACTGGTTTCGCAAGTTCGCGAGGGCTGGGGTTGGGGCCGCATTGCTACACTTGCTCGGAACGTGCCAGGCGGTCTTGTTGTAGGTTACTCCGGGCGTGCTTGACGGTGTCCGGACGTTTAATGGCCGGACTGGAGAATTGCCTTGAGAGGCTACTTTGTACTTCCGCTGCGATAGCCGCCGTATGCTCCTCCATTCGGAGAGAGCGTTTGGTGTTTCCATTGACCGTGATGATGCCTCGAGGGCCTGACATCTTGAGCTTGAGGTATGCATATTGCGGCACCGCATTGAACTTGGCAAATGCGGTTCGCCCGAGCAGTGCGTGATAGCCACTACGGAACGGGACTATGTCGAAGATTAACTCCTCGCTTCGGAAATTATCCGGAGATCCGAAGACCACTTCAAGTGTAAATGAGCCTGTACAGTTGGCTTCTACACCTGGTATGACGCCTTTAAAGGTCGTTCTGGTGGGTTTAATCCTCGAGGGATCGATGCCCATTTTCCGCATTGTATCCTGATAAAGCAGGTTTAGGCTGCTACTGCCGTCCATAAGGACTCTAGTGAGGTGAAATCCGTCAATAATTGGGTCTAGAACCTATGCGGCGAATCCGCCATGATGGATGCTAGTGGGGTGGTCCCTTCGATCAAAAGTGATCGGGCAGGAAGACCATGGGTTGAACTTTGGGGCGAGTGGCTCCATCACGTATACGTTCCTTAGCACACGCTTCCGCTCCCTCTAGGGGACGTGGGTTGCGTATATCATGTTCACCGTCTTCACTTGTGGGGGAAAACCTTTCTGTCCACTATTGTTCGACGGCTGGGGCTCCTCCTCGTCATCGCTATGCAGCCCCTTGTCTCTGCTTTCGGCATTTAACTTGCCTGCCTGCTTGAACACCCAACAATCCCTGTTGGTGTGATTGGCTGGTTTTTCGGGGGTGCCATGTATCTGGCATGAGCGGTCGAGTATTCGGTCCAAACTGGACGGGCCCGGAGTATTTCTTTTGAATGGCTTTTTCCGCTGACCGGGTTTAGAGCCTCTGAATCCGGCATTAACTGTCGTGTCCTCAGCATCATCGCCGTTAATGCGGCGCTTTTGCTTGTTGCGACGCGACCTGCCACTGCTGTCCTTGGTATCCGAATTACCAGGGCTCTTGGTCATGTTATTGATGCGAGCTAGCCAGTTGTCTTTTCCCGCGCAAAAGCGGGTCATAAGTGTCGTGAGGGCTGCCATAGATTTCGGCTTTTCCTGTCATAGGTGCCGTGCAAGCCACTCGTCGCGGATGTTATGCTTGAAGGCTGCTAGGGCCTCTGTGTCCGGACAGTCAACGATTTGATTTTGCTTGGTTAGGAACCGTGTCCAGAATTGTCTGGCCGATTCCTCTGGCTGCTGAATTATGTGGCTTAGGTCATCGGCGTCTGGTGGTCCCACATAAGTGCCCTGGAAATTGTCGAGGAATGCGGCTTCCAGGTCCTCCCAACAACCAATTGATTCTGCTGGCAAGCTGTTAAGCCAATGCCGAGCTGGTCCTTTAAGCTTGAGTGGGAGGTATTTGATGGCGTGTAGGTCATCACCGCGGGCCATGTGGATATGAAGGAGATATTCCTCGATCCATACCGCAGGATCTGTTGTGCCATCGTATGATTCGATGTTCACGGGTTTGAAACCCTCGGGTCCATTACTTCATCTATGAAGCATAGTGGATGTGCGGCGCCTCTGTATTGGGCTACATCACGACGCAGCTCAAATGAGCTTTGTCTACTGTGTTCAGCCCGGCCGGATTTACTGTATCCGGCGTGACGACTACTGTCTCATGCCATGGGGCGCCCACGTGATCCGTAGATCGATCTTGTTTTGCCTTGCCTTATCCTCCAATATATCTCGCAGGTCTGGCGCATTTTCCCATGCCTTGGTAGTTTTTGAGCGGCGCCGGGGTGCGGCTTGAGTGGAGGGCCGAGAGGCCTCTCTGTCGCGACCACGGGGTGGCCGGTCGGCCGCATCATGTGCTGGTGATGTAAGTTTAGGTGCTTCCTCCTCTAATTGGGGTAGCAACCTGCGCTTTGGGTAGCTCTTGGAGGGGCGTTCGAGTTCATACTCTTCAGCCGCAAGGACTTCAGTCCATCTGTCGGCTAGCAAATCTTGATCAGCTCTAAGTTGTTGCTGTTTTTTCTTGAGGCTGCTCGCCGTGGCCATAAGCCTGCGTTTGAAACGCTCTTGTTCGACGGGATCCTCCGGCACGACAAATTCTTTGTCGTCGAGGCTTGCCTCGTCTTCGGAGGGAGGCATATAATTATCGTCCTCGACCTCTCTGTCTGCCGCTCTCTCATGAGGGCTGGCTTCTCTATCCTCCTGTGCTGAATCTTGCTGGAGGTGGTTGTCTTCGGCACTGTCCGGGGTGTTATTATCCCCCGTGCCGGAATCACCGTTTTTGTTTTGGCGGGATTTAGAGCGGCACCGCTGACGCCGGCGCTTAGGCTGCTTCTTGGAGGGGTCATCCTCCACTGTTCCATCGCCATTGCCTTCTTTTGGGGTGTCCACCATGTATATATCATACGACGAGGTGGCTTTCCAGTGCCCTATAGGCGCTGGTTCTTGATCGTCTCCTACATCAGCGTCCATACCGTCGATGTCTTTAGAGCCGAAGTCAAGCATGTCGGTTAAATCATCGACAGTGGCTACGAAGTGGATGGTGGGTGGGCTTTGAATTTCTTCATCATCCGCATCCCAACCTTGTTGACCATAGTCCGACCAGGGCTCTCCTGATAAAGAGAGAGACTTTAGTGAATTCAGAATATCGCTGAAGGGCGAGTGCTGAAAGATGTCTGCGGCGATGAACTCCATGATCGGCGCCTAATCGGGTTCGATCGGTCGGGGCGCGGAGGGCTCGGAGTCTGGAGAGCAGTCCGGCTCCTTGGAGTCACGGGCTTCGCAGAGAATAGGGCTGGTGTTCGGCTCGATCGCCGTAGAGATTGCAGCCCTCGAGGCGGTGTCTAACCACCCATCTTCGGTTGGTGTGATCGGCTCTGAGCTAGGGGTCGGAGCGGACACAGGTGCGGCCTCCAGGGCACTGTTCGGCGGCAGAGCTAAATCATGCCCATCGTGACAGTGCGGCGCGCTCGGCTGTGGCTCGAATCCATCTAAGATCAAGTCTCCGCGGATGTCAGCCGTGTAGTTCAAACTTCCAAATCTGACCTAGTGGCCAAGGGCGTAGCTTTCGATCTGCTCCAGATGACCAAGCGAATTGGCCCGCAGTGCAAAGCCGCCGAATACGAAGATCTGTCCGGGGAGAAAAGTCTCACCCTGGATCGCATCGCTGTTGATGATCAGAGAAGCCATCGGGCCTAAAAGTGACGACACAGAGGAACTCTCAATGAAAGCACCAATGTCGGTGTCAAAACCGGCGGATCTTGGGTAGGGGGTCCCGAACTGTGCGTCTAGGCCGGATGGTAACAGGAGGCAGGGGACATTATGTTTTACCCAAGTTCGGGCCCTCTTGATGGAGGTAAAACCCTACGTCCTGCTTGATTAATATTGATGATATGGGTAGTACAAGAGTAGATCTACCACGAGATCAGAGAGGCTAAACCCTAAAAGCTAGCCTATGGTATGATTGTTGTTCGTCCTACGGACTAAAACTCTCCGGTTTATATAGACACCGGGGAGGGCTAGGGTTACACAGAGTCGGTTACAATGGTAGGAGATCTACATATCCGTATCGCCAAGCTTGCCTTCCACGCCAAGGAAAGTCCCTTCCGGACACGGGACGAAGTCTTCAATCTTGTATCTTCATAGTCCAGGAGTCCGGTCGAAGGTATAGTCCGGCCATTCGGACACCCCCTAATCTAGGACTCCCTCAGTCGGTGAACAAAAGATGACTTTTATTTATTGTAATACATGCCCCCAGATGTTTATATCCTGCGTCTCTTTTCACAGTTCGGCCATCCACATTAATGCATGCGTACCCAGGGAAAGGAACCCTTAACAGAACTATTCTCCCTGGAAGATGTTTCTTACTATCCATGTAATATAACATAGCTAGTTGGGTACTTGTCTGTTCCAGCACTTATGACCCATACGCATGGTTTCCACGTGTACCCCAGTTTTTACATAACTGAGCAGGTATTCGGATACACTCCGGACTGTCGGGTCTGGAGGTCGAAGCGAAAAGGTCCGCCATGACAAATGATTTACAATCCGGCTAGGGACAATATATGTCACTTGAAGTACATAGTCACTTAGACTGACTAAACTCTTCTTCTATACCATCCAACAGGCTGTCTAGCCTACAATCCTGTTGGGAATACTTTGCGGCTAATTTCACCTGGTCATACACCAAACTGACGGGGATCTCTTTCCCATCAGACCCCATAGGTCCGACCTTGGCCATGTGGTTCGGGTCAGCATTGGTATATCGTGTCTTCACCATGGCCCAGGCTTCCCTTGCACCTTGTCGTCAGGCTGATATCTTCCATAATCGGAAGCGCCGCCGCGCTCCCTTGAGCATCTCTACAAGCTCCCCCATGCCTCTTGGCAGGGAGGCGGATGGCCACAAGGCTTGGGCAATGCCCTGCATCACCTGCCGAACTTGTTTGTGCAGTTGTGAGAGCTCTGGCAGAAGATCACCCGCAGACCCGGGCATCTCCTCTGCGGGACGACCGTCAGCATACCTACAGATATAACTCTGTTAACCGGTTTCTTTGCCGAACTCTATAGAAGTTCGTTCAAGCACTTACTAAAAATGCCGCGTCGAAGCCTCTTATTCTCCTTTACAGAGTCAGCAAGCTGGGCCCGAACATCGTTCAGTTCAACGCCCAGCCGGGTATTGGCATCTTGGAGATCATTTCTCTCCCGCCTAACCTGTGTAAGCACGTGCTCGCCAGCCTTTAGCTGTCGTTGAGCATGTTGCTCATCCCCTCGCATGACCTCCGGATTCACTCCGGGATCATCTGCAGAATCTATTGTTAGATTTGCATGCATGCCGAATACTAACTGGTACATGTCATTCTTTTAGATAGAAACAAGTGTTACCAGATGGGGCCTTCTTGGACTCCTTCATTGCGGTAACTGTGGCTCGTAGCTGGGCTTTGCACTCCTCCGGCTCTTGAGACAATTGGGTATTCTTCTTCGTAAGAACCTATGCAAACAATGATCCTTAAATTAGTTGTGCCAACTGTTTCAAGTCTCAGGGGCTACTGATATACATAATTATTAGATTTTCTTACCCGTATATCCTTCACATACTGGTCCGTGGCTCGGGCAAGACCATTTTGAGCAGCTCGGATGTACGTGTCTCCTGAGTTGAAGGCATCGAACGCCTCTTGAGAGAAACAAGCGTCGCGGAGTACGGCCCGGCGACGCCTGTGATTCATGGCACTCTCCACTTCGGAATTCGTAGCGGACAGCCTATCCGCATCCTCTGTAGGAGGAACATCCGGTGTTGTCCCCACGTTAGCATCTGCCTCTAAGTTCGGCTCTGGAGCCCGGCTGGTGGAAGCTTGGCCAATAGGCTCTCCGAATATGGTCCGGCGAGCATTTTTTCTTCCAGGAACCATGGACGTTATTATATTTTAAAAGACGACAACCACGGAGCGGGGTTCTTTTTCATACCTCTGCGACGACGTCTCAGTCCTGACCGCCTTCCTTTTAAGCCTACCCGGCAACAGTGCTCCTTGTTGGTGAGTCACTGCGGGTTCGGCATGGCGTCTTGAGGGCTTTCCCTGTAAGACACCATATGTGTGTGGTAGGTGAAGTGAGAAAAAAGGGGAATCCTTCTCGGAAGTTGGGACTTCGGTTTTACTTACATGCGATGCAGGGAGCAGTCCAGGATAATCGGCTATGATGGCCACCAAGGCACCGTTACAGCTTAACTGATAGAACGTCATGTCGATGAGCTCCACAAATGTGTCTGGATCTTCTTCGAGTCTGGGGTCGAGGGCTCGGTCAGGGTCCTCTGGTTGTGGAGGCGGGCTATGGACCTCCCTCACAGCTTTTCACAGTTCCTGCTATGAAATAGAAACGTAAATACTTATGACGAAGAATGCAGGAAGGTCTGGAGTAGAAAGTACCAGCTCACCCAGTTTGGGGGTTGTACATGGATAATCCATCCCGTGGCTTAATGCAGATGAACTCCTCTTCCTCTCCTTTATATAGACCGGATAGTATTTTCGCTAGAGCAGCGGCGGAGTCCGGTCCCTTACGACCGCAGCGGGTGGCATCGTCTTCTCCATTGAAGTGCCACATGGGTTGTCCCCGATATTGGAGTGGCTGCACCCCCCGCATTATACATATTGACATAACCTCGATTATTGTCAATCCTGATTTGGCTAGCGTTTTTATCCGGCCCATCAGGTAAAGGACCTCTCTGTTATCTTCCTTCTAGGGGTCCCAAGGGCGCCAACTGTGGCGTTTCTTCAGAGGGGCGTTATTGAACTTAGGAAGGCCCATCCGAATAGGATCCAGAAGGGGGCGTCCTCCATATAAAACCACTCTGAAAGCCAGTCTTCGGATGTCTTGTTCGGAGTACCGGACAGGTATCCGGTCCCGGTGATGCGCCATATCTCGGCTCCGCCCACTTGATATAGTGACCCCTCCTGTGTATGGGGCACGAGGAAGAATAGCCTCTTCCATAGCTCGAAATGAGCTTCGCAGCCCAAAAACATCTCACAAAAGGCGACGTTGCCAGCGATGTGTAATATGGAGGCGGGAGTAAAGTTATGCAGCTGGAGGCCGTAGAACTCCAGGAGCCTGCAGAGGAACGGATGGATTGGAAATCCGAGCCCCCTTAGTAAGTAAGGGACAAGGCATGCCCGCTCCCCCATGGAAGGGTTGGGAAAGCTCTCCGCTTGTTCCCCGTCGTTGTAAGTGGCAAGTCCGGCTCGAACGGGGACCATATACGCTGGAGGGAGAAACCCCTAGGTCTGTAACTCTACTAATTGGTTGTGGGGGACGGAACACTTCTTCCAATCGCTTGGCTTGGGCTACGGGAGCGAGAGGAGGAGCTGCGATGGCCGGCCATGATGGGATGGACTTTTTCCGGGCACGCTCCGATGGATACTCGCCGTGGGAGGATGGTGTGATCTGGATCTGAGGATCCCCATCTCTTTAAATAGACGATTTACTCACATGGTTAGGGTGGAAAGTGTAAAAATGCCCCGACTTCTCGCATTCGCTTAACACGTGGAGGATAGCCATTATTAGGCGGAGAAGCCAAGGAGTGCAACATTCATGGGAAGCCGGACACTACTCGACAGGTATTCAGAATTTGGAGAAGAACCCGCCTTGCAATGCAGAAGACAATCTGGGCGCCGGACTCATCATCATTGAAGCCAGGTTCAAGGCCTACTGAGGGAGTCCTGGATTAGGAGGTCCCCGGACATCCAGACTATATCCTTTGGCCGGACTATTGGACTATGAAGATACAAGATTGAAGACTTCGTCCCGTGTCCGGGTGGGACTCTCCTTGGCGTGGAAGGCAAGCTTGGTGATTCGGATATGTAGATCTCCTCCCTTGTAACCGACTCCGTGTAACCCTAGCCCCCTCCGGTGTCTATATAAACTGGAGGGTTTAGTCCATAGGACGACAACAATCATAATCATAGGCTAGCTTCTAGGGTTTAGCCTCTACAATCTCGTGGTAGATCAACTCTTGTAATACTCATATCATCAAGATCAATCAAGCAGGAAGTAGGGTATTACCTCCATCGAGAGGGCCCGAACCTGGGTAAACATTGTGTCCCCCACCTCCTGTTACCATCCGCCTTAGACGCATAGTTCGGGACCCCCTACCCGAGATCCGCCGGTTTTGACACCGACAATGACCCACAAGTGTAGGGGATCTATGGTAGCCTTTTCGATAAGTAAGAGTGTCGAACCCAACGAGGAGCAGAAGGAAATGATAAGCGGTTTTCAGCAAGGTATTTTCTGCTAGTACTGAAATTATCGGAAACAGATAGTTTTGTGATAAGGTAATTGGTAACGGGTAACAAATAGTAAAAGTAAATAAGGTGCAGCAAGATGGCCCAATACATTTTGTAGCAAAGGACAAGCCTGGACAAACTCTTATATAAAGGAAAGCGCTCCCGAGGACACATGCGAATTATCGTCAAGCTAGTTTTCATCACGTTCATATGATTCGTGTTTGGTACTTTGATAATTTGATATGTGGATGGACCGGTGCTTGGGTACTGTCCTTCCTTGGACAAGCATCCCACTTATGATTAACCCCTATTGCAAGCATCCGCAACAACAACATAAGTATTAAGGTAAACCTAACCATAGCATGAAACATATGGATCCAAATCAGCCCCTTACGAAGCAACGCATAAACTAGGGTTTAAGCTTCTGTCACTCGAGCAACCCATCATCTACTTATTACTTCCCAATGCCTTCCTCTAGGGCCAAACAATGGTGAAGTGTCATGTAGTCGATGTTCACATGACACCACTAGAGGAAAGACAACATACATCTCATCAAAATATCGAACGAATACCAAATTCACATGACTACTTATAGCAAGACTTCTCCCATGTCCTCAGGAACAAACGTAACTACTCACAAAGCATATTCATGTTCCTAATCAGAGGGGTATTAATATGCATAATGGATCTGAACATATGATCTTCCACGAAGTAAACCAACTAGCATCAACTACAAGGAGTAATCAACACTACTAGCAACCCACAGGTACCAATCTGAGGTTTGGATACAAAGATTGGATACAAGAGATGAATTAGGGTTTGAGATGAGATGGTGCTGGTGAAGATGTTGATGGAGATTGACCCCTCCCTATGAGAGGATCGTTGGTGATGATGATGGTGATGATTTCCCCCTCCCGGAGGGAAGTTTCCCCGGCAGTACAGCTCCGTCGAAGCCCTAGATTGGTTCCGCCAAGGTTCCGCCTCGTGGCGGCGGAGTTTCGTCCCGAAAGCTTGCTTATGATTTTTTTTCCTAGACGAAAGACTCCATATAGCCAAAGAAAGACATCAGAGGGCCACCAGCACTAGTAGAAAAAGGGTCAAATGTGAAGCACATTAGTGCCGGTTTGAATTTGAGCCGGCACTAATGTGTGCATTAGTGCCAGTTCCAACGGCTAGCCGGCCACTCTCATTAGTACCGGTTCGTGGCGAACCTTTAGCACCGGTTCGTGCCACGAACCGGTACTAAAGTGAGTGGTGGCAGGGTGTTGTCAGTCCGGGGCCCCTCCAGCACCTTTAGTACCGGGTCGTATCACGAACCGGTACTAAAGGTCGTCCTACATAGACCCTTCGTCCACCCGAGCTCGCTCTGTTCTTCCCCTTTCCCCTCTCCTCTTTGTTCTTTTCCCTCTTCCTCTCAAGCCCATCACACATTTTGCCCAAAATTTGTCAAGATTTGAAGGCCCCCATCCATTCAAATGATCACAAAGATTAGCAACTTTGTCCTTTCATCTCTCATTGCTAGATTAGCTCGTGCAATGCTTTACATAGTGATTGATTTTTGAGTTTAGTAATTTGGGAGGAATTATATATATGTGCTAGTATTTGATTTATATGCAATTTGAGGTCAAAATAACACTTAGTTTGCATATGTAGTTATGGTTTACTTAGTACCTTCTAAATCTCCGTTGTAACCACCGTCGATCGCTCGCAACGTCCCGTCGCCGGCACCACCTTGTGGTGAGCCTCTTGTTCATGAAGTTTTATATAAAAAATTGATGTTTGTGTGATTTGGATATATAGTTACTCGTATAATTATCTTACCCATACGTTGTTTGTTATACATAGTGCCATGGTTTTGATATCCGTCCCCGTCGGCCCTCGTCCGGGTTATGATTCAGATGTGGTATATTCTCTTTTAAAACTATTCATTGCATTTCGTGTTTATGACAAATTATGCCCATCAAGTTGACATAGATATTTGTATGTAGGAGGTAGTTGAACCGGAAATTCCAACCGACCCTATTGTCGAGAGGTTAAATTTAGTTGAAAGAGAAAACGAGGATTTGAAGGAAAAATTGAAAAGAATTGAGGGGGAGAAGATGGAATTGGAGTTGCATGTTTCCGATGTCGTCGATGATCACAAGATTAAGATGGAGAAAATGCGCTTGAAGATTAGAAAGATTAGAAAATATGCCATTCATAGTGAGGCTTGGTATCATTATGCTGTTGGATCAATTGTTACCTTAGTTGCGATCTTGATCGCATTTGTTGTTGCATTTAAATTCTTTAGCTAGAGAGTTATTTGTTTGTTGCATTTAAGTGTTGGATGATCTTTATGTATGAACTTTATGTGTTGTATTAATTTGGTGTTTTCGGTGTTGTGTATTGAAGATGAGCCGGCAATGGATGTACGATGACCAATGCTCTCCCGAGTTCATTAATGGCGTGCGTACTTTTCTGCTTACGGCTGAGGCAAACAAGCGGGCGGATGGTTTTATGCCTTGTCCATGTGCTGGTTGTAAGAATGGTCACAATTACTCTACGTCAAGAACCATTCACGTCCACCTGTTTGAGTCCGGTTTCATGCCCCACTATAATGTTTGGACCAAGCATGGAGAAAGAGGGGTTATGATGGAAGACAATGAAGAAGAAGAGGACGGCGACAGCTATCCTGGCCATGGGTTCCATGAATACGATGATACAACAATGAGGTAAGAAGCTGAGCCAGTAATGCGGGAAGAAGCTGAGCCGGCAATGCAGGAAGAAGCTGAAGAAGAGGCATCGGATGAGCCCGTTGATGATCTAGGTCGGGCCATTGCCGATGCAAAGAGAAACTGCGCAAGTGATTTGGAGAAGAAGAAGTTGCAGCGCATGTTAGAGGATCACAAAAAATTGTTGTACCCGAATTGCGTAGGTGACAAGAAAAAGCTGGGAACCACACTGGAATTGCTACAATGGAAGGCAGAGAATGGTGTATCTGACAAGGGATTTGGAAAGTTGCTGGTAATGATAAAGAATATGCTTCCAAAGGACAACGAATTGCCCGAGAGTACGTACGAAGCAAAGAAGGTTGTCTGCCCTCTAGGGTTAGAGGTGCAGAAGATACATGCATGCCCTAATGATTGCATCCTCTACCGCGGTGAGTACGAGGATTTGAACGCTTGCCCAGTATGCGGTGCATTGCGCTATAAGATCATCCGCGATGACCCTGGTGATGTCGAGGGCGAGCGCCCCAGGAAGAAGATTCCTGCCAAGGTGATGTGGTATGCTCCTATAATACCACGATTTAAACGTTTGTTCCAAAACAAAGAGCATGCCAAGGCGATGCGATGGCACAGAGAAGACCGCAAGAAAGACGGAAAGTTGAGAGTACCCGCTGATGGGTCGCAGTGGAGAAAAATCGAAAGAAAGTACGGGAAGGAGTTTGCAGATGACGCAAGGAACGCATGGTTTGGTCTAAGCGCGTATGGCATTAATCCTTTTGGGGAGCAGAGCAGCAACCATAGCACCTGGCCTGTGACTCTATGTTTGTATAACCTTCCTCCTTGGTTGTGCATGAAGCGGAAGTTCATTATGATGCCAGTGCTCATCCAAGGCCCTAAGCAACCCGGCAACGACATTGATGTGTACCTAACTCTTACAACTGTGGAATGGAACAGGTGTACGTGCATGGGATGAGCACATGGGGGAAGAATTTGACCTAAAGGCGTTGTTGTTCCTGACCATCAATGATTGGCCTGCTCTCAGTAACCTTTCAGGATAGACAAACAAGGGATACCACGCATGCACGCACTGTTTGGACGATACCGATAGTATATATTTGGCTAATTGTAAGAAGAATGTGTAACTGGGACATCGTCAATTTCTTCTGAGCAGGCATCCCGTAGGAAAGAAAGGCAAGAATTTCAAAGGTGAGGCGGATCACCAGATAAAGCCTCACCACCGTACTGGTGCTGATGTACATGATATGGTCAAGGATTTGAAGGTGGTCTTTGGAAAGGGTCTTGGTGGACAACCTGTTCCGAATGACGCTGACGGACGCGCACCCATGTGGAAGAAGAAATCTATATTTTGGGACCTGCCCTATTGGAAAGACCTAGAGGTCCGCTCCGCAATCGACGTGATTCACGTGTTGAAGAATCTTTGTGTGACCCTGCTTGGCTTCTTGGGCGTGTATGGGAAGACAAAAGATACACCTGAGGCACAGGAGAACCAGCAACGTATGCACGGAAAAGACGGCATACATCAAGGTCATGCAAGCTACGCTCTTACCAAAGAAGAGAAGGAAATCTTCTTTGAATGCCTGCTCAGTATTAAGGTACCGCCTGGCTTCTCGTCGAATATAAAGGGAATAATAAACATGGCAGAGAAAAAGTTCTAGATCCTAAAGTCTCATGACTGCCACGTGATTATGACGCAACTGCTTCTGGTTGCATTGAGGGGGCTTCTACCAGAAAACGTTCGATTAGCCATTGTGAAGCTATGTGCATTCCTCAATGCAATCTCTCAGAAGGTAATCGATCCAGAAATGATACCAAGGTTAGAGAATGATTTGGTGCAATGTCTTGTCAGTTTCGAGTTGGTGTTCCCACCATCCTTCTTCAACATCATGACGCACGTCCTTGTTCACCTATGTGAAGAGATTAATGTTTTGGGTCCTGTATTTCTACACAATATGTTCCCCTTTGAGAGGTTCATGGGAGTCTTAAAGAAATATGTTCATAACCGTGCTAGGCCAGAAGGAAGCATCTCCAAGGGCCATGGAAATGAGGAGGTCATTTAGTTTTGTATTGACTTTATTCCTGACCTTAAGCCGATTGGTGTTCCTGAATCGCGGCATAAGGGCAGACTGGATGGAAAAGGCACGCTAGGAGGGGAACAAATAATATGCATGGACGGACATTCTCTCACTGAAGCACACTACACAGTTCTATAGAATTCCGCCTTGGTGGCTCCGTATATGGATGAACACAAGAATTTGCTACGCTCCAAACACCCAGAGCGGTCTGATCACTGGATTACACGTGAATAAACCAGGAGTTTCGCCAGCTGGTTGCAGACACGTCCCATGCATGACGCCTCTATTGAAGATGACCTGTACTTGCTGTCCCAGTTACCACCTTCGAATATAATGACTTTCAAACGGTACGAGATAAATGGTAATACATTTTACACAATCGCCCAAGATAAGAAGAGCACCAACCAAAACAGTGGTGTCCGCTTTGATGCAGAAACCAAGACGAGAAAGGAAACATATTATGGTTATATACAGGACATATGGGAACTTGACTATCGACGTGGTTTGAAGGTCCCTTTGTTTCGGTGCAAATGGGTCAATATGACACGAGGCGGGGTAACGGAAGACCCGCAGTACGGAATGACAATAGTGGATCTCAACAATCTTGCATATGAAGACGAACCATTCGTCCTAGCCAATGATGTGGCACAGGTTTTCTATGTGAAGGACATGTCTACCAAGCTGAGAAAAAGAAAAGATAAGGAAGCAAATGCATCGTACGATGAGCCAAAGCGGCACATAGTTCTTTCTGGGAAGAGAAACATCATGGGAGTGGATGACAAGGCAGACATGTCAGCAGATTATGAAAAGTTTGATGAAATTGGTCGATTCATAGTGAATATTGACCCGAGCATCCAGTTAAATGATGAAGATTTTCCATGCCTACGGCGCAAAGGGACACACGCGAAGAAAAAGTTTCACACCCAAAGATCTGGGATGTGATCGGCTTCACTATCATCACTTTCTTCTGTGTTTCACACCCAGGAGGGAATCTCTGTAATAGTTAGGGTAGCTAGTTATGTGTTTTGGCATTTGAAACGCGAAGAAATTTTATGTGCAAGCAAATTCTTTCATGCATTTACTGATTTTTTCAGCTAAATGACCTTGAAATTGAAAAGCATTTCAAATGAACTCAGAAAAGGTTGAAAGTTGGCATGGTATCATAATTTCACCCACATAGCATGTGCAAAAAAGTAGAGAGGGTTACTGCAAAAACTGGATGCACTTCGTATACAAAATGGACAATCTCTTTCGAAGTATCAGGGTTTCGGACGAAAACTCATCCGTTACAAAGGCATTTCATTTTTTAAATAACCTAAGCATTACCAAATTGAATATAATGATAAAACACACTGATATTGAACATAAGAAAAAAGAATCACTAAAAAATCTATTTTCAAAGTTAAGTTATTCACAAACTAGTGATTCACACAAATTTCAAATAATTCAAAATTTAAACTATTCAAATTTGTAAACTACCGGTACTAATGGAAAGTTTGTAATTTTTTGTACCTAAAGCAAAAATATTCACAAAGAAACTCTAAATACAGCAAAAAACAACTCAAAAATAAATAAAACAAAAATAAATAAAGCAAAAAAATAAGAAAAAAAAGCCCACCTACTGCGCCACAGCGGCCTGCATACGACTAGAGACCCAACCTGTTGTTGGGCCAGGATGCAGGCCTGCAAAGGCCCAGTAGGCCCACAGGGCAGCACAAAACATTCAGGCCCAGTAGGCCTGCTTTGGAGAGGAGCTCGAGGGAGCTACCGCACTGGGGCTTATAAACCAGTGCGGACGCCCCTCGGCTAGCGAGGTGGGACTAAACATTTCGCACCACACCTGCGCCAGCGCACCCCCTTTAGTACCGGGTGGTGGCTCAACCGGTACTAAAGGGGGGGTCTTTAGTACCGGTTGGAGCCACCACCCGGTACTAAAGGGGTGCCGTTCCCGCCGCTTGGCCTGGCCAAAACAGACCTTTAGTAATGGTTGGTGGCTAAAGGTTGTTCTATATAAGAAAACACTTCAAAAATTTTGTTAGTTTCTCATCTCTCGCTCTGCTTCTTTCTCCTCTGCCCCGTCGCCGCCGCCCCTCGTCGCCGACCCCGTCGCCGTCCCCGTCCCCGTCGTCCCCGTCGCCGCGCCGCGCCCCGTCGCCGCGCCCCACCCTGTCCTCCCGTCGTCCCCGCCCGGCCCGTCGCCGCCACGTCCCCGTCGTCGCCGCCCCGTCATCGTCTCCGTCTCCGTCCCCGTCGCCGCCCCCCGTCGTCGCGCCTCGCCGGTGAGCTCCTGCCCCGGCCGCCATGTACCACACACACACACACAATCTTTCTGTTTTTTTAGTTATAGAATTATTAGAAATGTTAGTTATATAGAAATGTTTTTTAGTTATAGAAATATTAGAAATGTTAGTTATATAGAAATGTTAGTTATATAGAAATATTAGAAATGTTAGTTATATAGAAATGTTAGTTATATTAGAAATGTTAGTTATATAGAAATGTTTTTTAGTTATAGAAATATTAGAAATGTTAGTTTTAGTTATAGGAATATTAGAAATGTTAGTTTTAGTTATAAATTTTAGAATTTGCATATATGAAATCACAATCCATCATTTAAAAAATGTTACTTTACTTTTGCGGCATATAGTATTTGTTGTCGACGATGCCCGACCCGCATCCTCGCCGTCGACCCGTTCGCGATGACGTCCTGCTTCAGAGGACCCATGTTCGGGACTGGGCTCCGCCGGGCTGACACTGGGAGGTGCTACCTTCAGGGGCGCGACGCTTGGTGAGGAACCCGGCCCCGGGTCCCGTCGTCGACCCTCATCTCCTTTGGTGGCGTTCGCGTGGGCCACTTTCGGTGCGGAGGGAGCCGGCCCCGCCGGAGGTGGTACATCGCCGTGTCAGGGAGGAGGACAAGCACGTCCATCGCTACATGGCTGCTATGGACGTCAGGTTCTCCAATACCTGGCAGGTTCTTTGGGGAGATCACCCGAGCTATGATCCAGTGATGGTTCCTTCACTTTGGTTGTCCACCGCCTAGATTACTCTCTAGTATTCGATCTTTATTAGCTAGCTAGCTAGCTAGTGATGTATTCGAGATGATTTATTCGAGATTATATATATTATTCGAGACGATGTATTCGAGATTATGTCTATTATTCGAGATGACGTATTCGAGATTATATTCGATGATGCTTATTATGTACTATGATTGATTCCATTTTTCCTTATTAATTGATTGCATCCATGCATTGTAATTTGAATATATTTCTTTTGGATTAGTTAAACAAAACGTATGGCGGACAATACTGGCAGAGAGGGAGAAGAGGCCCTGTTCAATATCATACGCAATCCTCACGAGCCAGATGATGATCAGAATGAAGAAGATTATGACGGCTCCGAATATCTAAACAACACCGGGGAGGGTGATATGATATTCGATCGCGACGACCGAATTGATGAAGTCATGAACTATGAACATGACGAAGAAAATGTTGATCTTGAAACAACAAAGATCGGTGAGGTATATATATTTATATAAGCAGGCATCTGGTGATCATCACATGTTTTAAATGACTTGAAGATATATTAACGAATCGATCTTTCTTCTTTCAGCCATCCAGATCGAGCAAATCTTCAGGCAATAGGAAACGAGGCCCGAACAAAAAGTTGAAGGAGGGCGTAAAGTACAATATCAAGGCCATCAAACCTAATGGCGAACCATTAGCGCCTAAGAAGATTGCGGACAAGTTCATTCGTCAGTGTGGAGTTCTTGTGAAGGACCAACTCCCGATCTCCCTTCAAGAATGGAGAGCGCCAGCAAAGCCACGTCCAGGAGTTACTTTTGTCGATGACAAACAAAAACTTCTGCTTTGGGAAACGCTCATGGAACATTTCACCCTACCAGATCATTTCACAGATGCAGATGTGGAGAAAGTCAAGGACGCTGCTCTTAGGAAGATGGCGGTTGCATTCAACAACCACAAGAATCGTGAATGGGCCAAGTACGTCAAGGGAGGAAGGAAGACTCCAGTATTCGAGGGAACACTAGAGAATCAAAGTGCTCGTTGGGACGATTTCGTGAAATTCAAGGATTCGGAATTATCTAAGGAACGGTCAAGAATAAACAAGGCCAATGCCGCAAAAAAGGATAAGTTCCATAAGTTGGGGCCAGGTGGCTATGCGGTGGGAATGCCTAAGTGGGATAAGTCTGAGAAAGAGATAGAGGATGCAGGTGTCACTCCAGAAACATTGAGCTGGCCCCCAAGTGCAGGACTTGGTTCTATGCGCATGGGGGGAGTTGGACCCGAAGACAGGCAAAGTTTCGAAGAAGGCATGTCTGGACGGAGCCGAAGATAAGCTACTTGTTGCAATAGAAGAGGCTCGATCGGGGGTGTTCCATCCCAACAGAGAGAACGACGAGCTTATGCGTGCCCTGGGAAATCCTGAACACCCGGGAAGAACACGAGGCATAGGCGCTATTCCATGGTATGAGGGGTTTTCGGACTGGAACGCCGACTACAGAACCCGTGCGAGAAAGAAGATTGCGGAGGAGAAGAAGAGGAAGATGGAGGAGGAGCAGAGGAAGCTAGACTATGAACGCCTTCAAGGCCTAGAATCAGCGCACGCGGACTTGGCAGTCAAATTCCAGCGGCAGCATGAGTAGATCGACTCACTTAGCCAGCAAAGGGGGTCTCAGCAGCTACAACAGCTAGCGGATGATCCAGCATTGGAGAGCACCGTCCCATCCATGCCGAGAAGCAGCGTGGGTTCCGCCCCGGGCGACGCATTGCTGGATAGCTACCCAGTGGATGACATCATGGAGAACACAAACTGCGAGCTACAATTCAAAATGAAGAACATATCCATGAAGGTGGCGGACACCCTTGCTTTTACAAATCCCCCCGAGGCAACCTTCCATTGCAACCCAATTCCAGCGGGCTATGCTCGTGTCTTGGTTGATGAGGTGGTGGACCAATATTCGGGGCTAGAGCTTGACATTCCTAAAGGTGACGATGAGCACACACTGGGAGAGGCCAACCATCGTATCATCCTATGGAGAAAGGATTGCATCATCTTTCGAAGGCCACCGACACCGCGTCATCCGACTCCTCGTCGAAGTCCACCACCGAGTCAGCAGACTCCCGCTCCTCCAAGTCCACCAACGCGTCAGGCCACTCCTCCTACAAGTCCGGCATAGCTTCAGGCCACTCCTCCTCCTCCAAGTCCGGCAAAGCATCAGGCCACTCCTCCTCCAAGTCCGACACAGCTTTAGTCCACTCCTCCTCCAAGTCTGGCACAGCTTCAGGCCACTCCTCCTCCTCCAACTCAGCCACGTCAGCCGTCTTTGTTGCCTCAGCAATCACGGAAGAGAGCCGCCTGAGCTATGGTGCGTAGCGGTACAAGTCGAGGTAGTACTGGAGGTACATGCGGAGGCAAGCGATTTCAATATGGTCCAAGCCTCGCGCCTCTTCCGCAGAGGCCTTACGACAAGTCCGAGGAGGAAAACGTAGCCATATCGAAGGCCGAGGTGGAAGCCCATTTTGCACCGAAACCGCCACCGCCGCGAAGGGAGAAAGTGCCTGAGGAAAAGATTGACCACTTCATTCGTATGGCTAGAGCACCAGCTCCCAAGCCTGTTGACACAGACTATGAGCGCCACATCAAGAAGTTAAATCGAGCACGTCTACAAAAAGAGGCGAGCTCGAGCTCGAGCAAATTAGCTGGCAAAAGGAGCGGTAAAACCGTTCCCCAGCTGGGAGAACAGGTGGCGCAATCAATCCCCCCGCTTGTTGTGCCAACAACACATAAAAATTAGGCGCGCCCAATATTATTGTGGGCAAACCGTTAACGTTCCCGGGTTGGGCGATGTGGTAATAACCGAGGAGCATATTGTGCAAGCTGAAATGCTCATGATCACTGTTGGAAAACTCCTCGATATCGAGCCCATGTCTCCGACTAGAGAGGAGGAAGTAAAACAGAAATATGTCAGGGGCCAACCTTTGGTCGAGCCAGACGAGGTCAAGAAGCTCCCAACGAGAATGTATGAATTGCATCAATGGTACATGGACATTACCAAGATTTCCAATCGAGAGTCCCTCATGGTGAATGTCAAGAAGGATCATTACTACCATGAGAAATCTGTGTCCGTTGAGTATTCAGAACTATTTCAGCTATACAATCAAGACGCACTCGACAAATCTATCATCAGTTGCTATTGTATGTAAGTGATTTCTTTCTGTAATTTAAGTCTCACGCTAGCTGTAGTGATCATTTTGATCAATCATTACCTGTAATTATCCTCACTATATTCTTTTCTGTGGTATTATGTAGGATGAAGATTTATGAAATGAAAAAAGGTGGACGCTATGGCATTGGGTTCGTTGACCCAAATACCATTAATGAATACACATGGAAATTAGACCCATATTACGAAAAAAGTGTAGAGGAAAGCATGCTAGAGTTCTTCAAGTGCCTCAAATACAATGAAGATATACTACTTCCTTACAACTTCGAGTGAGTCACACTGTCTTGTACTACAAATTCTGTTTTTGCCTACTATCTAGCTACATGTTTTTGCTTACATATGCCCGCTTAATTAAGACATGCAAACGTGTGTGCATGCAGATTTCACTGGATCTTGTTAATCATTAAAGTTGATGAAGGAATAGTTGAAGTACTAGACTCACTACTTAAGAAACCAACTGACTACACCATCGTGAAGGGGATAGTCAACAGGTAATTTCAATCATTATTAACTATATCTCGGCCTATTTAATTAGTTCGTCATTTCCTGATAACAACTATTTAATAAACCATTTATTCATTTTCTTTGTCGGCGGGCAGGGCTTGGGCAAAGTTCATCAAGGCCACTCCAGGCCCATGGAAACAAAATATAAAATGGTATCGACCCCGGGTAAGTAATTAAGTAGTACTAGCTAGCTGCCATCTCTTTAATTATCATGCTTGATTAATTATTATCTGATCAAATTCCATTCTCGTAAAGGCCCTGAAGCAGGCGCCGGGGAATAATCTGTGTGCATACTACGTTTGCGAGAACATTCACATGATGGCGTTCGAAAGGAGCAGATCTCAAAGACAGGAGTGGGTACGTTTGTCAGAACACTATTCACAATTTTTACACCATTATCGATATCTAGTCACACAACTAATACACATGCATATTGATCTCCTTCTTAACAGTTCAAAGAGGTGCGGGAGAAGCTCCTACCAGAGGACCGCATAGAAGCAATTCAAGAGGAAATAGCGGGATTTTTGCTTGACCAGGTCATAGATCCCAAAGGAGAATACTATTACCCGCTACCGCCCCCATGAACCACTTCCAATTGTTATCGTGCTCCGAAGGCACCAATTAGGCTAATGCCACTGGCTCCGAAGGCACCAATTGGGAGAAATTGTAGATAGCTAGCTAATTGTATATATATATACATGTGTGTATATATGTGTGAATTAATTAATGGTGGTTGTGAGACATTTGATGATATATATATATATATATATATATTATGATCGGTTCTACTAGAAATTCTATTTATATATACGCATAACGTGTACAATATGTAGTATCATAAAATACCAGCAAACGAAAAAGAATTAAATGGAAAACACAAAATTAAATGAAAAAGAAATCATAAACCCAAACCCCCCCCAACCTTTTAATACCGGTTGGTGTCACCAACCGGTACTAAAGGGCTCCCTGCCCCCGAAGCTGGCTCGTGCCACGTGGTTGCCCTTTAGCACCGGTTCGTGCTGAACCGGTACTGAAGGGGGGGCCTTTAGTGCCCACACTTTAGTGCCGGTTACCGAACCAGCACTAAAGGGCCTTACAAACCGGTGCTATTGCCCGGTTCTGCACTAGTGCAGGGGGCCCATGAGGCAGGGGGCCGCGCCCAGGGGGTAGGACACGCCACCCACCCTCATGGACGGTGGGTGGCCCCCCTCTGGTACTTTCTTCGCCGAATATTTTTTATATATTTGGAAAATAATTCCCGTGGAGTTTCAGGACTTTTGGAGATGTGCAGAATAGGTCTCTAATATTTGCTCCTTTTCTAGCCCAGAATTCCAGCTGCCGGCATTCTCCCTCTTCATGTAAACCTTGTAAAATAAGAGAGAATAGGCATAATTACTGTGACATAATGTGTAATAACAGCCCATAATGCAATAAATATCAATATAAAAGCATGATGCAAAATGGACGTATCAGCAGGGTAGTGTTTCGCTGAGGCGCGCAAAACAACACCGCTGGACACCGGAGGCTAGAGCAGGCGGTCCCGGCAGCGCTGGGGGAAGAAGACGAGAGATTGAAGAAGAATGCCGGCCGTTGGGTGTAAATCCAACGCCTTGTTAGGCTTCGACCCACTGGCCCACATGCAGCCAATCCATTTGTTTTTTTAGTCCATTTGGTGAGCTTGGTGAAACAATGATGTAGCTCTATGCAACCCGTTTATATATATGGTAGAATTTAAAGCCCATTTGCATTTTTCTCGAAATCCACAGACTTGCTGGACTGGGTGAAAATATCATGTTGGACTGGACGGAGAAATGTTATAAAAACATAAAGACATGATTGCACGTCTATTACTGCATTGGTCAGTAAAATCTTTGCAAGCTTATGTACGCAATCACTAGGAGTTAACTTGCCAAGTTATATATAAACAATTATTATTATTATTTTGTAAGAACTTTCAACTTACGAAATAAAATATCATTTTAATTTGATGAGTTAATAGGACGTGGGGTATTATTATTTTTTAGGCTTGACGTGGGATAGTTGAGTTGGTTCTAGGGAAAAGTACTGGGAGAAAACTCAGTTTACATTGAAAAATAAAGTGGGAGGAAATTCAGATGTAGGATTAATGAAAACGAAAAATAAAGGAAGTGGGAAGGTCTATAAAATGGTTGGACGAATGATAGGTTTAACGGAACCTTATGTTCTTTCTATTATATATATATATATATATATATATATATATATGTGTGTGTGTGTGTAATAAAATAAGATATAAATATAGGTTCAATTTTGCATTCTTATAGAAAACATAGGTTCAGTTTTGCATTCTTATAGAAAAATAGAACTGAGATGTGTGTTGTCTTGAAAAAACAAACATAACTTGGGCTGCTGATGTTATAGACAAGCTAGGTTGGGAGGCCCAGAGGCCGCTTGATACTTGCTGGATCCAAAAAATGTTGAAGCATGTCGTGGGCTGCCCATGTTAAACAACAAAACCTAGGCCATGGACCTAGTGGGCCCGGGACTGTCAGCCTCTCGATGAACAGTTGTCTCCCGATTCCTCTTGTTATGCTGACCTTGTTGGGAATGACAGACGGCGGCGCCGCGGCAAGAGCACCAAGGCGGAGGACGACGTCGAGACCTCGGACCGAATGAACCGGAGCAGGGGAAGACGCAGGCGGAGGGGAGTACGAGGGTTGACTTGTTTGGGTGTAGGGTGGGCTGGTGGAGTTGCCGCCGCTGGACAATGTGTGGGAGTAGAGGGGTGGCCAACCGCTGTATAGGAAGGGGACGAAAGATTGAAAAAAATAAAGAACTATAAATGGATAGGTGGTTGGTCCCATATGTCTGTGTACGAGACCTGTTGGGTCCACCTGAGAAGGGGAATATGTTGGCAGGAAGGAGATTCAAAGCACGGCAGCCGAGTGAACTAGTTTTTTTTAAACGGACAAGTGAACTAGTTACATACATAAGCAAATAGCCACTAAAAAAGCAAACAGGTTAATGTGTTCTTAAAAGAAATATTTCGGACAAAACAGATAATTACGACACATAGGCTAATGCATGAAACACTAAGATGATAAAGGTGCTTATAAACATATAAAGTACAACATCTAGACCTTCCTGGCACGCTTGATCATGACGATGCGGCTATCCGTGTACTCATCGGTTACGAGAAGCAAACATGCCCTCATGTCCAAGATCTTCCTGTACATGTCGTAGCATGCGTATGCGTCCTTGGCCGCGTAGGTTATGTAGGCTAGATTCAGAGGTACCTCCCACGTGTTCAAGTCCTTGGTATATTTGTCTTGTTTCATGTTGGCGTATCAGGGGTCGATGATGGTCTCGGCGAGGTCAACCACGGAGTCCTTCTCCTGCCCGTTGCCGATGATCTTGTATTGCTTCTGGATGTTGACAAGCTTGTTGCACCAGATGGCTGATTCGTCGCGTTCTTCCTTTTCCCCACCGTAGCGAAGGTGCGGTCGGCGCGACCGATGAAACGAGTGAGTGCTCCAGAACCTCTGATGGCCCTACAACAGTGGTAGAACAGAACCTCATCCTGCACACATACCTGGGCGACGGCGATCCGCGGGTCCCTGTCAGGAGACGAATGGATGGGCACAAGGTCTAAGTCCTGCGACCTTGTGCTTTCTCGTCATGTAGGTACTGCTTGAACTTGTCGAGGCAGAGCTTCACCGAGTCCGGATCATTGGTGTACATCACATTCAAATTGGTGTAGCCATAGGACTGAACGATGAACTCAAAGGGGAACTCCTTGCTGAAGTCCATATCCAGAAGGCTCCCCCCTCGGATCGCCATTGGAGTCTCTTTAAGTGAACGAGTGGGTAGGCGGCGGCGGCAGTTCGTTTTTCAGCTCTTGGGGAACTCAACAGTAAACTGAGTCTGTATAGGCGATAAGGGTTACTACCCATCCCTCGCCTGCTGCGCGCCCGGCAGAAGATGCACCCTCGACACATTCAAACACCTCCATTAAGAAACCTACTCCGGCCACACGTCCGTTCACGAGCGGGTCTGTATTGGCACTTTCACACAGATAATATACCAAGTTTGAACTGTTTGTTATGGTTGTTGTCCTTTGCATCATCATGCCGTGTTTTCCAGCTTGCAAGATTCAGACCCAACAAATAAGATCCAAATAATAAGTACAACAAAGATGCCTACACATCTCATTGATTCCCAGCTTGCAAAATTCATAACCAACAAATAAGATTCAAATCATAAGTACAACAAATATGCCTACACATCTCATTGATTCCCAGCTTGCAAGATTCAGAACCAACCCATTAGAGCCTTTTGATAAAGTGAATATCGGGATTAAATCCATCTTGGCTAGCCATGTCATACAACCGAAGAACTTGGTGAATGATCTTGACCGTCACAACATCTGTAGTTGAGTATTACTGTTTGCATAGCACAAATAAGAAGAGACTGATTACTATAATTGTGGCACTCCTTGAACTCAACCTGGTAGCTCCACTCGGATGAGGCCTGCCTGGACTTCCATGATTCAATTCATGCGCCTTTTTTTGCAATTCACCTGAAATGAAGCAAAGATTGCATCATTCAGCTAGCAAGAAGTACTTCCTCTCATGAGCTGGCAGGTTCTTTAGTAGTTGCACTAAAATTGAGGAACATTAAGGTTGGATGTCCTACTCATGTAAGGTACAACTATAATTTGCTAATCCTTAGTGCAGTTCCACTAAAATAAAGTGCCATTGTGATGACAGTGACGGCTCATCTTGCAAAGGCTAATAAATTGTTGCACGGGATTACCAGCAGAATTTGACGGAGATTTTGGAAACTCCAATCACCATTTTGTGCAGTTCTACCAAAATTGAGAGATGTTGCCCATGTGACATTTTAGTTGAACTGCACAAGACACTCATTCCAAAAAAAAGTGTTTTGTGCATGAGGGAGTCCTGGATTAGGGGGTATCCGGACAGCCGGACTATATCCTTTGGCCGGACTGTTGGACTATGAAGATACAAGATTGAAGACTTCGTCTCGTGTCCGGATGGGACTCTCCTTGGCGTGGAAGGAAAGCTTGGCAGTATGGATATGTAGGATCCCTTCCTTGTAACCGACTCTGTGTAACCCTAGCCCCCTCCGATGTCTATATAAACCGGAGGGTTTAGTCCGTAGAAACAACAACAATCATACCATAGGCTAGCTTCTAGGGTTTAGCCTCTTCGATCTCGTGGTAAATCAACTCTTGTAATACTCATATCATCAAGAACAATCAAGCAGGACATAGGGTATTACCTCCATCAAGAGGGCCCGAACCTGGGTAAACATCATGTCCCATGCCTCCTGTTACCATCCGCCTTAGACGCACAGTTCGGGACCCCCTACCCGAGATCCGCCGGTTTTGACACCGACATTGGTGCTTTCATTGAGAGTTCCACTGTGCCGTCACCGTAAGGAAGGATGCCTCGTCTCGTTGTTAAAAACAACATTACCGCTGGGGGAGCCCTGACTGTCGGCCAAACTCTCCGGCTAGGCAGTTTCATCATGACCGCCTTCGGCTGCTGCACCGATGATGACTTCTCGGGTCATCAAAAATAGCCTCCACGTCGACTCGGAATTTGCCTAGCATATGGATCCAATGGAGCTCTCATCCCTAAACGAGCTGTTGGATCGCATCGCCGCCTTGGCAGTCGCTATGGACTATGATCGGATTGGGCTTAAACCCGATCAAAGGGAGATTAACTCTCCACCGGTCACCCATCATATTGCGGTGGTGGAGGAACAATGCGGCGATTCTTCCTCTATCTTGAGGACTAACTATGTCCGGATTCCTGAGCTCTCCGAGCTGGATACCTGTTTACGGGAGGACGTCACCCAAGCCCTGAACCTAGAGTCAGGCGGCGGGCCAGACTTATCGGGCAACATCCCGGAACCCGAACTTCCAAGATTGGAAACTCCTCGGCCCCTGGGTCTCAGATCGGGTAAGGGTTCAGACTCAAATCCACCCACCCACCCAAACATAAACGATCTTTCCCACATCAGGCAAGCGCCCCAGGAAACAGTACATCATTATTGGGCCAGATTCCTCCTTGTGATGAACAAGGTTAAGGACTATCGCGAGGAAGACGCGGTCTCATTTTTCCGCAATAATTGCATGGACAAGGGAATCCTTAACGCCATAAGTCGCCATGACATATCACGCTTCGCTGACTTGGCGTCCATAGTACGAAAGTACTATGCGATGGAAAGCACCTGGAAAACCGAAACGAATTTTTGGGATAATCCGGCTCCAAATATACACCCAGTCCGAAGTAAAAGGGTGCACTATCATAAGACACCCGAGTTAATTACAAAGAAGCAAAAACCCTTTACAGGGCATGGAACCGTATTGGAGGGATGGCTCAATGGACCCTGCAAAATTCATAGTACAGCGGATACCATACCAACACAGCCTTAGAGCATGTTGGGTACTCCGGTAGGTGGCCAAAAGTGGTGAGGATATTCTCATCCCAGATGCCACAGAGCACCATCCCAGGGATAACAATACGGTATTAACAGTCTTTGAAACCTTCGCATCAAATAATAGGCGCAAGCGAACACTCCACAGCCTTGCCGAAATCTGCCACGTGGCAGCAATAAATCCATGGAGTGACACGGCTATTACCTTCAATGCCAGTGACGAACCTAAATTCCGAACAGCCCGAGCACCAGCTACACTGGTCCTCAGTCCAATTGTGGATGGCTTTCGACTCACCAAAGTACTCATGGACGGCGGTAGTGGATTAAACCTCATCTATGAGGAAACTCTTCAAAAAATGGAAACAGACTGGAACCGCATTGAGCAAAGCAGCACAACCTTCAGAGGAATCATCCCCAGTCGGGAAGCACGCTGTGCTGGGAAAATCGCACTAGATGTGGTATTTGACACGCCGAAGAACTATAGGTCCCCAAGTGGCCCCGTTCAGTAGCGGATACCACACCCTTTTAGGGCGGGAGGCGTTCACGATCTTCCAAGCCATACCCCATTACGGGTACATGAAGCTCAAAATGCCCGGGCCCAACGGAATCATCACTCTCGCTAGTGATCCAGACACAGCACTCCGTGCCGAAAACAAAACAGCCGCATTGGCCCTCGAGGCATTATCCGAAGCCCTTTCGGCCGAGGAATTAACTGTGCTACGCTCCATAGTGGACAGGGACGACGTGATACTTGACAAGAGATCCAAGTCCACCTCTTTTAAACCAGCGAACGAAATAGTCAAATTCCAAGTCCACCCAACGGACCCTACAAAAACAGCCTCCATCGGGGCATAGTTAAACCCCGCCGTGGATGCCGCGCTACAGAGTTCCTGCGCGAGAATTGGGACATATTCGCCTGGCACCCCTCAGACATGCTAGGAATCCCACGCAGGCTGGCCGAGTACAGCCTTAATATTCTAAAGGGATTCAAGCCGGTCAAGCAGACTCTTCGGCGTTTCTCTGAATCTAAGAGACAAGCTATGGGAGAGGAACTAGCCAAGTTATTGGAGGCCGGATTCATTAGAGAAATAAAACACCCGGACTGGCTAGCAAACCTGGTGATGGTACCAAAGAAGGACAAATCCTGGCGCCTATGTGTCGATTTCAAGGACCTCAACAAGGCTTGCCCAAAGGATCCCTTCCCCCTACCCCACATCGATCGAATTATAGATGCTACCCCAGGACACGGTTCATTGTGTTTCCTCGACGCATACTCCGGCTACCACCAAATCAAGATGGCGGAGTCCGACCAAGCCGTAGCGGCATTTATCACACCATACGGCCCCTTCTGTTTCAACACAATGCCTTTTGGGCTTAAAAACGCCGGCGCAACATATCAGCGCATGATTCAAAAATGTCTGGAGAAATAGATCGGCAAAACAGTAGAGGCATATGTAGATGATGTGGTCGTCAAAACCAAACACGTCGACTCTCTAATAGACGACTTGAGGCTCACATTCGACAACCTCCGAACATACGACATCAAGCTCAATCCGGAAAAATGCGTTTTCGGTGTACCAGCCGGAAAGCTCCTGGGTTTCATTGTCTCCAGTAGAGGAATTGAAGCAAATCCGGCCAAAATCCGAGCTCTGTCACAGTTGGCTATCCCAACGGACCTTAAACAAATCCAAAAATTAACCGGATGTGTGGCGGCTCTAAGCCGCTTTATCTCCCGCTTAGGAGAAAAGGCATTACCCCTTTATCGCCTCCTTCGGCGCACCGAACACTTCGAGTGGACGGACACTGCCACAGCCGGATTGGAAGAAATAAAAGCCATACTGGCAACCAACCCAATCCTGGCCGCGCCAAACATCGGCGAACCAATACTGTTGTACATTGCGGCAACTCATCAGGTTGTAAGCATAGTGCTCGTCGTCGAACGAGAAACGGACGGACATAAATCCCCCCTTCAAAAGTCGATATATTATTTATCCACTGTCCTCACTCCATGCAAATCACGGTACCCACATTATCAAAAGATAGCCTATGCGGTATTCATGGCATCCCGGAAGCTGCGACACTACTTTCAAGAGTGTTCAATTACAGTAGCCTCGAAAGTGCCACTTAATGATATTATAAATAACCGTGATGCCATGGGCCGGATTGCCAAATGGGACATTGAGCTCCTCCCGTTTGACATAACATACAAAATCCGGCGAGCCATTAAATCACAAGTATTGGCCGACTTTGTCGCCGAATGGACGGAAGCCGAACTCCCTAAAGAGTACGGTGCATACTCCAACTGGATCATGCACTTCGACGGCTCCAAAATGCTGGCTGTTCTGGGGGCTGGCGTTGTCCTGACGTCCCCAACTGGAGATACAGTTCAATATGTACTACAGATACTGTATACAAACTCCAACAACACAGCCGAATACAAAGCCCTATTACATGGTCTTCGGATGGCATTTTCTATGGGCATTCAATGCCTGGAGGTGCGTGGGGATTCGAACCTTGCAATATCCCAGATAAATGGAGACTTTGATGCCAAGGATCCGAAGATGGTGGCCTATCGCAACACCGTCCTAAAAATGTCAGCTCGGTTCGAGGGGCTCTAATTTCACCATGTGGCTCGGGAAAACAATCAGGCGGCGGATATCCTCGCTCGCATCGGTGCAAAACGCGATGCGGTCCCCCCAACATCTTTTTGGAGAGGTTGTTTAAGCCATTCGTGGTATGGGAAGGGGACACCGGTAACAAAAGTTCGGACCCGGCCAAAATGCCCGATACCGAACACTCTGACATAATCGGAGGCTCTGCCACCGAAATAACACCTTCAGCCCACATAATAATGGCCATCATTGCCCCGTGGACAGAACCATTCCTGACCTACCTAACTAGGCAGGAACTTCCCGAGGACCAAAATGAGGCACGCTGCATAGTGCGGCGTTCTAAAGCCTACAGGGTCCATGAGGGAGAGTTGTATAAAAAAAGCACTACCGGAGTCCTTCAAAGGTGCATCTCCGAAGAGGAAGGGCGGAAGCTTTTGGCAGAAATTGACGCCGGACTCGGCGGCCACCATGCCGCAGCCTGGGCCCTTGTAAGCAAGGCCTTCCGTACAGGCTTTTATTAGTTGACGGCCCGGGTAGATGCACAGGACTTGGTCCAACATTGCGTCGGTTGCCAGCTTTTTGCAAACCAAAGCCACATGCCACCCATCGCCCTCCAAACAATCCCCATTACCTGGCCCTTCGCGGTTTGGGGGCTTGACATGGTTGGACCCCTTAAAGGGAGAACCCATAAGAAAAAAAATACTTACTGGTCATGGTGGATAAATTCACCAAATGGATAGAAGCCAAACCTGTTAAAATGGCCGAATCTGGACCGGTGATAGACTTCATATCCGGGGTTGTACACCGTTATGGCGTCCCCCACAACATCATCACTGACAATGGCACGAACTTCACGACCGACGAGGTAAAACTCTAGTGCAGCAACATGGGCATTAAGCTCGATTATGCCTCTGTCTATCACCCACAAACTAATGGCCAAGTTGAGCGAGCAAATGGTCTTATCATGAGCGGCATCAAACCAAGATTAGTGTGGTCCTTAAAGGATTCTAACACGCACTGGGTAGAGGAGCTCGACTCTGTACTCTGGGGGTTGTGGACCACGCCGAATCATACTACCGGATACAAACCCTTCTTTATGGTGTACGGCGCAGAGGCGGTTCTGCCCTGCGACATAATTCATGACTCAGCTCGAGTGCGCATGTACGAAGAAAGAGAAGTCGAGCTCAATCGGCAGGACAGTCTGGACACCCTGGAGGAGGAGCGCGATGTGGCAAAAGCCCGTTCCGCATTCTATCAGCAACAGGCTCGCAGATACCAAAGCAGAGAAGTACGGGCCAAAACTTATAACGTTGGCGAGCTAGTTCTACGCCTGCCGGAGAAGAAAAAGACCAAGCTCGAGCCTAAATGGGAAGTTCCCTTCATTATTGACCAAGTTCTGACCGGTTGAGCGTACCGTCTGTGGGATGCATCGAATAATCGACTTGAGCCGAACCCATGGAACGCAGCCAGGCTCCAAAGATTCTACGCCTAGTGCCGAACTCTATGTTCATCTCCTTCCTCTGTCCATTTTTTGCATATACATTATCTGTCTTTTTTCTCTTTCTTTCTTTTATTCTTTCTCAAGGCCTTCAAGGGCCAACTTGTGCCTTGCTTGCACACTATTGACGCGCTAACCGCGCTCATTATACCTGGGGGCTTCTTACACAGAAGCTTAATTATTTATCTGGGCTTAATGCCCCGCACATGTGTTATTCTTCCGCATGTATCTTTTCTTTGCCATTATATGCATCAATATGACTTAAGTTTTGGCCAAGCTGGGTTGCTTGGCTCTTGTATTTATGCCCTACGTTCCCGTTAATTCGGCTAGGGCATAAGGGGAGCACCTCTGCGATTGTTACTGCCGGGACAGCCGGATGTGTACCTCAGACTGGGTGAAGCCGAAAGCTAGTGTTCTTAAGGGAATATTCGGTCAGTGAACAAAAGATGGTTTTTATTTATTCTCCATATGTGCCCCCAGATATTTTTGCCTGCGTGTCCTCTCGCAGTCCGGACATGCACTTTAGGGCATGCGTACCCAGGGAAAGGAACCCTTAACGGAACTATTCTCCCTGGAAGATGTTTCTTACTACCCATGTAATATAACATAACTAGTTGGGTACTTGTCTGTTCAAGCACTAATGACCCCTACGCCTGGTTTCCACGCATACCCTGGTTCTTATATAACTGAGCGGGTATTCGGATACACTCTGGACTATCGGGTCCCGAGGTTGAAGCAAAAAGGTCTGCCATGACAAATGATTTACAATCCGGCTAGAAGGCATTATACATGTCACTTTAATTACATAGTCATGTAGACTGACTAAATTCCTCTTCTGTACCATCCAACAGGCTGTCTAGTCTACAATCCTGTTGGGAATACTTTGCGGCTAATTCTACTTGCCCATACACCAAGCTAACGGGGATCTCTTTCCCATCGGGCCCTAGAGGTCCGACCTCGGCCATGTGGTTTGGGTCAGCCTTGGTATACCGCATCTTCACCATGGCCCAGGCTTCCCTGGCACCTTGACGGTAGGCCGATATCTTCCATAGTCGGAAGCGCCGCCGTGCTCCCTTGAGCTTCTCCGCAAGCTCTCCAATGCCTGCTGGCAGGAAGACGGATGGCCACAAGGCTTGGGCAATACCTTGCATCACCTGCCGAACTTGTTCGTGCAGTTGTGAGATCTCGGGTAGAAGATCACCCGCAGACCTGGGCATCTCCTCCGCGGGACGACCCGTCAGCATACCTGCAGACATAACTCTATTAGCCGACTTCTCCACCGCACTCTTTTAAGGGTTCGTTCAAGCACTTACTGAAAATGCCGCGTCGAAGCCGCTTATTCTCCTTCACGGAGTCCGCAAGCTGGGCTCGAACATCTTTCAGTTCCACGCTCAGCTTGGTATTGGCGTCTTGGAGATTTTTTTTCTCCTGCATGACCTTAGTCAGCACGCGTTCGCCAGCCTTTAGCTGTCGTACGACATGCTGGTCCTCCGGATTCTCTCCGGAGTCATCTGCAATATCTATTGTTAGATTTGCAGTCATGCCGCACACTATATGGTACCTATTATTCTTTGAAACAAATGTTACCAACTGGGGACTTTTCAGGTTCCTTCAATGCGGCAACGGTGGCTCGAAGTTGGGTCTTGCATTCCTCCAGCTCCTGTGACAGTCGAGTATTCTTCTCTATAAGAACCTGCACAATAAATGATCCTTAAATCAGTTGTGCCAACTGTTTCAAGTCTTCGGGGCTACTGATATATATATTCATCAAATTTTCTTACCCGTACATCCTTTTCATACTGGTCCGTGGCTCTGGCTAGACCATTTTGAGCAGCACGGATGTACGCATCTCCCGAATTGAATGCATTAAACGCCTCTCGGGAGAAACAAGCGTCACGGAGTATGGCTCGGCGACGCCTGTGATTCATGGCGCTCTCCACTTTGGAATTCGTAGCGGATATCTTGTCTGCATCCTTTGTAGAAGGAGCATCCGGCGTGTACCTCGTGTTAGCTTCCGCCTCTGTGTCCGGCCCTGGAGCCCGACTGGTAGAGGCGTTCTCGGCGACCTCTCCGGATATTGTCCAGCGAGCGTTCTTCCTTCTAGGAAACACGGGTGTTATTATGTTTTTAAAGACGACAACCACGGAGTGAGGTGTTGCATCATACCTCTGCGCCAGCGCCTCCGTCCGGACCGCCTTCCTTTTTAGCCTGTCCGGCTTTGAAACCCCTTGTTGGCGAGTCGCCGCGGGCTCGGCATGGTGTCCCGAGGGCCTTCCCTATAAAACACCGTTTGTATACGGTAGGTGAAGTGCATAAAAGGAAATCCTTTTCAAAGGTTGGGACTCCGTCTCATTTACCTATGTGGCTGGGAGTAGCCCAGGGTAGTCGGCTATAATGACCACCATGGCGTCATGTCATCTTAGCTGATAGAAGATCCTATCAATCAGCTCCACGAATATGTCCGGATCCTCTTTCAGGCCAGGGTCGAGGACCCGCTCAGGATCCTCCGGTTGTGGAGGTGGGCTATTGATCTCCCCTACCGCCTTACGCAGTTCCTACGATGAAACGGCAAGGTAAATATTTATCACGAAAACAAGGGTAGGATGGAAGCCAAAAGAGCGAAAGCTCACCCAGCTTCGAGGGTTGTTCATGGAGAATCCATCCCGTGGCTTGATGCGGAGGAACTCCTCTTCTTCCCCCTTATACAGATCGGATAGAATTTTTGCTAGAGCAGCAACTGAGTCTGGTCCCTTGCGCCCGCAGCGAGTGGCATCATCTTCCACGTTGAAGTGCCACATGGGCTGGCCTTGATATTGAAGTGGCTGCACCCCCCGCATAATGCATATTACCATAACCGCGGTTATGGTCAGTCCTGATTTGGCTAGCAACTTTATCTGGCCCATCAGATAAAATATGTCTCTATCATCTTCCTCCTGTGGGCTCCGTGGGCGCCAGCTTAGGCGTTTCTTCAAAGGGGTGTTGTCGAACTCAGGAAGACCAATCCGGATAGGATCCGGGAGAGGAACATCCTCCATATAAAACCACTCCGAAGGCCGGTCCTCGGACATCTTCTTCGGGGTACCGGATAGGTATCCGGTCCCGGTGATGCGCCATACTTCAGCTCCGCCCACTTGATATATTGATCCCCTCTGTGTACGGGGCACAAGGCAGAACAACTTCTTCCACAGTGCGAAATGAGCTTCGCAACCCAGAAACAGCTCGCAAAGGGCTACGTAACCAGCGATGTGCAGTATGAAGGCAGGGGTGAGGTTGTGCAACTGGAGGCCGTAGAACTCCAGGAGCCCTCCGAGAAATGGATGGATTGGAAATCCGAGTCCCCTTAACAAAGAAGGGACAAGGCATACCCGCTCTCCCGTAGAGGGGTTGGGAAAGCTCTCCGCTTGCTCCCCGCCATTATAGGTGGCGAACCCGGCTCGAACCAGGACCATATACGCTGGAGGGAGGAATCCCTGGGTCTGTAGCTTCACTAATTGGCTGTGCAGGACGGAACACTTCTCCCAGTCTCCGGGCTTGGGGCTGCGGGAGCGAGAGGAGGAGCTGCGCTGGCCGGCCATGTTGGGATGGATTTTTTCGGGCACGCTCCGATGAATGCTCGCTGAGGGAGGATGGTGTGGTTTGGATCTGAGGATCCTCCTCACTTTAATAGACAGTTCATTCACATAGATGGGGTGGTAAATGTAAAAACACCCTGGCTCCTCACATTCGCTTGACATGTGGAAGATGGCCATTATTGGACGCAGAAGCCAAGAAGCGCAACATTTACGAGAATTCAGACACTATTTAGCAGGTACTCAGAGTTTGAAGAAGAACCTGCCTTGCAATGCCGAAGACAATCTGCGCGCCGGACTCATCGTCATTGAAGCCTGGTTTGGGGGCTACTGAGGGAGTCCTGGATTAGGGGGTATCCAGACAGCCGGACTATATCCTTTGGCCGAACTGTTGGACTATGAAGATACAAGCTTGAAGACTTCGTCTCATGTCCGGATGGGACTCTCCTTGGCGTGGAAGGCAAGCTTGGCAGTACGGATATGTAGATCTCCTTCCTTGTAACCGACTCTGTGTAACCCTGGCCTTCTTCGGTGTCTATATAAACCAGAGGGTTTAGTCCATAGAAACAACAACAATCATACCATAGGCTAGCTTCTAGGGTTTAGCCTCTTCGATCTCGTGGTAGATGATCTCTTGTAATACTCATATCAACAAGAACAATCAAGCAGGACGTAGGGTATTATCTCCATCAAGAGGGCCTGAACCTGGGTAAACATCGTGTCCCCTGCCTCCTGTTACCATCCGCCTTAGACGCACAGTTCGGGACCCCCTACCCGAGATCCGCCGGTTTTGACTGTCGGATTTCGGGTTCCGGCAGACCCTTGAGGTTCGAACACTGGGGTGCGCGCGGAGATCTCGCCTTCTACCTACCTGCAACCCTCCGCCTCGCTAAGATCTAAGCTATGGAAAGAACAGCACAAGAGACACAGGGTTTATACTGGTTCGGGCCACCGCTGTGGTGTAATACCGTACTCTAGTGTGTGGTGTGGTGGATTGCCTCTTGGGCTGATGATGATGAGCAATACAAGGAAGAACAGCCTCGCGAGGGTCTATTCTTGGCTGGGGGGGGATGAACTGCTAGGAGGAGTTCAGTCACCCTTCTCTCTCTCTCTCTTCTCGGTTCTCTCTTTGGTCGATCTCCAACTGATCGATCTCGAACCCCACCCTACCCTGGGGGTGGCTAGTCCTATTTATAGGCAAAGGCCCTGGGCCTCTTCCCAAATATTGAGCGGGAAGGGCGCCAACAATTGGCCATTTTGAAGGGGAACATCTGGTACACTTATCCTGACTAAAGTTGGTCCTCGCCTGCCAAAGGCTCTAGTGGTGACGCTGGCTTGGGCTCCACAATGACTCCCCCCTACCGTTGGACTGGTCTTGGTCTCGTTGCACCGAAACGGGTGCCTTTGCTTGATGCTCTCGCCTGCGCTTGCTCCCTTTGCACCAAAGAGGAAAGGAGGACACTGCGCGGCTGGCGCCCGCCTGGCGCCTTTGGTCGTCATGGCTTGCGTCACGGGCACCTCATGAGGTACCCCGCCTTGGTCTCTCCGCCTCCTCGTGACCCAGCCTGATGCGTCCGTGCTTGAGGAAGCTTTGTGTCGTCCGCCCCGCGAGCCTTGGCCCCTCGCAAGGGTCTTGGGTTTGTGTTGATGAAGATGGGTCGTGCTGGGCCCCCCTTTGAGCCACGCCGCAGGCCGCAGGCAGGCAAGTCTGGGGACCCCCGTTCCTAGAACACCGACAGTAGCCCTCGGGCCCAAGGCGCGCCTGGACTTGGCCGTGCAGGGAGGCGGAAGGGCAAGAGCGAAGCGCCGCGGGCCCTAACAGCCTGCAGCCTTGGGCGCCGCGTGGCAGTTGATTGGACGTGGGCGGCATTGTTCCCCCATGCCCCCCATATTTTGCGCCATGCTAGGAGGACTCGTAGTCGTACACAGCCGCTCCCCTTTCTGTTGCTCGAGCGCCCTCTGTCCTTCCTCCGCTCGAACTCCAGCTTCTGTTTTCAACCCAATCTCGAACCTTCCCCCCTCTTCCCATCGCCATGGCTCCGACGAAGAAGGGAAGAGGGAAGAAACTCGTGCCTCCGCCTTGCCCGCCGCCGTTGGCGGCCCCCGCCGAGGGCTTGTGCAAGGTCAGCTCGGCTCTGGCCACTATCTTCAACGAATGCGGGAGGACGACAGCCTGGCCCGCGTCCCACTTCTCCATCGACAGGATAGTCACCGAGGTCCCGTATTTTGCCGACGCCCTGTGGGCGGGTCTGGTTCCCCCCTTTTCTGATTTCTTCAATGTCGTGCTTTCCCACTATGAGATCCACATGATGCATCTGGGTCCTGAATCCATCACCCTCCTTTCGGTCTTCGCCTTTGTTTGCGAGGCTATGATGGGTATCCTTCCTTCGGTTGCCTTGCTGCGCCACTTCTTCTCTCTGCGCCTTGTCGACCCTACCCAATGCTGGGCGTGCATGAGCTTCGTTGCCGCGTCTGAGACAGCAGCCTCTGGGATTGACTTCAGGCTCCCTCTGCCCGCGGCTGGGTTCCGCGAGCGGTGGCTGTATGTGGATGCAGGGGTGCCCAGCCCCCTGCTATCGGAGCCAACTTCGCCTGCTGTCCCCAATTCGGGCTGGGGCCAGGAGACGCTTGAGAGCCCTCAGCTCGTCTTCGTCTGGCACCGCTTCACGTTCTTGAGGTCGCTTGGCGTGACAGCGCCCAAGGTGGTGAAGGAGTTCCTACTACGCCGCGTTTCTCCTCTCCAATGCCACTCCCGCCGGATGTGGGCCTTCAGCGGGCGCGATGATCGTATGAGGCTCCAGGAAGAGGACCTGACACCTGAAGTGCTGAGGACAGCGCTCTTGACCCTGACTGGGGACCCCCAACCCTGGCAGCATCCAGCAGGGAGGGGCCTTGCTGTACCTCTGCCAGAGCAGGGGCGATTTTGTGAATCAGATGCCTATCTTTGATGAGTGGGGGCCGCGCCCTGCCGGCCTCCAGGGGCCTCGCTATAACCCAGTGATGGTGACTGCCCTTCCAGTCGGCCAAGGCGACTCTTCCTCAAGTGGCGGAGCAGGGAGGCATGAGGCGCCAGAGGCCGAGGGGGCTCCCGGCAGGGTGACAGCGCCGGGCGATGCTCATGAGGGAGCAGCTCTTGGGGCCCGGGCCGCTGAGGCTGAGGGTGGCAAGCAGCTGCCCTCAGCGCCTGCGACTGAGGCCCCTGAGGCTCCAGCCGCTTCTCTTGGCGAGGCGATCGGCAGCGCGCATCAGGCAGGCGCCCCTGACACAGATCGCCTTGACGCTCCGTCTTCGTTGCAGGTTGATCCCTGCTCTCAACTCTTTGGCCGCTTCCGCGTGGACTTTGAGGCCCTCTGGAAGAGAAGGGAGGCCCTGGGTGACGATTACCCTTGTCGCCTGCTGAAGCGTAGGAAGTACTTTGCCACTGATGAGTAAGCCTCCTCCTTTCCCGGCTCCCGATCCTTCTGTTGCTTTTACTGATCCTTGCTCCGCAGGCCCCTTCCAGCCGAGCTCGCAGAGACGGCTGAGGTGTCGTCCCCCTTGGCTTCGCCCCCTCCATCGTCCTCAAACGCTCCGAGCAGCAGAGCCCTTGTGGTGAGGGCGATCGGAGAGGCGAACCGTCCCGAGGCGCATCATGGCCCTACGCACCTCGCGATCCTCTTTCGCGGGCCTTCTCGTGGCATAGCCAGCCTGCCGTGGGCTTCTCGCCTGGTCGTGGACTGCGATTGGCTGAGGCGCTCCCTACGCTCTTCATCTGGGGATGGGCTGGCTCCAGGCCGGGCTTCTGGCGTGGCGTCCCGGCCGTCGCGAGGGTGCCAGCCCCCAGCCCCCTGCCTGGAGGGGGAGTGCTGATTCGTGGCCCCGGCGCTTGCTCGGGGCAGATGATGGTGTGGAAGACGTGCTCGAGCGCTCCCGGGAGCATCGCGCTCTTCGCCAAGGATTCCTTCAAAGGGCGGCTGACGTGGTGAGCCTGCTTGGTGAGGAGCTTGCTGCTGAAGACGCGCGCCTTGAGGCCGAGGGCCTGCGCCTGGCTGCAGAGAGGCGCGAGTTGGAGGGCGCCATCGCCCTTGCGCGTCGTTAGCACTATCTTGACGACGCAGAGGCCAAGGCGTCGCTGGTGGCCTCTCGGGAGGCCCGAACTTGGGCCGCTGAGGAGGCCCGGAAAGCTGACCGGCGGCGAGAGGCGGTGGAGGAGTGGGCTCGGGAGCTCCTAGCCTGGTGCCACTCACTGGAGGAGCAAGTGGAGCTGCGCGAGGCAGCCCTCGCATCGATGAAGGTGGCCTCTGGCGACCCAGCAGAGCTCCAGAAGCGTGAGGAGGCGCTGATGCTGGAAGCCGCCAAACGCTCCCGCGAGTACGAGCGTCTGGAGACAAGGGAGCGCTTGGTGACACAGGCAGAGGATGATGTCGCTGCACGGGAAGCCTGTGTCCTGGAGGAGGTCGGACGTCGGGTGGCGATGGCGCGCTTGAACCTCGAGCACAAGTTCGAGGAGAGGCTGGAGTTGATCTGGGCCGAGGCTGAAGGTAGGACTGCTGCCTTGAGGGCCAAGCTGGAGGAAGCGACACGGCGGGCCGATGCTTTTCGGGCCGCCCTTGAAGTAGCGCAAGGGGAGTCAACCACCTCCCAGGCCGAGGTGCTCCTTCTTTGCCAGCGGGTGGAGGAGGCTGAGGTCGTTGCGCGCGAGAATGCAGACAAGATACGTCAGCGGCGGATCTTGGAGCATGAGCACAGCCCCATGCTCACCATGCTCCGGGAGAGAGCCAACACAGCCTTGGGCAACATCTGCGAGGCGGTTGTTGGCGAGACGCACGCAGTCAACTACGCCGGCAACCTTCAGTTCTTCACCGACGTGGTGACGCAGCTGGAGGCGCGGTCGGCCAGGGCTGACAGGTTGGTGGAGGAGAGGAGCCACGCCCTGCTCGGGCGCGCCTTTTCTCGCGTCTTCAGCCATCTCCGGAACATGGATCCCCACTTCGATTTCGACACCGCCATCGCCCCAGTCCCCCAGGCCGTCCGAGACGACCTGGCGCACTGGGTGGAAGACAATGTGGATGCTCTTGTCAGGGCCTTCGCTTCAAACAACGACGGCGTGATCGTGGCTGCCGATGAGGGCGGTGTGGTGAACGGCCCTGACACCGCTGGCGGCAACGCGGACAGCGATGGCGAGTTTAGCGATGCCAGCAACGACTCGGGTGGTGCTCCTGAGGACGCATTGGGGGATTTATCCGACTAATTGTGCATCGTTCCTGCTTCCTTACCCTGCATGAATAGAACTCAGGTTTTGGCCTGATGGCTGTGAGAGGATTTTGGAGGGGGAGCCCCTCATGTAAAACTTGTGTTCATCGTATTAGTAGATGCTACATTGCCCATGCGCCCGCGCCAAGTGGTTGGCTTAAGCGACGCGCTGGTCGGCTAGTTTACCTTTGTCCCGTGCTGGCCCTGAGGTAGCCTGTGGGAGGCTGTGGTGTCCCGAGTGTTCCCTGATCGAATCCGTAGGATCTGCAGTAAAACACCCTCCTGAGAGGACGCGGCGGCGGCAGTCTGGGCTGCGCGCAAGCTAGGCCTGACCCGGCTCGCGAGGGGCTCACGAGGGGAGGCAGCTGAGGCGAAGTGGTAACCAAAACGCGAGAAATTGCTCGAACGAGACTAAGCACCCCTTCGCCGAACACACGCAAATCTCAAATTCGAATCCAACTTGAATCCAGCGGGGGGAAGTGACGACCAAAGGGAAAAGCAACGAAAGCAGACAAAAGGCCGCGTCCGGCACCTAATCTAGTCTTGGACGTCTTCTCACCAGCGCGGAGCTAAGTGCTGCCACTGGGCATGGGAGGGAGCTTCAGGGCCTGAGGCCGGCACCCCTGAGACTCCGGGGCGTGTACAGCCCCACTCATTATTACGTGAGAGTGTCACGGGGCGGCGAGCTTCACAGGCACTGGGCCTTCTTCACAGGTACCGGCCTTGCTTCATATTGCCAGACGAGGGCCCTGCCTTGCGCCACACTCTAGTGCCATCAACGACGACCGGAAACCAGGACGCCGCCGATGGGGTAGAGCGTTCGCCAGCGGTTCCCCCGACGACCACGGGTCCTCCGCCAGGGGCAGGCCCTAAGGCACCTCCCCAGCAGAGGGCCTACCTCCTGAGAACACCTTGCTCCGAACGCCGCGGTGGTGATGTCGGATCTCAGCCCCTCTCCTGCAGCCCCCTGCGCCCTCCTCCCGAGGGGTAGGAGACTGTGGGAGCGGGGCAGCTGCTCGCTGTGGCGACCTGCACCTCCTGCGATCCATGATTAGCGTATGCCTGCTCCTAAGGAATTAGCGGTACCCGATAATCGTTGCCTCCAGCGTGGCCAGTGGGACCGTCCCGGGACTCCTGGAAAGGCTCAGCTTCTGGCGCCTCGTCCCCCCAGCTTGGGCTGAGGAGCGAGCCTTGTTTGCCCTCGTGAGGGTGTCCTTGGTCCATCATGAGTGGAACATATTCTTCTGGCGCCGTCATCCCGAAGGCCATGCCGTAGTGCTCCACGTGCCACGCAGCTCTGCTTGACGCGCCCACCGTGGGGTGGTAGCGCGGCTGTCCACTGGGGCCGTGGGTCACGTCGAGTCCTTCTTCGCGGACAGGGAGCGGGGGCAGCGCCGCCACCGGTCCGGTGCCGACAGCTTCGCTGGCGTTGGAGTAGCCTTGGAGCCCGTGGGCACGCGCGGAGCCCCCGCGCGGGCCGCCCTGAGCTTGAGATGAGAGTTGGGTGTAGAAGGGGTGAGCCACCGAGGCGGCGAAGCCCAGGAGCTCTGCCACCCGCTCCAGCAGCACGCCGCAGCCGCCCTCCAGCAGCCTGCACTGCAGCTCTCGGGCCACCGTGAGCGCGGCCCTCGAGTTCGCCTGCTCCCGGCGGGTGTATGGTGTCGTGGTCGTAGCGTAATTGGAGGCCCTTGCTGCCGACCACGCCTGCCGCGGTGTGAGAGCTGTCAAAGCCTGTCCGCGTCGCCAACGGCCCACAGCGCCCTGCGGACCGCAAGCTGCCTGGGGCACGGGGTCGCCCGAGGCGAGCGGCTCTGCGCGGGCGGGCCACGCCGCCCATGGATCTGGGTTGCCTGCCTGGTCGCCGGACATGGTGATGATGACGCGACGGGGCACGAAGCGGTAGAAGGTGGATTCTGGCGCACCCCTACCTGGCACGCCAAATGTCGGATTTCGGGTTCCGGTAGACCCTTGAGGTTCGAACACTGGAGTGTGCGCGGAGATCTCGCCTCTACCTACCTGCACCCCTCCGCCTCGCTAAGATCTAAGCTGTGGAAAGAACAACACAAGAGACACAGGGTTTATACTGGTTCGGGCCACCGTTGTGGTGTAATACCCTACTCCAGTGTGTGGTGTGGTGGATTGCCTCTTGGGTTGATGATGATGAGCAATACAAGGAAGAACAGCCTCGCGAGGGTCTGTTCTTGGCTGGGGGGGATGAACTGCTAGGAGGAGTTTAGTCACCCTTCTCTCTCTCTCTCTTCTCGGTTCTCTCTTTGATCGATCTCCAACCGATCGATCTCGAACCCCACCCTACCCTGGGGGTGGCTAGTCCTATTTATAGGCAAAGGCCCTGGGCCTCTTCCCAAATATTGAGCGGGAAGGGCGCCAACAATTGGCCATTTTGAAGGGGAACATCTGGTACACTTATCCTGACTAAAGTTGGTCCTCGCCTGCCAAAGGCTCTGGTGGTGACGCTGGCTTGGGCTCCACAATGACTTCCCCCCTGCCGTTGGACTGGTCTTGGTCTCGTTGCACCGAAACGGGTGCCTTTGCTTAATGCTCTCGCCTGCGCTTGCTCCCTTTGCACCAAAGAGGAAAGGAGGACACTGCGCGCCTGGCGCCCGCCTGGCGCCTTTGGTCGTCATGGCTTGCGTCACGGGCACCTCGTGAGGTACCCCACCTTGATCTCTCCGCCTCCTCGCGAGCCAGCCTGATGAGGCCGTGCCTGAGGAAGCTCCGTGTTGTCCGCCCCGCGAGGCTTGGCCCCTCGCTAGGGTCTTGGGTCTGTGTTGATGAAGATGGGCCGTGCTGGGCCCCCCTTTGAGCCATGCCGCAGGCCGCAGGCAGGCAAGTCTGGGGACCCCCGTTCCCAGAACGCCGACATTGACACCGATAGTGAAGTTCACCAAAAGGTCACAATAGCAACAAGGTGAAATGGATATCCCTATCTGCACAAAAAACATAGAAATTAAACAGTTGCTGGTCAATAAGAATATACGAAACATACACGAAATGAAAAGAAGCATCTTAATATGTTCATGGCAATTACGCAAGGACATTAGAAATTTTAAAACGTCAGCAATGCTTCATGTTACCGGAAGCATTATGATCAACAATGACATTCGTCAAATATGAGATTACTTTAATGGTGGAATTGCTTGTTTACCAGATACAGTAAATCAACAGCAGCTAAAGAGTTGGTTTAAGGGCATGGGACCATGGGGACACCAGGACACTCAGCAACGTAAAGGAGCAACTTACTTATCATACTGGGGAAAACAACAGGAGTACCATTTGTAACACAGTTTAATTGCATCACATCGCTGGAGGCATTAGATTAACAATAACACTTGTTAGACATGTCCCTAAGGTAACAGTGTGATCGCTTAATTTTACATGCGCCCTTACATTAACAACAGCAAAAGGTTGGTATAAGGACATGCGACAATGGATGCGTCAGCACAATGTACCTACAAGGAGGCATAAAGTGGTGATGCCGAGTTTGTTCATGCTCTGTGAGGGCAGCAAATCTAATCGTGGAGACCTTTTACTATGTGAGGGCAGCAAATCTAATCCTGGAGACCTTTTACTATGTGAGGGAAGCAAATATAATCCTGGAGACCTTTTACTATGTGAGGGCAGCAAATCTAATCCTGGAGACCTTTTACTATGTGAGGGCAGCAAATCTAATCCTGGAAACCTTTTACAATGTGAGGGCAGCAATTCTAATCCTGGAGACCTTTTACTATGTGAGGGCAGCAAATCTAATCCTAGAGACCTTTTACTATGTGAGGACAGCAATTCTAATCATGGAGACCTTTTACTATGTGAGGGTAACAAATCTAATCCTGGACATACTCTGTTGACTTGTCCACCAGCCGCCACTTTCTATCCCTTTTCAACCAATAATAGATCTGTTCCTTATCCAGTTTGTACTGCGTTTTCCCATTATTTCCCTTTTCAACCAAGAGACCGGTTGGGTATCCGGTCTCTACTACTTTCACCATATTATTTCCTCTTTGAATCAAGTCCTAGATTCATGCTACAACTTTCCCCCTTTCTTCGTTGTTTGAACCAAGTCCTAGATTCGAATGCATGAAGTAGCTTTACCTCTAATAATACTAAGAATTTAGGTGGCTTTGGAAGAGCTAATGGGAGTAGAAAAAGATGCACATGCAGACACGTGGGGAGCTGGGGCAGTAGAGCAAGGCCGCTTTCGAAGAACTTATACCTGAGGGTCATCGGGATGTCGGCGGCGGTAGGTCGGATCTGCGCACAATACGGCAGGGAGGAAGAAGGGTCGGAGGACCTCCGAGCCGGCACTGTGTCGGAGAGAACGGCACGGGCAGAGGATCGGGCCCCTCCGGCAGCTGTGGGTTTCCTCCCTCGCCGGTGATGACCGCGTGAACGATGCACCTAGTCCTCTACACACACCAGTTGAAGGGATCGGGCCGGATCTATGACCAGCGGTGAGCAGAGAGAAAATGTCATGACCGCTGTCTTGTTTAGATATGGAGAGGATGAGATAATAAAGAGAGCAACCCTAGTAAAGCAAGCGCTCAGGCCCCGGCGTACATATATAGTGGAATGATTATCTTTTTCTCTCCATAACAAGCGTTTCAATTTGTGTATGTGGCATTATAGAAAAGAAACTCTCTATTTAAGGTGAGTAACTGTACGATTCCTACTTACTACTACTACTACCTCCGTCCTGGTTTATAGGTCACCTTTGTAGTTCGTGCCAACTTTTGACCAAATATTTAGCTAAGAAAATGTTAATGCATGTCAACAAAAATTATATCGTTGGATTCGTATTTCAACATAGTTATCAATGATATAATTTTTGGTAACATGCATGAACGTTTTGTTAGTTCAATCTATAGTCAAAATTTGACACAATATACAATGGGGACCAATAAAGTAGGACGGAGGTAGTAGTAGTATTGTTCACTTGTGCTCCCCGGCCCTCCATTCATTGACCAACCCTGTGGGTGAATAAACATACAGTACTAGTATTTATATAGAACGAACAAGCTCGAACTATTTTCTCGTAGTTAAAAGTTGAGGGTGGGGCTTTTCCCGGGCAGTACGCGTGGTAGTTTTCGCATAGGCGGTTTGACAGAGAGGCGAGGAGGGTGAGGGAGTAGCGGCTTCAACTTACTATTGGAAAGGTCGGGCTGTCCGATTTGATGGCGCATTACTGCTGGAAAGACTCGTGATATGACTACTCACTATAGTCATGAATTACTGGCGTTATGACCGGGGTGATGCCCCCCTTGCGTTCTATATAAATACTAGTACACATGAAACTACCACACGAGCATCCGGGCTGCGCTTGGCTCTTCGCCTCTTCCAGAAGTCGAACAATGATGGAGTACTACTATAGTGGAGGAGTACTACAATATGCTTCTGGCCATCTAACACCGATTGAACCGCTGCATGTCCACCGCGTGCGGGAGGGAGAGCGTGTAGCGAACAAAAGCTTCTCCTAGTCCTGCCAGCCACCACGCTCATGGGCGAGGGAGGGACACAGCTTCATTGACTTACTGCTCCTGCCTTTGCATGTATGATAGGTGGGCCCAACAGGAGGGTGGCCCACCTGTCATGCAGCCAAACGCATGTGCGATTAAGACGAGAGGGCGTTGTAGTAATCAAACTTGTTGGTCTTGTACGAGTTGACGCGACACATCAAAGCACTACACTCAATATATTTCAATAATTTGGGTTTACCAATGCATTAATTACAACGCATGCATGCATGTCGTGACTCTCCTTTTGATACTTGCATGTGTTGATTTAATGCACCATGAAGTAGTATGAATATGTGATGGTAAAGCTTTGTAATGCCCCGTCCCTAATAAAGCGAGAGATGGTTGTGCACGACGAGGGCGGAATTCCGAGGAGGGCGAGATCATGCAGACGGAACATGACCCGACGATGGAGCTCTCTATGGTCTCGATGGACCTTACCTTTCTCCACTGCCCCTTGTGCCTCCGCCCCTTGAAGCCTTCAGTGTATGAGGTTCGAATACACCTCCTTCGTTCGGCTGATCGAGCAAGGTGCAGGTTTCTTGATTGATGTGTTGTTCGATTGATTTGTGCACTGCAAGGGAGGGCACCCAGCCTGCGCGGACTGCTGCGTCGAGCGCCCTGGGAACCAGCGGCAGTGCCAGAAGTGCGAGCGCGGTGGTGGCTTTGACACGCGGAACACTATGGTGGGCGTTGTCCTCTCCTTGATGAGGGTGGAGTGCTCGCACGAAGGATATGGGACCTACGTCACTTACCACAAGCTCGCCGATCACCAGAGCGTGTGTCCGCTCGCGCCCTGCAAATGCCCCGTGCTCGTCCGCGACTACGAAGGCCCGCCGCCGGTGCTGTCCCACCACATCAGCACCGTGCATCCCATGCCCGTGCACAGGATCCAGTATGGCAAGATGCTCCAGCTGCAAGTGCCACTGTCGGAGCCACGACTCTTGATGTTCGCGGAGGAGGACGGCTGTGCGTTTTTCTTGGTCGACAGCGTGCTCGACATCGGCGCGCTTATCGCCGTGTCGGTCGTTTGTGGCAGAGCGGGGTCATCCCCACTTCCACACTACGTACCCAAGCTGTGGGCGAACGGCCCGTCGGGGGAGCCCAAAGGCAGGACCGACGCCGTCAAGGTGGAAATGGAGGTGACAAGCAGCAAGGATCCCGGCGACGTCGCCGTGCACGAGATGACCTTCTTCACAGTTTCGTCCAAGCTGCTGGCCGGGGCTAAGCTGGTGTCCCTCCACATTCAGATTGACAAGCTCACATCCTAAATGATTCTAAAGTGCGTTCTATTTATCTTAGTAATATGCTAATATATGGGTTAGCTCGGTCTACTTTAGCTTAAGAGATGGTGGGCTTTGGTGGCGATGCATCAATTACTTCGACATCAGATCAGCAGTTAAAGTAACTTCCAACAGTCGAATGGATATTTTGTGTCTGCTGGATATAAAGATCCATTGGGTAAGAAGTACAACTGCTTAAAGAAGTAAGTATAACAGCTTATATGCTTGTTTGTTCAGGAAGTGTTGCATACTTGTGCGAGTTGACGCAACACATCAAAGTAGTACTACTAGTAGTACTCCCTCCGATCCTAATTTCTCTATGCATGAGGCTGGTCATAGTGGGAGTAACATAGGTAGTAACATAGATGCCACATAAGCAAAAATGATGAGGTGGCAAGTAATTAATGAGGAGAGAGGCAAATAGAGAGTGGCGAGTAACTTAGACTAGTGTTATGCATATGATACTAGTCTAAATTATTACCTTCATAATGCAAAGTAATATAATAATAGTATCATAGATGGCTTCATTTATCTTGTCTTGGAAAGCATTATGTTACAGTAACATATTATGTTACCACCTCTTATTAATTATTTGCCACATAAGCAGAATTTTCTCGAAGTGTGCTATGTTACTACTCCCTTTGTGTAGGTGTATAAGTCATCTTAGGTTGTGCACCGTGACCAAGGTGGAGGGAAAAACAAGAGAACTTAATGTCTTTTTGCGAATTAATAGCATTGCATGCAATGAACTAACCACTGCATGTCATGTTTGTTAGTCTCAAGTCATTAAAAGCATGCACGGCCCACATGTCTTATTGGTTGATACGTCATGAAACAAGAAACGAGAAGGGAGTTAATTACCGTGCCTAAGTGTTTTGGGTTTATTTCGTTTTCGTAAGGTGACTTACACACCTAGACGGGAGGGAGTAGTTAAGTTACTCCCACTATGACTAGCCTAATATGTTACCATCACATAGCACTTCCCAATGCAAAATGAGTCTACAAAGTAATAAATGAAGACATGTAGTACTATGTTATCACATATATGACACTACCCACTATGAAGGTACTAGTAACATAGACTAGTAACTAGTCTATGTTACTCTCCACTATGACCAGCCAAAGTCGATGCGTGGGTACCAACGAGGGCCTGGTTGTGTCTATACTTGGACGACTCACCCGACTGCATGCGCACCAGGCCGACGAAGCTCGTGTCGTGTTGGTGCCGTGTGCGGCCCGCGCATTAACCAAAACCTCATGCCTCCATCTTAGCCTCCGCGTTTTAAACTTCTCAATCTCAATGCCAAGGAGCAACGTCAAACCTATGATAGAGCCAATCGAATGGTTAAGAACACTAGAATTCGTAGCTACAGATGCGTGTGAGAGAGAGGACGAGTGCGTGCGTGCACCTCTTCTCTTCCTATATAACGTACTAAACTCAGAGTACAAGTGTATGTGGGTGGCATCGACCTAGGGAGCAGTGATGGTGCGTGCGAGAAGTCCCGAGAGATAGGTGTAATGCGTCTGAAAAAAAGACTAGTCTATAGCTCGCCACGAGGCTATTCCTGTCGAACGCCAAGTGTAAGATATGTATCCGACGGTGCCAGTTTTTGCATGTACACAACAGTAGAAAAAGAACTAGTACCATGGCATATGCTACACCACGGCCGAGAACACATGCCCACGTTATGCCATCCGGGAATAGTGCCGCACTTCGAAACTAGAACCGTCAATAAATTTTGAGCGCGTCTTGTCACTTTCTACTACCACGCTATATTTAATTGCAAACCTGTTCACACCGATCACAACCTAAATGGTTTCCCACTTATGAGCGTATTAGTAGTACTCGGTTATAAATACTACTAAGCCAAGATGACTGCACATTCCTCCTCAACTCTTCATCCACAAAAAACAATCAAGTCAATCAAGCCATGGCCAGCGTGAGTTTTGGGTCGAGAGATTTTCACCAGGGAGAGGCGAGCATGGAAGAGGAAGCACGAGAGATGTCCCACCTCTCCGCAAAAGCAGCCGACATGTCAAGCCGCGCGGCAGTAGCAGCACAGAGGTCCCGCCCCGCCACCGAAGCAGCATGGAGGTCCCGCCGCGCCGTCGATGTAGCAGACTGGTCCAGCCACGCCGCAAAAGCAGCAGAGATGTCTAGCCGCGTCGCCGAAGCAGCATGGAGGTCCCATCGCGCCGCGGCGGCCTGGAAAAATTTCTTACGGGCAGGCGAGGACTCTTACAGGCGCATGCATGCGATGGTCCATAGCCAGATGGATCCGATCTCCGGCTGGGCGAGGTTGCAGAACGAGGCTACCGGTGTCATCTGGCAACTAGGGGAGGGAAATGCGAAGCTCCGGGGCGAGCGCGACCTGCTGAGGGAGAAGATCGCCGGAAGGGCGAAGCAGGAGGTGGAGACCGCTGCCTTGTTGCAGAGGACGGGCGTCATCATTAAGAAACTTATGGACGAGAATGCCATGCTCCGCATCGAGCGCAACAGGCTGGTGGAGGAATCCATGGATGCTGCCAAGCAGCATATTAAGGACATGAAACTGATGAAAGAGATCATCGCCTGCCGCGAGAACTAGTCTCCGCGACCTGCAGCGCATAAAGAAAGTAGAGATCAGCGAGCCAGATCGTTGTATGCGTCTTACTTCTTCTTTTTCCCTTGTGTATTTCGGGCGTAGCCGCATGTGGCTTTTTTAATTATCTTCCTAATTATGTAAGACAATTATTATCCACTCTCGTCGTCCTTATATATATATTCATCAGTCTTGCTATAAGTCGTAGTAGATGTTATATAGGTCCGTCGGATCTTACATCAAGATCCGTGCAAAATTTTCTTTTCAGATTTTCTTTTTTCTCTTAAATATCAGTCGAGTGAGACATTGCCACGCCATTAAACAGAGGCTCAGGCGCCATTAATGGAGACATTGGGAGAGAGGTGGACGGCAGATGGAGGTCAAAGGGCTCTCCTCCCGATAAGCACGCGCAGAGGTCGGATCGCACGCCTTCCATACTCAAATAGCTACCCTGCACGGCGCCTCCTTGCTAATAAAAAAGGGGACGCGTGGCGGCACGTAAATGGTAAATAGAACGCCCACAGTTTTAATAATACTTGTGTTTCCGATTGTAACATGATAACACTTGTTCCAAAATGACTTTGTTGATTGTTAATGTGTGCGCCTTCGCAAATCGGACAGCAAAATTACCACAGCATGTTGGTGCCATGTCATGACACCAAGCCAAGTTTCATGATTTTCATGCGTGTTCCGGATTTACAGGATGGACAATGCTTGCCCACTTGCTTTATCTATTCAACTTGAACCAACAATGGATCAGCGTGAATGGCTTTCCCTCGGTCTAGCAGTACATGGCACATGCCTGGTTTGGATAGCAAAGCAAGACAACGACATGATCAACAAGTTGCAATATAGAGCAAATCAACTCAGGTGACCAACACATACAACAACACAAGGAGAAACTTGCGAGCTCAAAGAGTTATGCACCACTCGGCCATTGATTTTTCATCTGTGTATATGCGCCACAATACTTGTTGATCTCATGTTGAATGGTGTTTCATCAATGTCCTAGTGATTTTGCATTACGATCATGTATCACTTCTTTGTCGTAGGGGTTATAGTTCTTTGGCTCATTATAGACCTCATGCACACAAAAGCCGATCCCATTTGCTCCATACCTTCCAACAAGTCAACACTCGTGCCCAACCATGCAACGCACACCAATTCATCCTCTTTCATCTAATACGACGGACCTTTCTTCCTCTTCGCGTTCGCATCGGGCAAGTTTGGCTCTGGCTGCTGGGCGTCCATTGGCATGTCTTCCTCTAGTTGCGGTGGGTGGTCGTTCTCGTGGCCGCTGCCATTGTGGATCATATTCATCATATCCTTGTCGGTGGCCGTCGGCGAGCTTGGGGGAGGCATTCCACCGAACAGCGACCGAGCACCGCTGCACGAGGGCCCATCGAACGGAAATCACGATCGGACGAGTTGTAATGCTTGCGACTCTATAAACACCTAGTCCGTGTTGAGGTCGACAACAAATGATGGATGGTGGATGAAGGTGGCGAAGTGCTGCGGCGACTTGTGTCTTGTCCTAACCGTCTCGATGGTCGATGTACTAGTACATATGCTTGTAGCTGCGAGGTCAGGGTTGCGATTACCCATGTGACATAGGCATGGCGGTCTGCTATAGTGGAGGAGCTCCGACTAGAGCGATTGCGGCCGCAGACGTCGCCTTCTTGGTGGCCATGACCGCCAAGCATTGCTCTTGTCATTCCGTGGACCTGACCGCTTAGATAGGCTAGTTTGGGTCTCACAGGCAACAAACACCATGAAGGGTTTTGATGGATCCACCTTGACGGTGGCGGACGGCGAAATGGACGAGGGCAGAGGTGATCATAATAAAATGGGGGTTTTGACGTGAAAAGAGTGGCATGAGTGTGAAAATGTGCGGGCTCCGGATATTTTGAGTGGGTCTAAGGTGTCGGAGTCTGATGTGACGGACGTCTGGACCATCCAGAGCTTTTCGATTTGGAACCGGCTTTGTGAAATTTCAGAGTCCGAACCTATTCAGAATTTGATCGCCAATGTTTGGAGGCCTGGAAATGTCCAAAGAATTTGGTTTGGACAGTGCGAACATTTTGGGTTTTGTTTTTTTGAGCGGTATGTTTTGGGTTTTGGTGATTTACGATCGAAAAGTGCCTGTAGCTCCTGAGCTCCATGGCTCTTGGTATTTGAAATTTTTGAAACACACGCTTCCGGTGCTAAAAAGAATCTTAAAACAAATACATGAACACATGACATATTCCTAAGGCCTGGTAAAAATCTGAAAAAAATACTTTGTACTTTGGGAAATACAAAAAAGAGAAATTTCTGACAGAAATGGCACAATTTTTTTTCTCTTATACACTGTTAGAATTGTTTTTCTATAGCCCAAAACAAAATGATATTCCCCCGCAAAAAAAAACAAAATGATATTTCTACTGAAACTTGCCACGGGTATTCGGAATGCGTATATGTATCCCTGAAAAAAAATCATATTTTTTTGAAACTTCTAAAAGACGACAAAATGTTTAAATATAGAGAACACTGTAGCTCGGGTGCTGCAAATCTGCACTCGTTGAAGATGCTCTATACGTACTCGGCGAGCCGTGGACGATAACGTTTGTTTTGTACCTAGGCGGTGGCCAGTGACCAACCGTGGCCTCGATGCGCCACGGGCAAAGGTGGGTTTCGAGGCATTCCCCAGGTTCATCGGACCTGGACGCAATGGTAAACCGGTAATCCAAATAACCAAGCCCCATTCGTATGATAGTCTACGAACCGAGGCGTGGTTCCTTGTTCGTGTGCCTGAAAACCAACTCGACAGCGGCCCGAACGTCTATCTCATTCTTTTTTCGTTCCTGTGATTCCAAGAGCAAAGATTGGCACGGCCTTAAGCAAAGACAAGACATGACATGCTTGAGAGTTGAGACCACACTTGTGTCGACATGCACTCTCTCTCTCTCGATCGAGGTGGGTGCCGCCGGTTTTGGCGGTACTGCCAAACATCGCACCGACGCGGCCACGTGCCATCGGCACTGCTGCCTGCGTTAACCTAAATTGCCGCGCCCACACATTTCATTACGTTGCTGTCTAAATATAGTGGTCCTGTTTTACAGAAAGGAAAAGGAGAAGTTTCTTATATGAGCAAAATCCCAAGGCGAAATTTCTCTGCTTTTGTTTTTTTGCAGACGGCGATATTTCTCTACGGTGACTGGCTTTGGTAAATTTCCACGCGTGATGCATGCCGCCGGGGAAAGACAAATTATACTGGTGCCCCTTAGAACGTAGAACGGGCAATGGATGTGACGGCGCACTAGTGTGGCCAAGCAAATACCTGACACGTATGGTGGAGCATACGTGGATGGTTTTGTTGCACGACAGCGACGGCATGTCCAGCAATCGTGTCGTGACACATGGCTGCACAGCCTTGGTCGACACTCGACAGGTCGATCTCGACGATTCTTTCTTTTGTCCCGTGCTCAGGAAGGAAAATTATCTCAATCCAGCTACCTCGATTTCTCTTTTAATTTCCTTTATTTGGAGCTGCATGCATTGTCGTCCGAACAGGGTAAGCTTTCTTCCACACACAAAAATGACAGGCTTGAACCTTCAAAACCAATTAAACGGGAAAATGCATTTCTCTGATCAGTTTCTATCTGAACGCCATTGCCACCTGTGACATGGCTGTCAGTAACAAGCTGAAGTAGTGGAAATGCGCAGAAGGCACTCACCTGCCAAGTTCTGTCGCCCTCTCATTTTGTCTCACCATTCGCACGGTAATCTAATCCTGCACGGGGGTATGATAAAAAAATCCCTCAAAAAATTTTAAGTTTCAACAATGAAATTTACAGGTTTTGCATCTAAAACTCCAAGTTTCAACCGGTTTTAAAGATATATTTTTCAGCAATTTTTTTCTGCTTGTCATAGACACAAAACAATTAATTTTATCGCTTGCTCATACTTCTACTAAGTTTCAACATTTAAACTTAACATATTTTAAACTCATCAAAATATATTCAAAATGAATCTTAGTTGAAAGTGCTGGTTACAGGAAACATGAATATGAAAATAGAACTTAATTTGAATTTTTTGTTTTAAAGATATAATATTTTGAAAATCGAAAGCCAAAATAAAAAGCGGGCACCAGGGACATACGTGTCGCCTCACTTGCTGCCACAAATTCGGTCCTGCTGAAATAGTGGATGAAAATAAAAGGCCTTGCTTCTTTATGCCTTCTTTTTAGGTAGGTTTTCTTTGGCGGTGATGGGATAGACGGTGGTGGCCGGTCCAAGGAATAAGGTTTCCTCGAGACTCTCCATGGCATCGTATGTGGCGGTGTCAATGGCTGAATGGCACACTCTTTTGTTGGGTGTTTTGCTAATGAGACTATGGTTTGCACGGGTTGTTGGTGCAGCCGCAACTTTCCTTTACAGTTTGGGCATGTGGCCTGGTCCCCGTCACGTCTACACGGCCTTCAATATTGATGTGAGCTATTCCTTCTGTTCCAAAATAGATGATTTAATGTCAGGGGTTGGGTGCGATATATGCTAAAAGATGGCTTATCATGGTGGAGGCGAGTAGTACGTTGCTGGTGCCTGGAAACGGGATGAGGCGAAGGCATGCACGCCGGCGAATCTTACCTAGCTTCGGGGCTCTCCGAGGAGATAATACTCCTACTGCTGCTCTGCGAGGTCTCCGCATGATCACTATGACAAAGTGTGTACACGGTTGCTCCTTGAGCTGTTTCCTGAAGGTAAGAGAAGGCTGGACTAGCTCTCTCCTTCCTATATGATCTAGTCTAGTGCTAAATGGATTAGAACCCTTTGCATGGGTGTCCTGGGGGTTTATATAGGCCTACCCCTCAGGGGTACAATGGTAATCCGGCTGGGCGCGGACCCAGCCGTCAGCTTCTCCGGCCTCCGTCTTCTCCGCCGACTGCTGGGGCACGCCAATTGGCGAGCCCCGCCGACTGGTCTGGTACGGCGCCGACAGGCCGTGTCCGCCGCTGGCGGGTCTTGCCGGCTGCTGATTACTCTAGCCGTGCTTCTAATGACGCGTGCTTGGTCATGGAGGCGTGGCAACAGCCCCGCCGCCTGACGGGCGATCACTGTTGCCACTCTCCGTCACATCTGCTTAATGACGCGTGGGCCTCAGGGGAGGGGCTGGCCGACTCTCGGGGGCCGACTTCCAACGGGTCCGACTGGTGGCGCACTTGCCGTCTTCTGGGGTCCCGCTGGCTGGTGGGACCCGCCACCCCAGAGTCGTACAGACAAGCCGTCGTGGGCGTAGGATTCGGTCCACTGGTGCTGATGTCAGGGTCGGCATGGCAACAGTGCCGCGTCGCACGGAGATCTCCGCGGGTACGGCGTACTGTGGCCATGCCTGCCTCTGGAAAGGGGTGGGAGCAGGCTTCACTGTAGCCACTCCTCTGTCCTGTCCCTCTTGATGAGGACGTGGGGTTTGTTGGAGTCGCGGGCCGACTCCCCAAGGCCGGCTTCTTGGGAAGTCGTCAGTCAGGAGTCGGCTTATCCTGAAGTCGTTCCTGGGACTCGGCCGCGAGTGGCCAGTCGGTTGCCTTGCCGCCGACTTCTCAAAAGGCGGCTCTTTGTCCTGGGGTCTTGAGGGGCGCAGCCTGCCCCGATGTCTTGAAAGGTTCTGGGACTCGGGTTAGCCTACCCGTGGCCCATTACTCTGACAGTAGTCTCGAAGCTGATGAGGCGCCGCGGACGATCGGCCGAGAAGTCTCAGCAGTTTCTCTTTCCGGGTGCCCGAGGCATGGATCTTGCTTGACTTCTGCCGGGCCGACTAGAAGGAGTCGGACTCGCCCAACTCTGACTTGCACAATATTTCGAACGCCGCGGCGGGATCCAAGTAGCGTGCTGGCTAAGCTTCCAGGCCGCCACCCGTTCCGGGCCTGTCACGTGGCAACACGCGGCCGGCCAGTCTGCCAGCCTACGCGCGTGACGGGATAGGCCCGTAGGCGGGCCCCGCCATTACCGCGCCTCGGCGCATGAGCGGATCCGCTGTGACCCGAGCGGACGGTTGGGATTCCCGTGAATTTACTGCACGTAGTAACTTTTGTCGTGGAAACATGGGGGTCGTGGGGTCGTGGGCGCAGTAAATCCCACGACCGCCCCCTCGGCTTCGCAGCCCATGAGGCTATAAGTAGGGGGAGGAGGGGGGGGTGCGGCAGAGCACGCGCGCCCCTCCTCCACGCTACTCCTTGCTCTTCTTCTTCTTCTTCTTCTTCTTCGCACCGCCGCGCGCCCAAACTTTGCCGAACGCCGCGGCGATCCGCTCACGATGAGTTCTTCTTCTGCCGCCGCGCCTCCCTCCGTGCATTCCGGCACCTGGGATGGCTCAGAAGTCCATGACGACCACATCGAGTTCCTCCGCAAGACTCGTCGGCTCCCCGGCAAAGATTACGTGCGGGTACGCCTTGCACCGAGGGGGGAGATCTCTCCGGCGCCGGAGGAGGGTGAGCGGGTTATCTTCCGCTCGCACTGCCTGCGCGGATTGGGGCTGCCGGCGAGCAGCTTCTTCCGCTCCTTTCTGAAGTTCTACGGCCTCCAGCCGCACCACCTCACGCCCAATATGGTGGTGCTGCTGTCCGCCTTCGTGGCCCTGTATGAAGGCTTCCTCGGAGTCCTCCCCACCCTCGAGCTCTGGGGGGAGTTCTTTTACTCCAAGCTCGGGACCCAGGCTGCAGGCGTGCCGGCTCAGTGTGGCGCGTTCATCGCCGTGCGGAGGTCGGGGGCCGACAACCCCTTCCCCACCATCAAGCTGATAAAGTCGGTGAAGATGTGGCAGCGATCGTACTTCTACGTGAAGAGCGTCTTCGCGAAGGGCGATTGGGTCAACCTGCCGGCTTTCGAAGCCGGCCCGCCGGCTGGGAGACTGCCCAACTGGTCGTACCGGGCCAAGTCACTGACGCTTGCGGGAGCCGGCGCCGTCAAGCGACTCCGAGTGCTGACGCAGTTGGAGGGCTTGACTAGTCCGGACCTGCTGGCCGCCTTCATGGCGCGCCGAGTTCTCCCGCTCCAAGGTCGCCCCCACATGATATGCCAAATGAGCGGGCACCATGACCCGAGTCGGATGTGCATCAAGGACATGCCTCACGAGGAGGTGGCCTACATGGTGAACTACCTCTTAGACAGCAAGCTCCTGGAGGACTGGCGGTTCGGTAAGGAGCCGTACTCCCGCGCCACCCCCCAACCATAGTGAGTTGCCTTTTCTTTCTTTCTTTGAATTGTCTTCTTTCTTGCCGAGTTTGTTTTGTCCGACCTGACCAGTCGGCTTTGGTCAGAATCTCCTCCTCCATCCATCAGCCGGCACCACGGGGCCGGCCCGCGAGTTCCTTGCCGACCGGGCGGAGAGCGACGTCAATGACCCCGATCTGGGGACGGCGGCTTTGGAAGACGATGCCGAGGGAGGAGGCGGCCCGCGGCTCGGGGCCAGTCCAGAGGACTAGCCTGATGATGATGAGGAGGTCGCCTCCCGTCACCGGCCAGGAGCCAACCATCCCCGCGCGGGCTCTTCCACCGTGCCGGGTGCTCCAGGCGGCGGGAAGAAGCGCGGGGCCATGCCGACCTTGTTCGGCAGTCGGTCAAAGAAGCCCAAGAGTTCGGCTGCGGCGACCAAGTGGGACGAAGCGGCCGCGAAGGCCATCCGCTTCCGTAAGGAAGTAAAGAAGCCGCCACTGGTCTCCGCGTGAGTATTCCGTCTTAATGCTTTATTCTTTATTTGTGGCTTTTGTCTGAGTCTTTTACTTGCTTTCCTCGCTTCAGGGCTCCCCTCACTCTTGAGAGGGTTGTGGCCGCCTCCGTCATGGGGTCAGCGGAGACGTCCGCCACCACTCGGCGGGTTGACCCCACCGCCGACCTCCGGGAGGCGACGGACCGGAACGCGCAGGAGAAGCGCAACGAGGAAGAGGCCGCCCGCCTGGAGAAGGTGGAGGCCGATAAGGCGGAGGCCTCCGCCAAGAAGAAACTGGAGGAGGCCGAAGCTGCCGTCGCGACGAAGCGGCAGGCTGAGGAGGCTGCGCACCGCCAATCAGCGGTGTTCGTCACCCCACTGAACTCTGCGCCGCCGCATCTGGAGTTCAAGGGGAAGACTGGGGAAGCCAGCGGCGAGAACCCCATCATGGAAAGGGACGGCGGCGACTCCTCCATGCCGAACGTGATCGTTCCGCCGCCACCTCCGCCGCCGTCTGGGAGCATGCAAGGCAAACAGCCGACGGACCCGCCGGTGCCGCCGACTGAAGACGAGGCCGTGGCGAGGCTACTCCTTCAAGTCGGCTCGCCAAAGCGTCGCCGTCTTGAGAAGGCGACTTCGGCGCCACGCCCCAGGAGACCGGCACCGCCAGCTCGGCGATCCCAGACGCCGAAGCGACGAGCGCCGCGCCCATTGGGTGGGTGCGAGGAGGCGGCACGGGGCCGCTGAACCAGGTGCTTCTGGACGTCCAGACGAAGCTGCGAGCTGAGGGCGACACCATCCAGAACTGCACCAAGGCGTACCTGGCGTCGCGGGCAGCCGTCTGGGTATACTTTCTATTTGGTCCTTGTTTTCTTGTTCCTCTCTGTGGGGGCGCGCTAGCGCACCCACTGGGTGTAGTCCCCGAGTTTCGGGCCGGCTACTGAGCAGGTGGCCCGGAACTCCAATTGGTGAGTTCTGGGTACTAACTTTTGTCTGAAATACTTGTCGCGGGACAACCACAACCTCCGTGTCACTGCCTTCAACCGCAACATTGAAGAGCTGGGCAAGCGGACCGCCGACTTGTCGGAGAGCCGGAGTGAGTCCTTTTTCTTCTTTGCGGGGGCACGCTGGCGCACCCGCGGGCTGCAGTCCCCGAGATTCGGGCCGACTGCTGAGCAGTCGGGCCGGATCTCCCCGGCGACCTTCTTTATTGATAACTTAACGCCTTCTTTCTTCCTTCTCTTTAGAGGCCAACACTGCTCTTCAACAGCAGCTGAGCGAAGCCAACTCCGCATTGCGTGCCAAGGGGGAGGAGTGCAGCAAGCTCGCCGCAGAGCGCGATCAGCTGGCCGCACAATTGGCAGAATAGCAGGATCTACTCAAGAAGACGCAGAAGGAGGCGAAAGAAACGGAGACCACCCTCCTGGCCGAGTTCGCAAGCGAGCGCTCCTCCTGGTCTGACAAGAAGGCATTGCTGGCCTCCGGCTTCCGAGATTGAAGACATTGTTGATGGTGAGTTTCTTTACTTTCTTTCTTTGAGCTACCGACTATAAGTCGAGCCGACTCCTAATTTTTGACTTGCTTCTTCATTCTTTCCGTCTTGGCAGACTTCTTCCATGGGCACTCGCAGGCCGCCATCCAAACCATCGAGGCTGACCATGAAGGTCGGAGGGCGGAAGGCGCAGAGATCGCCGCCGACGCCCCCCGAACCCTTGATGAGCATATCCTGAGCATCGAGGCTCGCCTTCGGCCGGCTCACCGGATGTTGCCCCGGCTTCAACGTGTTGGCGCCCAGGTGATTGCTGCCCTGTGGCCAGACATGCAGGCTCCGCGCACCTCTAGTCGGACTGCCGACTGGCTGGAGGTCGTGGCTGGTCGTCTTGAGGCCTGGAAAGGTTCCTCGGCCCGAGCTGGAGCGCCCCGGGCCTTGGAGTTCGTCAAGGCGTGGTATCCGGGGCTGGACCTAGACCGGCTGGCCACACTCCGGTCAGAGGCCCAGCCGGAGCTGGCAGCCGCGGAAGACGCCCTCGTCAAGCATGCCGCGGCGATCGCCGAGTACACCGACACCAGCATCTTCGTCCCCGAGCGGGCTGAAGACGGCGAGGAGGTACCGCCGGAGTGGTTTGGGATGAACCCAGACTACGGCGAGGACTCGGCGGAGGTGATCGGCTCCAGCGTCGAGGAGGAAGACGAGGCGGAGGATGGAGGCGAGACGGAAGCTCCAGAAGACGAAGCGGACGGCCAGCCTCAGCTCGACCGCGCCTCCAGCAACGAGCCGCGTGCGACCGAGCCGACTGCCGCCGGAGGCGACCAAGCCGAGACTGCCCAGCCGGCCGCCCCAATGCCTGACGCTGCCGTCTCCTCTGACCCTCCGAATCCGTCTGCCGCTTCCTAAGCTGCCGCCTTATCTTTATTTTATCTGCTTTAGTAGTCTTTGAAGAGCTTGTTAATTCGCACAATTCCACCCGCAGGGTGTATTTTAAACTTCTGCTCGAAGATTCGGCCAAGGGCCTATGTTATGTAAATATTTATCCGAATTCTATCTTTTCTTGCTCATTGCTCTTTTGGCTTTTTCCTTTGCCGCCTTCCCTTAGTTGCCATCTTGCCCGTCGGACAGCCGCTCTGCGGACTGCCATTGGATCAAATGCTTGTCTACTTTAGGAAGGCAAGTACTTGGCCGTTTTAGAGTTTTTTAGCAAGTTGAATAGAAGGCAGCGAGCCGACTGCTCAATAGTCGGTTTGCGAAAAGAAAAGGAAAGGCTGAAAACCCGGCTTAAGCTATGTTTTATACTTTGAGTCCTTAGCCATTTTTCATGCGAACGCCCATTCTACCTTACTTCTGCCCATCGGACAGTCGCTCTGCGAGCTGCAGCTTCTGACAGGAGATGACTTAGGCGCCACACACTACTTGTCCGGCTGCAGGAAGCATTTCATAGTGCAAGGCAGCAAGTCCCCGGGCCGACTAGTCGAGCCCGGTGCCAAGCGGCATAACAAAGAGTAACATACTCGTAGGCATAATTCTTATCATACAGACAAAAGAGGGCAGTCCCTGAGCTCGTCTCGGGGGGGCCTGAAGTCTTGGTACTTTAATACAAAAGGTAGCGTGATACATACTGCATCAACTGTAAAATCTTCGGAGGAGATTTGCATTCCATGGCCGCTCTGTCTCTTTGCCGGAGTCGTCCCTCTTGCGTGCTCGGGGCTTCTGAGCGTCAATCAGGTAGTAGGAGTCGTTGCCCAGCACTTTGCTGATGATGAAAGGGCCTTCCCAAGGCACCGACAGCTTGTGCTGGCCGGCTGTTCGCTGGATCAGTCGGAGCATAAGGTCGCCCTTTTGGAAAGATCTCGGCCTGACCTTCCTGTTGTAGTATCGGCGCAGGCTCTACTGGTAGATGCTGGACCGGCTGAGTGCCAACAGCCAGCCCTCTTCCAGCAGATCGACGCCGTCTTGACGTGCTTCTTCTGCTTCCTCCTCGGTGTACATGGTGACTCGCGGGGAGTCGAACTCTATGTTCGTTGGGATGACGGCTTCAGCACCGTAGACGAGGAAGAAAGGCGTGAAGCCGATTGACTTTTTTGGAGTCGTGCGTAGACTCCAGAGGATGGCTGGCAACTCATCGAGCCAGCAGCCAGCCAAGCGCTCCAGAGGCTCGACCAACCGGGGCTTGATGCCGGACAGGATGAGGCCGTTTGCCCGCTCCACCTAGCCCTTTGATTGCGGATGGGCAACGGACACTAAGTCCAGTCGGATGCCCTGTGTCGCGCAGAAACGGGCCAAGGCGCCTTTGGCAAAATTTGTGCCATTGTCGGTGATGATGCTGTGTGGTACGCCGTACTGAATTGTGATGTCGGAGATGAAAGTCACGGCAGTCGGATCATTCAGTTTTTTGATTGGCTTCGCTTCTATCCACTTGGTGAACTTATCCACCGCGACAAGTAAGTGAGTTAAGCCACCCCGTGCCGTCTTGAATGGTCCCACCATGTCTAGGCCCCAAACGGCAAAGGGCCAGGCAATGGGGATGGTCTTGAGTGCAGAAGCCGGCTGATGTGGCTTGGAGTGGAACTTCTGGCACCCTTTTCATTTTTGGACCAATTCCTTGGCCTCTTCTAAGGCAGTCGGCCAGAAGAAACCGTGTCAAAAAGCTTTGGTGACGAGTGCTCTTGAAGCCGCATGGTGGCCGCACTCGCCTTGATGGATGTCTTTGAGAATTGCTTGGCCTTGCTCTGGCTCTACACAGCGCTGGTAGACACCAGTGACACTGCGCTTGACCAGCTCTCTGTTGACTATGATGTAGGCTGCCGCTCGGCGTTGTACTTGCCGAGCCGAGGTCTCATCAGTCGGCAGCTCTTTTCTCACCAGGAATTTGAGGATGGGCTGGGCCCATGAGGGTGCTGCTATTTCTCCGACTGCCAGAACTGCGACTTGGATGAGGGTGGCTGGGCCGGGAGGCGGAGGGCTGGAGTCAGTGACCTCTTGCTGGATTAATGAAGTCCCTGGGCCAACTGGTGCAGCCCTCGGGCCGAGTTCTGGAGTCTTCGGGCCGGCTTCGACTATGGCGGCTTTGGAGCCATCTGCCAAAATCCTCATACCGTCTGCTGGGGCTCTGGAGTCGGATCCGACTTCTTCGGGGGAAGCTGGCACAAAGATGGAGTCTGATTCTGGTGAAGGTTTGACAGACGGCTTAAGGAGGCGCTGAAGGGCGATGCCGGATGGTATTGCCTGGTGGGTGGAGCCGATTCATGCCAGGGCGTCTGCTTGGTCGTTGTCGTTCCTTGGCACATGGAGGAACTCACACCCCTCGAAATATCCACTGAGTTGCTGCACGAGGAAATGATAACTCGCCATGTTTGCATCTTTGGCGTCCCAATCGCCGGACGACTGCTGGACCACTAATCCGAGTCGCCATAACACAGGATCCGGCGAATGCCAAGTTCTTTGGCAAGCCGGAGTCTGTGAATGAGCGCCTCTTATTCGGCGATGTTGTTGGAGGCGGCAAAGTGGATTTGCAGTGCCTATTTGAGCTTGTCGCCTTTAGGAGAAGTGAGGACAACGCCGGCTCCTAAGTCGGTTCGCATTTTGGAGCCGTCGAAATGCATCCGCCAATGGGTGGAGTTGGGCGCTGGTGGTAGATACTGGGTCTCGGCCCAGTCGACGAGGAAGTCGGCCAATGCCTGTGACTTGATGGCGGTGCGGGGCTAGTAGTAGATGGTGTAAGGAGCCAACTCTATGGCCCATTTGGCCACTCGGCCAGAGGCATCTTGGCTTCTGATGATCTTGGCCAGTGGGGCCGTGCAGACCACAGTGATTGGATACTCTTGAAAGTAAGGCTTCAACTTCTTGGTGGCAAAGTGCACGCCATAGCACATCTTCTGGTAGTGGGGGTAGTTCTGCTTGGAGGTCGACAGCACTTCGCTCAGGTAATATACCGGTCTCTGGACATGTAGTGCATTGCCTTCCTCCTTGCGTTCTACTACAATGACTGTGCTGACTACCCGGCTGGTGGCGGCGATGTATAGGAGCATGGGCTCCTTAGGATTCGGAGCCACCAGAACGGGTGGAGTAGTCAACATCTTCTTCAACTGAAGAAAGGCTTCGTCCGCCTTGTGGTTCCACTCAAAAAAAGTGGTCTTCTTCATGAGCTGGTATAAGGGGAGAGCTTTCTCGCCCAGCTGACTGATGAATCGGCTGATGGACGCCAAGCAGCCAGTGAACTTTTGCACGTCCAGCAGTCGGCTGGGTACCTCCATCCTCTCAATGGCCTTGATCTTTGCAGGGTTGCACTCTATGCTGCGCTCAGAGACCAGGAAACCAAGGAGCTGGCCGGCTGGTACTCCAAAGACGCACTTCTCAGGGTTGAGCTTGATCTGGAATCGCCGCAGGTTCTCAAAGGTCTCCTTGAGGTCTTCCAGCAGTGTTCCACGCTTCTCCGTCTTCACCACCACATCGTCCACGTAGACGTGGGCATTCCTGCCGAGTTGCTTGAGGAGGCATTTCTGCATGCAACGCTGAAAGGTGGCACCGGCATTCCTTAAGCCGAACGTCATGGTTAAATAGCAGAAGGCTCCGAATGGTGTGATGAAGGCGGTCTTTAGTCTGTCATCCGGGTTTAGCTTGATCTGGTGATATCCTGAATATGCATCCAAGAATCTCAGCAGCTCGCATCCGGCTATGGAGTCTATCACCTGATCGATTCTCGGCAAAGCAAACGGGTCCTTGGGGCAAGCCTTGTTGAGGCTTGTGTAGTCGATACACATTCGCCACTGCTTGTTCTTCTTCCGTACCAGGACCGGGTTGGCTAGCCACTCGGGAAAGAACACCTCCATAATGAAGCCAGCTGCCAGGAGTTGGGCTATCTCTTCTCCGAAAACTCTTCTTTTTTCTTCTGATAAGCGGCGCAAGGGCTACCTGACTGGCTTTGCATCAGATCGGACATGTAACTTGTGCTCGGCGAATTCCGTCGGTACACCCGGCATGTCTTTGGGAGACCATGCGAAGATATCCCGATTCTCACGGAGGAAATCGACGAGCTCGCCTTCCTATTTGCTATCGAGGTTTGCGCCTACGACAGCGTACCTCTCCGGGTGCTCCGGATCCAAGGGTATCTTCTTTATCTCTTTGGCCGGCTTGAACGAACCCTCAGCCTCCGACTCCTTGGGGTTGGGAGACACCTCTAGCTGCTTGCCGGCCATCGCCACAACCCGGTCAAGGAGCCGCTTCTCGGCTGCGATCACTAGGAACTCGGCCAACCGACTACTCTCAGCCGCACAGGCAGACGACTTCCGGTAGTCGCCGGCTACGGTCAGAATCCCCTTGGAGCTAGGCATCTACATCTTGAGGTAGGCGTAGTGGGGGACCGCCATGAACTTGGCCAGGGCAGGTCGGCCAAGTAATGCATGATATGGGCTCTCGAGATCCACCACCTCAAACCAAACTGACTCTCGGCGGAAGTGATCTTTGTCTCCAAAGAGGACGTCCATCAAGATCTTGCCGATTGGTGAGCAAGAAAGGCTAGGAACAATGCCGTGGAACACAGTCCGGCTGTTCTGAAGCTGTCTTTGCTTGATTCCTAACTTCTCCATGGTGTCCTTGTACAGGATGTTGATGCTGCTGCCTCCGTCTATCAGAACTCGCGACAAGCGAGCAGCTCGCCTATCCGTGACAAAGGTGGCTTCCAAGACCAAGGCATAAGAGCCCGGACTCGGCATCACCTCTGGGTGATCAGCCCTGCTCCAACTGATAGGCCTCTCGGACCAGTGCATGAATTCTGGTGTCTCTCATGCTACCGCATTCACCTCTCACTGCTGTAGTCGCCTGCTGCGTCGATCATCAGCCACGCTGGTAAATATCACGTAGGCTCCGTGCTCTTCGGGGTACTCGTCTTGTACTGCGCCGACTGGCTTGACAGCCGGCTGCTGGGGCGGAGGCGGAGGCTACTGCCCAGCAGGCGGGGAGACAGGAGGCCGTCTCCTTTGGCGATCCTGATGAGCCAGTGGCACTTTCGGGTGGTGTGATTCGACGGCTTTGCGCCGCTATGGAACTTGCAAGGGCCATCCAGAGTCTGCTCGTATGAGAAACCTGGCAACCAGTTGGGCTTTCCGCCTTTCTGTCGCTTGGGTGGAGGCTGCCCATCCGGCTGCTGGTCTTCGACTGTCGCCACCTGCCGACTGCTAAAAGCCGGCTGCGGGGCCTTGCGCTTGTGGTCGCTCTGCTGTTGCCGCCGACTGGCGTCTCCAGCCGGAGTTCTAGGAGCCTGAGGGGCCACTTTGCCAGTCGCGCTAACTTGAATCTCCGCCTTCATGGAGGAGTCGGCCGTGGCGTACCTGTCTGCTATGATCAGCAGCTCGTCGAGGGTTTTTGGCTCATCGTAAAGGAGCTTGTGCTTGAGGAGGGTGCCTTCTCTACACCCGGCGGTGAAGTACTCGATAGCCTGCACCTCGTGCACGCCCTCGCAAGAGTTCCGGAGCTTGGCCCAACGCGTGAGGTAGTCGCAAGTCGACTCGTTGGGGCCTTGCACGCACAAGGAAAGCTGACGAGTCTTGGGAGGACGCTTGTACGTGCTTGTGAAGTTGCGGACGAATGCATCGGTGAAGTCGACTCAGCTGTTGATGTTGCGGGGCTTCAAGCTGTTCAGCCATGTCCGTCCGTGCCCTGGAGCATGAGCGGAACGTATTTTACGGCAACACGCTTGTTGCCGTTAGCTATGCTGACGGCCGTGGAGTAGTCAACCAACCAGTCCTCCGGCTTCACGGAGCCGGTGTACTTGGGCGTGTCTCTTGGGAGCGTGAACCCTTTGGGAAAGGGCTTGTCTCGAATGCGGGGCCCAAAACAAGGCGGACCCAACTCATCTTCTTCTTCCAGCGCCAGGGATCGGTGAAGTCGGTCGATCCGGTGGTGAGCGTCGTTTTCTCCGACTCCCTCTCGGCGGCCAAGGCGGTCGCCGAGAGTCGGATGGTCAACAGGCGGCGGGGAGACTTGCCTTTCCTTGCAAGGAGGAGGAGGCGGGCAGTCGCCCCGTCGTTCCACTGCTCTCGGGCGGCCATCTTGATCGCACTCTATGGTAATGCGAGTCCGACTGTGGCTGACAGCCGGCTCCTTGTCCTTCCTACCTCGGGCGCCGCCAGTCGGCGTCTGAGACGTCGCGCCTTGATCTCGGTGTGGAGGCGGGTCGTCGTTTTGTTGCTGCGGCGCCTCTGTGCGGCAGCCGACCTCGTTCTGCGCGGCAGCCGCGTCGAGGAGCCGCTGGACTCGCTCCGTCATCAAGCGGCGCTCTTCATCCTCGAAGTTGTCCAGCTCGTCCGCCGCTGCCTGGGCGGCTCGAATGTTCTCCGCAGGCGTGACGTACACAGGGCGATTCGCCCCGAACAGGTTGGCGATGGCTACGCCGCGCTGCTGGACCGCACCTAGGCGGCTGGGCCCAACTGGGGCTGGCGAGCCACCCACAGCGCGATCCATCTCACGCTGGTAGGCTTCTGACAAGCGTCTCATGCTAGCCAACTTCTTCGCGCCTTCAACGAGCTGAAGGCGGCGCGCCTCCAACGTCTCCGCATCAGCGTCTTCCGGAATAGGCGCAGTCAGGTCTTGCAATGTCGCGCCAAGTGGGTCATGCGCTCCTCCGCCGGGATGCTCGTCATGACTGATGACGAGCACCTCTGTGACAGTGCTTCTGTCGCTCTCCGCGCGAGGGAGCGGCTCGTCGTAGACCACCACGTAGGTGGGGAACGCGTCGAGCGACACGGTGTCGGAGTCGACCAGCATCGGGTCGGTGGAGCCTACAGACTCCAAATCCACGGCAGGCTCGCCGGTGACGTGGAGTTGGTCAAGGAGGCCCGCGAGGAGGCTCTCGTGGCCGCCCATGCCTGCATCGAATGCAAGCTAGTCGGAGAGGCGAACCTCGCCGACAAGATCGGCGAGGCAGCTGGCTGCGCAGGCGATCTCAGTACCGTGCAGCGCGTCGGCGCAAACTCCGTCTGGCGTGCCGGGCTGGCTGCGCTCGCCAGGGAGGAAAAGGGTTCCCGTCCAGAACAGATCTCCGGATGACGACGCACCTGGCCCCACGGTGGGCGCCAAATGTCGGGGGTTGGGTGCGACATATGCCAAAGGATGGCTTATCATGGTGGGGGCGAGTAGAACGTCGCCGGTGCCTGGAAACGAGATGAGGCGAAGGCATGCACGCCGGCGAAACTTACCCATCTTCGGGGCTCTCCGGAGAGATAATACCCCTACTGCTGCTCTGCGGGGTCTCCGCATGATCACTATGGCAAAGTGTGTACACGGTTGCTCCTTGAGCTGTTTCCTGGAGGTAGGAGAAGGCTGGGCTAGCTCTCTCCTTCCTATATGATCTAGTCTAGTGCTAAATGGATTCGAACCTTTTGCATGGGTGTCCTGGGGGGTTTATATAGGCCTACCCCAGGCATACAATGGTAATCCGGCTGGGCGCGGACCCAGCCGTCAGCTTCTCCGGCCTCCGTCTTCTCCGCCGACTGCTGGGGCCCGCCAACTGGCAGGCCCCGTCGACTGGTCCGGTACGCGCCGACAGGCCGTGTCCGCCGTTGGCGGGTCTTGCCGGCTGCTGATTACTGTAGCCGTGCTTCTAATGACGCGGGCTTGGTCATGGAGTCGTGGCAACAGCCCCGCCGCCTGGCGGGCGATCACTGTTGCCACTCCCCGTCACATCTGGTTAATGGCGCGTGGGCCCCGAGGGAGGGGCTGGCCGACTCTCGGGGGCCGATTGGTGGCGCACTTGCCGTCTTTTGGGGTCCCGCTGGCTGGTGGGACCCGCCGCCCCAGAGTCGTACAGACAAGCCGTCGTGGACGCAGTATTCGGTCCACTGGTGCTGATGTCAGGGCCGGCATGGCAACAGTGCCGCGCCGCACGGAGATCTCCGCGGGTACGGCGTACTGTGGCCATGCCTGCCTCTGGAAATGGGTGGGAGCAGGCTTCACTGTAGCCACTCCCCTGTCCTGTCCCTCTTGATGAGGACATGGGGTTTGTTGGAGTCGCGGGCCAACTCCCCAAGGCCGGCTTCTCGGGAAGTCGTCAGTCAGGAGTCGGTTTATCCTGAAGTCGTTCCTGGGACTCGGCCGCGAGTGGCCAGTCGGTTGCCTCGCCGCCGACTTCTCAAAAGGCGGCTCTTTGTCCTGTGATCTTGAGGGGCGCAGCATGCCCCGATGTCTTGAAAGGTTCTGAGACTCGGGTTAGCCTATCCGTGATCCATTACTCCGACATTTAACTTTGTATTAACTTTAGTATATAATTAGTATAAAATTGGGTCATCTATTTTGAAACGAAGGAAGTACATGAGAAATAATGAATGTTTGGCTTCTGGATCTACGACCCTTCAATTGTGGTGGTTGTTTCTACAGGACGTTGGTACCATAGAACTGTGGCCTTGATGTATTCCCGTCCATGACCAAAATGACAAGGTTACTCTAACATTGGAGTGGCAAGCGGTGATGCGTCATCGGCCCGGTTGGAAGGATGAGGATGGATGACCCGGAAACCTCGATGTAACCTTTTATTTTCTGTGGGTGTGTGTCTGTAATATTGATTTTAGTTAATATACTATATCTAGTTTTTTCTAGAAAAAACTCAAGTTTTTTTTTTTGAGAATTTAGAAAAAACTCAAGTGATACGTACTGCAGCGACATACAGCGACCTGGCCAAAACAGAGACACACTAGCGGTGCATGCGGTGGTTTGGGCCTAATGTTAGACCTTGTGAGAGTGTTTTTAGTTTGCTGCTTTTGTAGTTTGTTGACTGTTGTGATGGCACACTTGCGACCTTCTCTTGGGACGCCTTTGTGTCTAGCTTGTTTCGTTATCTTTGATAGTGAAACCCGATTCAGTTCGCTGAATCGTATGGAAAAACACTATTTTCCATTCAGTAGTTTGAACAGCGTTAGCCTGGTTTTGGACTTTAGACTTGAGTACGTATTCAATGCATGTAAAGAAAAGTGTGACCACAAAGGCGGACAGTGCGAGTGATCTGCCACTATCTCACCAACCCCGGTGTCGACCGATATTTTTTGTATGTCTTTTTCAGCCATTCAATTTTATTTTTATTTTTGATATGACCTGGGATCTATAGATTCGCAAAAATACAAAGCATCTTAAATATAATAAAAATTAGACCAAAGTCCTTGGATCATCTAACTATCATTTCGCCGATCAAAAAAATAAAATCTAACTATCATTTCGGATCCAAGTTTACTTTGTCGATGACAGATGAATTTTTTGTGTGCATGTGCCCTAAGAACAAGCGACTGGAGCTATTGTCATCATTGTTGAACCTTTTGATGTCAGGTATCCAATCTATTCAATTCTCTCGCTAGTTGTTTTCGCAGAATCAGGCTACTATAATGTTTTTCATGAGAGGTACATTCACATGGTTGACCGCGAGTATCTTATAGGACACCTTCAAGGCGAATCTTCAAACCTTCGCTATATGTTTGGATCATAGTGTTCGCACTACTTTTGCCATTCAACGAAATCTGTATATGTCCGTTTATCAGTATGGATGTATAGATTCCGGTATCCAATAGACCGAACACATGCATGATCCCCCACTTCTCTCTCCTTCCAACCGCACATGCACGGCCCTCCTCTCCTCTCCTCTCTCTCCTTCCAACTGGGCACTAAACTACAAATCACATGCATGATCCTTATCTACTTTTCTTCTTCTAATTGGATACTTTGTAATTAGCATTAGATGGCTCCCTATCCATCATGTCCGCGGACCACATCTGAACATAAATACGGATATATACCAGAGAAATTTGCGAGTCAGCGTTGGAGATGCCCTTAGGTAATTGTTCGTGCATTTCAACGGGGCATACATCTTTAGGTTAATACCAATAGTGACTAACATGTATCTCTAGAATTTTCATGTACATCAGACGGGGTTGCCAACCAGTTTTTGTTAACGATAATCAATTTTATCCTTCTTTTTCTTGCGCTTGCTATCTCCACATGTCCGGCTCAGTTCGCAACCTCTGTCAATGAAACATCCGACTTGTGATCCCCTTTCCAATATTCAAGTTTCTTACAATATTCCTACTAAGGGACATCACTATTTGCCACACAACCTCAATCAAGAAGCTGAACCTAACAAGAATGACAACAAATTCCCTCCCATGAGTAGGGGTCAAAGTCCTCTGCACCTCCATGGCCCAAAGGCCATCAGAGGTGAGGCAGACAAGCGGTAGCACTGACAGGAGGAGGAGGAAAGTAGTCAATTAGGAGTTTTTTTGGGGAGGGAGGAGGAAAGAATCAGGGCTGGCATGGTTAGCCACACAAAAACTTGTAGGCGAGGGGATACATATTGATCGAGGGTTCAATCTTTTTTCCCTGAAAGGGATGTAAGATCTGGTTCTCAAAATACTTACGGATGTGCTTCACAGTTTACACACAATACTAAAGGAAGCGGGAAAGATAAGAATAAAAATAGTAAAAAGGGAAATATGATCCAACATACGCTCACACTCATACGTTAGGCATATGAAGGCCAGCATCATATCATAACATGCATCTCATATCAAACATAATAGTTGACCAATCAATCACATGACAAAAGAATATACTCAGACATAATAACAATGCAAAAAATATTTGGATAAAAAATTATAGATGTTGAAATTTGAGTCTTTCACCATTTTATCAACCACGGAATTTCCGTAGCTCCGAAAAATCCGAAAACAATATGGTAACGACGAAACATTTGGATAAAGTCTGCGGCCAAAGGGCACCTCCAATCCACCCACGAGCTAGGCTCACGACCCTAGCCCCCTGAGTGGGAGCTAGGGGTGCGTAGGGGCCTTGTGGGTCCGCTCCACGTGGGCTTAGGTCCCTTGGGCTCCTATGGTGCAAAATTTATCGTCGTAAAATTGGTTTTATGAAAAGCCCCAAAACATTAGCAAATAATAAATGACACTTGACACTGGATTAGTATGTTAGTCCAATAAAATTATACTCTCTCCGATCCATATTAGTTGTCGGATTCGGGGCTCCGCAGACCCTAGATAGATTCGAACTCTGGGGTGTGTGCGAAGAACTCAACCTCCCCAGTCTGCCAACTCGTCAATATCATGGCCTAGCTCGATGAACTAGAAGAAAATGGAACAAGGCAATTTACCTAGGTTCTGGCCACCTCGCGGTGTAAAACCCTACTCCTGCTTTGTGGTGGATTTGCCTCGAGGTGGGCTGAGGATGAACTAGTACAGTGGTAGAACAACCTCAGAAGGTGTGTTCTTGTGTTTGTGTGAGCTGGTGAGAGTGTGGATGGATGAATGATCCAAATCCCCCGCCTATGGTGGTGGCTAGGCTATACTTATAGTGTCATTGGTCCTCTTCCCCCAAAACGGAGGCGGGAAGGGATCCCACAATGGCCAATTCAAAGGGAGACAACTAGTACATCTTATCCTGACGAAAGGTGATCTTCGCCTACAAAGCTTCTGGTCGTGATGCCGTGTGGGCTCGGCGATGACCTCCGTCCTGTCGTCCTGGCGGTCTTGGTCTTGTTGCATGGAAATGGAAACCTTTGGTTGATGCCTCGGGACTTCGCGCCTACGCTTGCCTCTTTAGCACCAAAGAGGAAACCCGCTGTACTACGCCCGCTGGCGCCCGCCTGGCCTTGGTCGTCATGGCTTGCGTCGACCGAGCCTCACGACATTAGGGCTCGCATAGAAATCTCCGCTCCTCAGGAGCCAGCCTAAGGAGGCCGCTCCTTCTGGAGGTCTTGGCATCGTTCGCCTCGCGAGGCTTGGCCCCTCACGAGGGTCTTGTGTTGTTGGTGCTGAAGGTGGGCCGTACCAGGCCGTCGTTGGAGCCATGCCGTGCGCCACAGGCGGGCAAGCCTGTGTACTCCGGTTCCTAGAACGCCAACAGTAGCCCCCAGGCCCAAGGCGCACTCGGACTTGGCTTCGAGGCGAAGCCAAAGGGCAAGGGTGGAGCGCCGTGAGCCCCAACAGCCTGCGACCTCAGTCGACGCGTGGCGCTTGATGGGACATGGGCGTCTCTGCTTCCCCATGCTGCCTCGGAACCGTTCGACTTGACGAGAGCCTGCTGCATGCAAAAATATCATCATTACTGGAGATCGTGGAGGTCGGCAGTTGGCCTCCCCCTGGCTATAAATGAGGGGAGGGGCAGAGCCCCCTACTCGTCCCCTTCTTCTTGATGCCCACTCTTCCTTCTTCTTCCTTGTCTCGCCGTCTTGCCGAAGCGCCCATGGCGCCGATGAGGAGGTTCTCCACCGCAGAAAAGGGGAAGGCCCCCAAGGAGGGGTCGGGTTTGCTGCCTCCCAAGAGAGGCCACGGACTCCCTCGCAAGTACGTTGCGACCCCGACGGTGGACCCTCGAGGGTGTGGGCACACCTCTTAGAGAGCAGGCGTCGCCTCAGGCAGCCGCGGCGGTGCTTCCTCTCGCGGTGGGAGTCACCGAGGACGGGGCATCTCCTGCGATGGGGGGAGGCATGTTGTGGTCGCCTGGCCTCCTCGGTCGCGCTCCCACTCGGTCGATGCATTCCTAGAGTTCGTCGTGTGGTCGGAGAGGCCTGCTGGCATCTAGCTCCCACTCCCGTGCTTCTTTGCGAATGCGCTGCCGACCGTGGGGCTTGATGGCCTCTGGCTTTAGGCTGACATCTGCTGCAGCAGGGCCTCATGGGTGGGGGTCGAAGTCATTGCCGCGGGCAACATGTCCCTGACTCGTGGTTGCCAGCCGTTTGCCCGCACGCGGGGCTTGAGCGGGAGGTGCACCCTCCATTTCAGGTACGACGGCCTTGCGACCCTCAATGTGAGGGTGTTTGGGGAAGACGACTATCGTGCGGGGTGTTGCCTGATACGTCTCCAACGTATCTATAATTTTTGATTGTTCCATGCTATTATATTATCTGTTTTGGAGGTTTAATGGGCTTTATTATACACTTTTATATTATTTTTGGGACTAACCTACTAATCCAAGGCCCAGTGCAAATTGCTATTTTTTTTGCCTATTTCAGTGTTTCACAGAAAAGGAATATCAAACGGAATCCAAACGGAATGAAACCTTTGGGAGAGTTATTTTTGGAACAAACGTGATTCAGGGGACTTGGAGTAGACGTCAAGAAAGGAGCGAGGAGGCCACGAGGCAGGGAGCCACGCCTGCCCCCCTGGGCGCGCCCCCACCCTTGTGGGCCCCTCGCAGCTCCACCGACCTACTTCTTCCTCCTATATATATCCATATACCCCAAAAACATCCAGGAGCACCATGAAACCCTATTTCCACCGCCGCAACCTTCTGTACCCAAGAGATCCCATCTTGGGGCCTTTTCCGGAGCTCCGCCCGAGGGGGAATCGATCATGGAGGGCTTCTACATCAACACCATAGCCTCTCCGATGATGTGTGAGTAGTTTACCTCAGACCTCCGGGTCCATAGTTATTAGCTAGATGGATCTTCTCTCTCTTTGGATCTCAATACAAAGTTCTCCTCGATCTTCCTGGAGATCTATTCGATGTAGTTCTTTTTGCAGTGTGTTTGTCGAGATCCGATGAATTGTGGGTTTATGATCAAGATTATCTATGAACAATATTTGATTCTTCTCTGAAATCTTTTATGTATGATTTGTTATCTTTGCAAGTCTCTTCAAATTATCAGTTTGGTTTGGCCTACTAGATTGATCTTTCTTGCAATGGGAGAAGTGCTTAGCTTTGGGTTCAATCTTGCGGTGTCCTTTCCCAGTGAGAGCAGGGGCAGCAAGGCACGTATTGTATTGTTGCCATCGAGGATAAAAATATGGGGTTTATATCATATTGCTTGAGTTTATCCCTCTACATCATGTCAGCTTGCCTAATGCATTACTCTGTTCTTATGAACTTAATACTTGATAACCCAAAAGTATAGGGGATCGCAACATTTTTTGAGGGTAGTGTATTCAATCAAAATTTATTGATTCGACACAAGGGGAGCCAAAGAATATTCTCAAGTATTAGCAGCTGAGTTGTCAATTCAACCACACCTGGAAACTTAATATCTGCAACAAAGTGTTTAGTAGCAAAGTAATATGATAGTAGTGGTAAAGGTAGCAAAAGTAATATTTTTGGTTTTATAGTGATTGTAATAGTAGCAACGTAAAAGTAAATAAGCGAAGAACAATATATGAAAAAACTCGTAGGCAATGGATCAGTGATGGATAATTATGTCGGATGCGATCTTGCTGTAAAAAAACAGAAACTTTAGTGCTAACGAGATTTCCTGCCATTTTTTACTGGAGAGTGGGATTAGGTTGATTGTTTTTGCAGATGATTAATAGACAAATTTCTCACGTCCATCAGTTTATTTAAGAATATTTAGGGTTACAGAAGTATTCGAAACCTATAGATTACTACAGATTGTTCTGTTTTTGACAGATTCTGTTTTTCATGCGTTGTTTGCTTATTTTGATGAATCTATGGCTAGTATCGGAGGGTATGAACCATAGAGAAGTTGGAATACAGTAGGTTTAACACCAATATATATAAATAATGAGTTTATTACAGTACCTTAAGTGGTGGTTTGTTTTCTTGTACTAATAGAGCTCATGAGATTTTCTGTTGAGTTTTGTGTTGTGAAGTTTTCAAGTTTTGGGTAAAGATTTGATGGATTATGGAATAAGGAGTGGCAAGAGCCTAAGCTTGGGGATGCCCAAGGCACCTCAAGGAAAAATTCAAGGACAACCAAAAGCCTAAGCTTGGGGATGCCCCGGAAGGCATCCCCTCTTTCGTCTTCGTCCATCAGTAACTTTACTTGAGGCTATATTTTTATTCACCACATGATATGTGTTTTTCTTGGAGCGTATTGTATGATTTGAGTCTTTGATTTTTAGTTTACCACAATCATACTTGCTGTAAACAAATTTTGGGAGAGACACACATGAATCCAAATTTATTAGAATACTCTATGTGCTTCACTTATATCTTTTGAGCTAGATAATTTTGCTCTAGTGCTTCACTTATATCTTTTAGAGCACGGTGGTGGTTTTATTTTATAGAAATTATTGATCTCTCATGCTTCACTTATATTATTTTGAGAGTCCTTTAGAACAGCATGGTAATTTGCTTTGGCTATAAAATTGGTCCTAATATGATAGGCATCCAAGATTGGTATCATAAAAACTTCCATAAAAAGGTGCATTGAATACTATGAGAAGTTTGATACTTGATAATTTTTTTGAGATATAAAGATGGTGATATTAGAGTTGTGCTAGTTGAGTAGTTGTGAATTTGAGAAATACTTGTGTTGAATATTGCAAGTCCCGTAGCATGCACATATGGTAATCGTTGTGTAACAAATTTGAAACATGAGGTGTTCTTTGATTGGCTTCCTTATGAGTGGCGGTCGGGGACAAGCGGTGGTCTTTTACTACCAATTTATCCCCCTAGGAGCATGCGTGTAATGCTTGGTTTTTGATGACTTGTAGATTTTTGCAATAAGTATGTGAGTTCTTGATGACTAATGTTGATTCCATGGATTATACGCACTCTCACCTTTCCATCATTGCTAGCCTCTTCGGTACCGTGCATTGCCCTTTCTCACCTTGAGAGTTGGTGCAAACTTCGCCGGTGCATCCAAACCCCGTGATATGATATGCTCTATCACACATAAACCTCCTTATATCTTCCTCAAAACATCCACCATACCTACCTATTATGGCATTTCCATAGCCATTCCGAGATATATTGCCATGCAACTTTCCACTGTTTCATTTATGACACGCTTCATCATTGTCATATTGCCTTGCATGATCTTGTAGTTGACATCGTATTTTGTGGCAAAGCCACCATGCATAATTTATCATACATGTCACTCTTGATTCATTGCCCTTCCCGGTACACCGCCGGAGCCATTCATATAGAGTCATATTTTTGTTCTAGTATCGAGTTGTAATCATTGAGTTGTAAATAAATAGAAGTGTGATGATCATCATTAATAGAGCATTGTCCCAAATAAAAAAGGGAAGGACAAATAAAAAAGGAAAGGCCCAAAAAAAGAGTAATAAAAAGGGACAATGCTACCATCCTTTTTTCCACACTTGTGCTCCAAAGTAGCACCATGATCTTTATGATAGAGAGTCTCTTGTTTTGTCACTTTCATATACTAGTGGGAATTTTTCATTATAGAACTTGGCTTGTATATTCCAACAATGGGCTTACTCAAATGCCCTAGGTCTTCGTGAGCAAGCAAGTTGGATGCACACACACTCAGTTTCTTTTGTTGAGCTTTCATACATTTATAGCTCTAGTGCATCCATTGCATGGCAATCCCTACTCCTTGCATTGACATCAATTGATGGGCATCTCCCTAGCCCGTTGATTAGCCGCGTCGATGTGAGACTTTCTCCTTTTTTGTCTTCTCCACATAACCCCCATCATTATATTCTATTCCACCCATAGTGCTATATCCATGGCTCACGCTCATGTATTGCGTGAAAATTGAAAAAAGTTTGAGATTACTAAAGCATGGAACAATTGCTTGGCTTGTCATCGGGGTTGTGCATGATGAGAGCATTCTTGTGTGACGAAAATGGAGCATGACCAAACTATATGATTTTGTAGGGATGAACTTTCTTTGGCCATGTTATTTTGAGAAGACATGATTGCTTGGTTAGTATGATTGAAGTATTATTATTTTTATTTCAATATTAAACTTTTGTCTTGAATCTTTCGGATCTGAATATTCATGCCACAACAAAGAAAATTACATTGAGAATTATGCTAGGTAGCATTCCACATCAAAAATTCTATTTTTATCATTTACCTACTCGAGGACGAGCATGAATTAAGCTTGGGGATGCTTGATACGTCTCCAACGTATCTATATTTTTTGATTGTTCCATGCTATTATATTATCTATTTTGGATGTTTAATGGGCTTTATTATACACTTTTATATTATTTTTGGGACTAACCTACTAACCCAAGGCCCAGTGCAAATTGCTGTTTTTGCCTATTTCAGTGTTTCGTAGAAAAGGAATATCAAACGGAATCCAAACGAAATGAAACCTTCGGGAGAGTTGTTTTTGGAACAAATGTGATCTAGGGGTGTCAGTGTCAAAACCGGCGGATCTCGGGTAGGGGGTCCCGAACTGTGCGTCTAAGGCGGATGGTAACAGGAGGCAGGGGACACGATGTTTACCCAGGTTCGGGCCCTCTTGATTGAGGTAATACCCTATGTCCTACTTGATTGTTCTTGATGATATGAGTATTACAAGAGTTGATCAACCACGAGATTGTAGAGGCTAACCCTAGAAGCTAGCCTATGGTATGATTGTATGTTGTCCTACGGACTAAACCCTCCGGTTTATATAGACACCGGAGGGGGCTAGGGTTACACAAGGTCGGTTACAAGGGAGGAGATTTACATATCCATATCGCCTAGCTTGCCTTCCACGCCAAGGAGAGTCCCATCCGGACACGGCACGAAGTCTTCAATCTTTTATCTTCATAGTCCAATAGTCCGGCTGTCCGGAGACCCCCTAACCCTGGACTCCCTTAGTAGCCCCTGAACCAGGCTTCAATGACGAGAGTCCGGCACGCAGTATTGTCTTCGGCATTGCAAGGCGGGTTCTTCCTCCGAATAGTCCATGGAAGATTTTGAACACAAGGATAGTGTCTGGTTCTGCAAAACAAGTTCCACATACCACCGCAGAGAGAATAATATTTCCACAAATCTAATCTGCTCACACGTTTTGACAACATGACATCACACCATGGCCTGGTCATCATTCGAACCGTTTTTCTCAACCAGCACCGCACATATCGCGAGGTGGTTTTCTTGACACGTCTTGTCAAAGCAGAGATCGTGTTCCCCTTATTATGGGATTCTCATCAATACGGACGTGGGTAACCCAACCGCGCCATCAATTACGACGCTTGGGGAATATGCGATTTTACCAGGCAAGTGGGGAGGCGCATCGCCTCCTTCGCCCTTATAAAGGGACGAAGATTCACTCTTTTCACCCACGCCTTCTTCCTCCTTGCTTACCCATTCCCGCACACTCGAGCTCTAGCGCCCAAGCTCATGTTCTTCTTCTCAAACCACTCTAATCATGTCCGGAGCAGGTGGCAAGCGGATGGTCTCCTCCGTCACGGAGGAGAACATCAAAAAGTTACGGGAAGCCGGATATCTGGCCGCGGATATCGCGCACCGGCTGCCAGATGCGGGGCAGGTCATCCCTACGCCCGAACCTCATGAGAGGGTAGTTTTCCTTATCCACTTTGTCCGTGGACTGGGATTTCCCCTCCACCCATTTGTCCGCGGGCTCATGTTTTACTACGGGCTGGATTTTCATGATCTGGCCCCCAATTTTATCCTCAACATCACGGTGTTTATCGTCGTGTGCGAGGCCTTCCTCCGCATCAGGCCCCACTTCGGCCTATGGCTAAAAACCTTCAATGTCAAACCGAAGGTGGTGGTAGGCCAGAAAGCAGAGTGCGGAGGCGCCATGGTGGGCAAAATGCCCAACGTCACCTGGCTAGAAGGCTCCTATGTGGAGACCATAAATGGGTGGCAGTCGGGGTGGTTCTACATCACCAAGCCGGGCGACACCAACTGGGTGGCGGCCCCCAAATTTCGATTCGGAATCCCCACGTGGCTCACTTCCCGGAAAGAGAAGGGCCTGTCCTGGGGTTCTTCGGTAGAGCTGACCGGACTCCAGACCTGCATCAGGAACATGATGAGCAGGAAAATCAAGCTGGTCAACATGGTCCAGGTCATGCTCATCCGCCGGATTCTCCCGTGCCAACGACGAGCATTCAATTTGTGGGAGTTCGACCCGGCCCGGCACCAAACTCTGCGAGAGCTCTATGACACGACACATGAGGACGTCTGGAGGGTGCTGTTCAAGGGCGCCGAGGTACCTCCTTCCCTCACCGAGGACCGTGGACTCAGCACAAAGCGCCGCGCCAATCCGGTAAGTTTTTATATTTCATAGGGTATTTATTCGCCCTGGTTAAATGATGTGCAAGATCTAAGCTCTCTTACCATTAACAGGACTGGATAAAGACAGCGGAGCAGCTTGACTGCCCAGTCCCTCTGCCCGAAGATCCCGCAGATGCTCTCCTGACGGAGATGCTGACTCCGGCGCCTTACGAGGTGCCGGCGAAGAAGAACAAGACGGCCACGGGGACCCGAAAGGGTCTCTGGCGCAAGGTTGTATCGGACTCATCCAACGATGACTCCGACACGCCCTCCTCCCATAAAAACGAGGAGGAGGAGGAAAGTTCTCTCCCCCCGGACGGTTGGAGACAAGAAAAGGAAGGCCGACCCAACCGGGGAGGCCGAAGGGTCCAAGAAAGGAAGGACCCATGCTCCGGACTGTTCCACGACGGCCGCCGACAGCGGCGACGAGTGGCTACCCAGGGTCAAGCCCCTGACGAAGTCGTAAGTGTCCGGACACCATAGTAATTCATGATATGTTTTACTGCACTGCTTATCTTCATGTCGAACATGATTATGCAGTCCGTCCCGAGCTCATCTCGACGTGTCTTCATCGAGCGGTTCGTTCGACTCATCGGATATGGACAGCGGTTCTCCTCCGACCGCCTCCACCCCTTGTCCTGGGAACAACATCGAGGTGTTGTCTCAATAGGCATCGGGCCAAGGGAAGGCAGTCCTGGGGGCGCCTCAAGGCGACCTTCCGGACCCTAGGCGCAAAGGGAGCCGAACTCCCATGGGCTACAGGTTCAGCCCCGAGCCGAACACTGCACCGGAATCTTCGGTGGTTCCGGACTCCGGCGGGCGACGCCTCGTTAAGGGGGGCAAGCCGCCCGTGCCGATGTCCTCTATCTATCCAGAGGCACCGGACAACTTGCTGGAAGCGCTTCGCAGCGCTTCCATCGATGAAGAGCATCGTACTATTATGAGTGCGGTGATCGAGAAAGTTCAGTCCGCCAAAAATAGACTGACTGAGGCTTGCGCCAGCCTCCTAATAGGCTTTGAGGTAAGCAATCAAAATATAAGAAAATATTACAGCACAGATAGTATCCCCTGATGCTCTGTTCGGTGTTCGAGTAGAAAGGCCGGATAGAGGATCAAATGATGACTCAGGAGTCTAATCAGTATATATCTATGTGTATGTGCAGGCTTCGCTGCTGGCCGCTACCGCACGTACTGCGGAGGTCTCTGCGCTGAAGCAGGACCTGGAGCAGTCCGAGAACGAGCTTGGCCTTACCAAGAGGCAGATCGAGGAGAGCAAAGGTAAGGAATGCCTTGTCTATATGAAAATAAAAGAAGTTCGGGTGTAAAGTAATAGGATCATCATGAATTTCCCAGGGGCCACGACCTTTGTGGCGACCCTGAAGAAGGCGCTGTCCGAGGCCGAAGACAAAGCGGCCGAGGAGCGCATTAAGCGGGAGAAAAAAGAAGCCCGAGTGGGCGAGGTGCAGCGAGAGCTCGAGGCTCTCACCAAGAAACTCGAGTCCTTGGAGCTTGACTCTAAGACGCGAGAGTCCGAGCATGAGAAGGCGCTCGAAAGCGCCCGGTGTGCCAAGGCTGAAGCCCACAAGGCCCTCTAGGAGATTGATGCGGTGAAGAAGATAGCCGCGGGTAAGGCATTCATTATGCAAAGCAAGCATGTGAAGGAAACTTTCCTTTTTCTTACCCGAGTTCGGAGCTCTCCAGGAGCGTTTGCAGATCTTCCCCGCAATGTACTGGATGCCGCGGAGTTTTACCGAGCTAAGGAGGGGAGCTCGATGGAGAAGTTATTCTGGTCTCAGTATACTGGGACCGAACACCCCGTGCCTTTGAGCGACCAGCTGAAGCAGTTGGTCGAGCTTCACAAGGCGGCTGAACAAGCCATGAAGGGTCTTATAGTTCGGATGTGGCCTGGCGAGCCCCTGTCCGACAGCTACTTCGGTCTGGTGAGGCGGCTCGTCGACGCCTGCCCACAGCTTGAAGTCATAAAGCGGTCCGTCTGCATTGAGGGCACGCGCAGCGCTTTTGCCCGGGCGAAGGTGCACTGGGCAAAGCTAGACGCCGTGAAGCTTGTGAAGGAGGGGCCGCGGAGGGCAAGGAGCATCGCTGCCCTGAAAATTATTATGAGAGTGTCCTGAAGGGTTCCCACCTAGTGGCGGATGAATGTGCCAAGTATGTAATTTTTGAATGAACATGCTCATGTGATCCTGTAATATGAAACGAGTTCATTTGCGCCATGCGATGCTTTTTTAATTTAAAATATTACCTTCTATGCGGACGTTTATAAAATCTGAGAGTTGGCCAGTCGTCGGCTTCTGCCCCCATGTAACTAGTACTGGGGTGTTTGGGATAAACCCGAGCACTCTTTACCCCAATTTTGGGTCCTTCAAGGGAGGTGTTCAGCGCAACAAACCAGGCAATCGGACTATAATGCTTTATCACTCTCACTTAGCCATAGAAGTCTACAATTTTAAATTTTGGCGAAGCCCCTGGTATTCGGAAGGCCGAATCTGGGGCACTATACATGCCTAAGCCGGACAAGGCCGACTCCTCGCCCGAAGCGGAAAAATTCTTTAAGGACTTGAGACCTCTCGAACAGCGACCAGTCTCTCGCCTTATCATGACAGTCAGTTTTCGGCTTTCTCTACTAAGGTGCTTGTCCGGAAGAACCGGGACACAATGGCAGTAGTTCTCCCACCGCTACCTTAGCCGATATAGCGGAACATAAGGTACCAAAGCATGGGAGCCGGGCAAACCCAACATTTGACCAAAGACATGATTCGGAGTTGATGCATATAATGCTATAAGTTCGGGGTGCCGCACTGTCGAAAGTGTTCGGACTTCTTGCGCCGTATTGTGGGGTAAACAAAAGCCCCTGGCGTACTGACCGTACCCGAACGTGCGGGTGCGGATTGTCGTAAATGGACATATAAGAGAGAGAGAGAAAAGATAAAAAATGCAATAATAGACTAATGCTATGCATTATTATTTAAATAATACGTCGAAGCGTACTGGTACAGGTAGTGCAATAAGCAGAAAGTAGGACCATTCAAAATGTCCTATCCAAGGGCAAGCTGCGTATGGATAGTAGAAAGCGGGTATTATTATTAGAGACCACCTGGGGGTTCCCGTGTACATTTTAGCTTCTTGCCGCCTTGGTTGTTCCTTCCCGTAATGTGTCTGGCAATCATACTGTCGGAAAGGGCTTCCAGAGAGTTAGGCCCTGAAAGAGAAAAGAAATGATAAAGATATATAGCCCCTAGGGTGGTTAAGCCGCATTGCGGGGCGTGCCCTGATCGTGCCCCCGCCTATGTCCATGGTATTTTCAGTGTGTAATTATGTACACGCGGCATGGATTTCGTCGCTTGACTCGGACTGAGACGGGGGCCGAATTGCTAGGCGAGCTCTGAATGTGCTAGGCGATCCTGCTGCAGTTTACTCCGGACACGCTTGAATGTGTTCGGGGGCTGTATCGCCTAATTAGTGGTTTGCCTTGAAAGGCTGCTTTGTGCTTCTGCTGCGAGGGCCGCAGTGTGCTCTTTCGTGCGGAGCGAGCATTCTGTATTTCCATTCACTGTTATGACCCCCCGAGGTCCTAGCATCTTGAGCTTGAGGTATGCGTAATGTGGTACTGCATTGAATTTTGCAAATGCAGTTCGTCCGAGCAATGCATGATAGCCGCTGCGAAACGGGACGACGTCGAAGATTAACTCCTTGCTTCGGAAGTTGTCCGGTGATCCGAAGACCACTTCCAGTGTGATTGAGCCCGTGCAATGGGCCTCTACACCTGGGATGACGCCCTTAAAGTGGTCTTGGTGGGCTTGATCCTTAAGGGATCGATGCCCATTTTTTGCATTGTATCCTGATAGAGCAGGTTCAGACTGCTGCCGCCGTCCATAAGGACTCGAGTGAGGTGAAATCCGTCGATGATGGGGTCTAGGACCAGTGCGGCGGATCTGCCATGACAGATACTAGTGAGGTGGTCCCTGCGATCAAAAGTGACCGGGCAAGCGGACCATGGGTTCCACTTTGGGGCGACGGGCTCCATCGCATAGACGTCCCTTAGTGCACGCTTCTGCTCCCTCTTGGGAATGTGGGTTGCGTATATCATGTTCACCGTTTTCACTTGTGGAGGGCCGCGTTCGGCGGCCGGGGCTCCTCCTCGTCATCACTATGCAGCCTCTTGTCCTTGTTATCGGCATTTAATTTGCCGGCCTGCTTGAACACACAACATTCTCTATTGGTGTGATTGCCTGGCTTGTCGGAGGTGCTGTAGATTTGACACGAGCGATCCAGTATGCGATCTAAACTGGACGGAGCCAGAGTACTTCTTTTAAATGGATTTTTCCGCTGACCGGATCTAGAGCCTCTGAATCCGGCATTGACTACCGTATCCTTAGTGTTATCGCCGTTATTGCGGCGCTTTGGTCTGTTACGATGTTGTCTGCCGTTGGCATCTTTGGTATCCAAAGTGCCCAGATTCCTCGATGTGTTATTGCTGCTGAGTTATATGGCTCAAGTCATCAGCATCCGGTGGTCGCACATAAGTGCCCTGGAAGTTGTCAAGGAATGCGTCTTCCAGATCCTCCCAACTGCCAACGGAGTCTGCTGGCAGGCTATTCAGCCAATGCCGAGCTGGTCCTTTGAGTTTTAGTGGGAGGTACTTGATGGCATGTAGATCATCACTGCGAGCCATGTGGATGTGAAGGAGGAAATCCTCAATCCATACAATGGGGTCTGTTGTACCATCATATGATTCGATATTTATGGGTTTGATACCCTCCGGGAATTCGTGATCCATAACTTCATCGGTGAAGCATAGGGGGTGTGCGGCGCCTCTGTGCCGGGCTATATCACGACGCAGTTCATATGAGTCTTGTCTGCTGTATTCGGCCCGGCCGGATTTGCTTTTGGTGTATCCAGCGCGACAATCATCGTCCCGTGTTGGCGCGTGTGCCCGTGACCCGTATATTGACCTTGCAAGTTTTGCCTTAATGTCCAATACGTCTCGCAGGTCCCGTGTGTTGCCCCGGGCCTTGGTATTTTTGATTGAGTGGCGGCGGGGTGCAGGCTGAACTACTGGCTGAAACGCCTCTTTGGCTCGGCCATGCAGTGGCCGGTCAGCCGCATCGTACACTGGTACATGAGGTTTCAATGCTTCCTCCTCGAGGTGAGGTAGCAACCTGCATTTTGGGTATCTCTTGGAGGGGCGCTCGAGTTCGTATTCCTCGGCCGCAAGGACTTCGGTCCATCTGTCTGCTAGCAAGTCTTGATCAGCTTGAAGCTGTTGTTGCTTTTTCTTCAGGCTATTTGTTGTGGCCATAAGCTGGCGCTTGAAGCGCTCTTGCTCGACGGGGTCCTCAGGCACGATAAATTCTTCGTCGCCGAGGCTCACCTCGTCTTCGGAGAGTGGCATGTAATTGTCCTCCTCCGGTTCTCCATCTGCTTCCTGCTCTGGAGGGCTGGCTTGTTCATCCTTCGGCTCTACATCATGCTGGAGGGGATTGTGGTTGTCTTTGGCGCTATCCGGAGTGTTATTATCTCCTGTGTCGGTATCACTACTTTTGCTGTGGCGGGATTTAGAGGGGCGCCGTTGACGTCGGCGCTTGGGTTGCTTCTTGGAGGGGTCATCCTCCGCTGTATCGTCGCCATTGCCTTCTTTGGGGGTGTCCACCATGTATATATTATATGATGAGGTAGCGGCCCAGCGCCCTGTGGGCGATGGTTCTTGTTCGTCTCCTGCATCGTCGTCCATACCGTCGATGTCTTCGAAGTCGAAGTCGAGCATGTCAGTTAAATCGTCGACAGTGGCTACTAAGTGGGTGGTGGGTGGGCAGCGAATTTCTTCGTCGTCCGTATCCCATTCTAGCCGGACATAGTTCGGCCAAGGTTCTCCTGACAGGGAGAGAGACCTTAATGAATTTAGCACATCGCTGAAAGGTGAGTGCTGAAAGATATCCGCGGAGGTGAACTCCATGATCGGCGCCCAGTCGGATTCGATTGGCACGGATGTAAGCGGCTCGGAGTCCGTGGCTGGAGATGAATTCAGGGGTTCAGCGACATGGCTCTCGTAAGGGGTGAAGTCAGTATCCGGATCTATCGCCACTGAGAGTGCGGCCTCCATGGCGGGGTCTATCCCTCCGCTCTCGGATGGCGCAATTTGCTCCGGATTGACAACCGGAGTAGTGGCAGATGCGATCTCCCGAATATTGTCCGACGGCAGAGTTACGTCATGCTCGTCGTGACTATGCGGCGCACCTGACAAGGGCTCGAATCCGTTGAAGATCAAGTCTCCGCGGATGTCGGCAGTGTAGTTTAAGTTTCCGAACCTGACCTGATGGCGAGGGGCGTAGCTCTCGATCTGCTCCAGATGGCCAAGCAAGTTGGCCTGCAGTGCGAGCCGCCGAATACAAAGATCTGTCCGGGGAGGAAAACCTCACCCTGGACCACATCGCTATCGATGATCGAAGGAGCCATCAAGCCTTATGGTGACGACACAGTGGAACTCTCAATGAAAGCACCAATGTCGGTGTCAAAACCGGCGGATCTCGGGTAGGGGGCCCCGAACTGTGCGTCTAGGGCGGATGGTAACGGGAGGCAGGGGACACGATGTCTACCCAGGTTCGGGCCCTCTTGATGGAGGTAATACCCTACGTCCCGCTTGATTGTTCTTGATGATATGAGTATTACAAGAGTTGATCTACCACGAGATCGTAGAGGCTAACCCTAGAAGCTAGCCTATGGTATGATTGTATGTTGTCCTATGGACTAAACCCTCCGGTTTATTTAGACACCGGAGGGGGCTAGGGTTACACAAGGTCGGTTACAAGGGAGGAGATTTACATATCCATATTGCCTAGCGTGCCTTCCACGCCAAGGAGAGTCCCATCCGGACACGTGACGAAGTCTTCAATCTTGTATCTTCATAGTCCAACAGTCCGGCCAAAGGATATAGTCCGGCTGTCCGGAGACCCCCTAATCCAGGACTCCCTCAAGGGGACTTGGAGTAGACGTCAAGAAAGGAGCAAGGAGGCCACGAGGCAGGGAGGCGCACCTGCCCCTGGGCGCGCCGCCACCCTCATGGGCCCCTCACAGCCACACCGACCTACTTCTTCCTCCTATATATATCCATATACCCCAAAAACATCCAGGAGCACCACGAAACCCTATTTCCACCGTCGAAACCTTCTGTACCCAAGAGATCCCATCTTGGGGCCTTTTCCGGAGCTCCGCCGGAGGGGGAATCGATCATGGAGGGCTTCTACATCAACACCATAGCCTCTCCGATGATGTGTGAGTAGTTTACCTCAGACCTTCGGGTCCATAGTTATTAGCTAGATGGCTTCTTCTCTCTCTTTGGATCTCAATACAAAGTTCTCCTCGATCTTCTTGGAAATCTATTCGATGTAATTCTTTTTACGGTGTGTTTGTCGAGATTCGGTGAATTGTGGGTTTATGATCAAGATTATCTATGAACAATATTTGATTCTTCTCTAAAAAATTTTATGTATGATTTGTTATATTTGCAAGTCTCTTCGAATTATCGGTTTGGTTTGGCCTACTAGATTGATCTTTCTTGCAATGGGAGAAGTGCTTAGCTTTGGGTTCAATCTTGCGGTGTCCTTTCCCAGTGACAGCAGGGGCAGCAAGGCACATATTGTATTGTTGCCATCAAGGATAAAAAGATGGGGTTTATATCATATTGCTTGAGTTTATCCCTCTACATCATGTCATCTTGCTTAATGCGTTACTCTATTCTTATGAACTTAATACTTGATAACCCACAAGTATAGGGGATCGCAACAGTTTTTGAGGGTAGTGTATTCAATCGAAATTTATTGATTCGACACAAGGGGAGCCAAAGAATATTCTCAAGTATTAGCAGCTGAGTTTTCAATTCAACCACACCTGGAAACTTAATATCTGCAGCAAAGTGTTTAGTAGCAAAGTAATATGATAGTAGTGGTAACATTAGCAAAAGTAATATTTTTGGTTTTAATATGATTGTAAAAGTAGCAACAGAAAAGTAAATAAGCGAAGAACAATATATGAAAAACTCGTAGGCAGTGGATCAGTGATGGATAATTATGTCGGATGCGATCAATCATGCAACAATTATAATATAGGGTGATTCAAAACTAGCTCCTGCTCATCAATGTAATGTAGGCATGTATTCTGAATATATCCCGATTATTGTCACTCCTGGGTTGCCGGATCAGAACACGTAGTAGGTGACTTGATATGTCCATTTTGCATCATGCTTTTATATCGATATTTATTGCATTATGGGCTATTATTACACATTATGTCACAATACTTATGCCTATTCTCTCTTATTTTACAAGGTTTGCATAAAGAGGGAGAATGCCGGCAGCTGGGATTCTGGGTTGGAAAAGGAGCAAATATTAGAGACCTATTCTGCACAGCTCCAAAACTCCTGAAACTTCATGAAAGTCATTTTCGGAATATATAAAAATTACTGAGCGCAAGAAGTTCCAGAGGGGGGCCACACCCTGGCCACGAGAGGGAGGGGCGCGCCCTACCCCCTGGGCGCGCCCCTTGCCTCGTGGGCCCCCTGGTGGCCCTCCGATGCCCATCTTATGCTATATGGTGTCCTTCGATGAGAAAAAAAATCATAAGCAAGCTTTCGAGATGAGACTCCGCCGGCACGAGGCAGAACCTTGGCGGAACCAATCTAGGGCTCCGGCGGAGCTGTTCTGCCGGGGAAACTTCCCTCCGGGAGGGGAAAATCATCACCATCGTCATCACCAACAATCCTCTTTTAATTATTGCTTAAGCAACCTTGATCAACTTTTGCAGAGATGTGAAGAAACTAACCTTGTCTTGAATTGGGAGAAGTGCCACTTTATGGTTAATGAAGGTATTGTCTTGGAGCATAAATTTTCTGAAAGAGGTATTGAAGTTGATAAAGCTAAGGTTGATGCTATTGAAAAGATGCCATGTCCCAAGGACATCAAAGGTATAAGAAGTTTCCTTGGTCACGCCGGTTTTTATAGGAGGTTCATGAAGGAGTTCTCAAAAATTTCCCGGCCTCTGACTAATTTATTACAAAAAGATATACCATTTGTTTTTGATGATATTGCGTAGAAGCATTTGAAATACTTAAGAAAGCATTGATCTCTGCACCTATTGTTCAGCCACCTAACTGGAATTTACCCTTTGAAATTATGTGTAATGCTAGTGATTATATTGTAGGTGCTGTTCTAGGGCAAAGAGTTGATAAGAAATTAAATGTTATTCAATATGCTAGTAAAACTCTAGACAATGCTCAGAGAAATTATGCTACTACTGAAAAAGAATTTTTGGTAGTTGTATTCGCTTGTGATAAGTTCAGACCTTATATTGTTGATTTTTAAAGTAACTATTCACATGGATCATGCTACTATTAAATATCTTATGGAAAAGAAAGATGCTAAACCTAGACTTATTAGATGGGTTCTCTTGCTACAAGAATTTGATTTGCATATTATTGATAGAAAGGGAGCTGAGAACCCCGTTGCAGACAACTTGTCTAGGCTAGAGAATGTTCTTGATGACCCACTACCTATTGATGATAGCTTTCCTGATGAACAATTAAATGTCATAAATGCTTCTCGTACTGCTCCATGGTATGATGATTATGCTAATTATATTGTTGCTAAATTTATACCAACTAGTTTCACATACCAGCAAAAGAAAAAGTTTTTCTATGATTTGAGACATTACTTTTGGGATGACCCACATCTTTATAAAGAAGGAGTAGATGGTGTTATTAGACGTTGTGTACCTAAGCATGAATACGAACAGATCCTATGCAAGTGTCACTCTGAAGCTTATGGAGGACACCACGCTGGAGATAGAACTGCACATAAGGTATTGCAATCCGGTTTTTATTGGCCTAATCTCTTCAAGGATGCCCGTAAGTTTGCTGTATCTTGTGATGAATGTCAAAGAATTGGTAATATTAGTAGACGTCAAGAAATGCCTATGAATTATTCACTTGTTATTGAACCATTTAATGTTTGGGGCTTTGATTATATGGGACCTTTTCCTGCCTCCAATGGATACACACATATTTTAGTTGTTGTTGATTACGTTACTAAGTGGGTAGAAGCTATTCCAACTAGTAGTGCTGATCATAACACCTCTATTAAGATGCTTAAAGAAGTTATTTTTCCGAGGTTTGGAGTCCCTAGATATTTAATGACTGATGGTGGTTCACATTTTATTCATGGTGCTTTCCGTAAAATGCTTGCTAAATATGATGTTAATCATAGAATTGCATCTCGTTATCACCCACAGTCTAGTGGTCAAGTAGAATTGAGCAATAGAGAACTCGAATTAATTTTGCAAAAGAATGTTAATAGATTGAGAAAGAATTGGTCCAAGAAACTTGATGATGCATTATGGGCCTATAGAACTGCATATAAAAATCCTATGGGTATGTCTCCATATAAAATGGTTTATGGAAAAGCATGTCACTTACCTCTCGAACTAGAACATAAGGCTTATTGGGCTATTAAAGAGCTCAATTATGATTTCAAACTTGCCAGTGAGAAGAGGTTATTTGACATTAGCTCACTTGATGAATGGAGAACCCAAGCCTATGAGAATGCCAAATTATTTAAAGAAAAAGTTAAAAGATGGCATGACAAAAGAATACAAAAGCGTGAGTTTAATGTAGGTGATTATGTATTGCTATACAACTCTCGTTCAAGATTTTTTGCAGGAAAACTTCTCTCTAAATGGAAAGGTCCTTACGTTATCGAGGAGGTCTATCGTTCCGGTGCCATAAAAATCAACAACTTCGAACGCACCAATCCGAAGGTGGTGAACGATCAAAGAATTAAACATTATATCTCAGGTAATCCTATAAATGTTAAAACCAATGTTATTGAAACTGTAACCCCGGAGGAATACATAAGGGACACTTTCCGGAATGTTTCAAACTCCGAAAAGGAATAGGTATGTGGTACGGTAAGTAAACCGTCTCCAAAACAGTTCTAATGGTAATTTTTATCCTTTTTGGAATATTTAGAAAAATAGAAAAATAAGAAGCAGTCCGAGAAGGACACGAGGGCTCCACGAGGGTGGAGGGCGTGCCCTACCCCCCTAGGCACGCCCCCCTGCCTGGTGGGCACCTCGTGTGCTTTTCGGACTCCGTTTTCTTGCATGCTGTGTATTTTGGTCGGTAAAAATTTATTATATAATCTCCTGAAGGCTTTGACCATCGTATAACACAAACATCCTCTGTTTTTGTTTCGAGCTGTTTCTGCTGCAGATTTAGAGCAAGATGTCTTCTCAAGAGTCAGTTGGGGAGAGCCGGGTGTCTCATTCGACACCGGGACCAAGAACAAATAGCAATGCTAACCACTTTGGGCCAGCAACAGAGCAAGAGATGGAGGCTAATTTGAAGAGGATAGATGCCATGGAGGAGGATCAAGAAGTCACTTCTCACTTCCGAGCTGGATTCACAATGGGGGAACTACAGAGCTCAGCTATCCCAAACTCGGTTATCCCTTCCAATGTTAGATTTCTTTCTTATGGAAATATGAAGAAGAGTGTCACTTGTTCTCCCGCAGCTATGCAACACCCTTGGGTGCAAGGAGCCTTGGCCGTTACAAGAAAGCTTCGAAAGGAAATAATGGACCTCAAGCAGCAAGTCAATAAGCTCGAGGAGGAGAATCATATCCCGAGGGGCATCATCGCCAAGAATATCACATCACCATCCCCGAAAAAGGAGACATAATCATATGGGTATGGGCACTCCCCTTGGCAGCTGCCAAGCTTGGTGGAGTGCCCCGGTATCGTATCACCATCACTTTTATCTTTACCGCTTTTCTTAGTTCGATCCTTTTGATAATATTTTGATCTAGTAGAATAAAAGTTCTTAGTATGATTTAGTTGTGAGTTTTGCTTTATGATCCTTCTATGTAATAGAGTCCGTGAGCTATATATAATAAAGATTAGTGTTGAGTCAAGGGCTTGATTATTTTGCCATGATCTTGAGTGAATAAAATAAAAGAGAAAGAATAAAAAGAAATAAAAGAGATCATAAGGATCTTATGGAGAGTAATGAGCTCACATATAAAGAGTATTATGAATAAAAGTTTGTTAGTTTTCAATGAAGTTTATGATTCATACTTGAAATTGTGATTGAATTAGGAATCTCTGGTACTTTCAACTTTATGATTGTATTCCAGGCAGAGCACAACATCCTTATGCATCCATTCCACATGTTAGGTATAGCTGGTGTATTCGGCATTTCCCTATTCAGTGCTATGCATGGTTCCTTGGTAACCTCTAGTTTGATCAGGGAAACTACTGAAAATGAATTCGCTAATGAGGGTTACAAATTTGGTCAAGAGGAAGAAACTTATAATATTGTGGCTGCTCATGGTTATTTTGGCCGATTAATCTTCCAATATGCACTCTAGCATAAGAGATCATATGACAGGAATTATATAAGTTGTTGTTTTAAGAATGATCATGATGCCCTCATGTCCATATTTTATTTTTAACGACACCTCTATCTCTAAACACGTGGACATATTTTTCGATTTCGGCTTTCGCTTGAGGACAAGCGAGGTCTAAACATGGGGGAGTTGATACGTCCATTTTGCATCATGCTTTTATATCAATATTTATTGCATTATGGGCTATTATTACGCATTATGTCACAATACTTATGCCTATTCTCTCTTATTTTACAAGGTTTACATAAAGAGGGAGAATGCCGGCAGCTGGGATTCTAGGCTGGAAAAGGAGCAAATATTAGAGACCTATTCTGCACAGCTCCAAAAGTCCTGAAACTTTATGAAAGTCATTTTCAGAATATATAAAAAATACTGAGCGCAAGAAGTTCCAGAGGGGGTCACACCCTGGCCACAAGGGTGGGGGTGCGCCCTACCCCCTGGGCGCACCCCCTGCCTCGTGGGCCCCCTGGTGGCCCTCCATGTCCATCTTCTACTATATGGAGTCCTTCGATGAGAAAAAAAATCATAAGCAAGCTTTCGGGACGAGACTCCGCCGCCACGAGGCAGAACCTTGGCGGAACCAATCTAGGGCTCCGGCGGAGCTGTTCTGCCAGGGAAACTTCCCTCCGGGAGGGAGAAATCATCATCATCACCAACGATCCTCTCATCGGGAGGGGGTCAATCTCCATCAACATCGTCACCAGCACCATCTCCTCTCTAACCCTAGTTCATCTCTTGTATCCAATTCTTGTCTCTAAGTCCGGGATTGGTACCTGTAGGTTGCTAGTAGTGTTGATTACTCCTTGTAGTTGATGCTAGTTGGTTTATTTGGTGGAAGATCATATGTTCAGATCCTATATGCATAATAATACTCCTCTGATTATGAACATGAATATGCTTTGTGACTAGTTACGTTTGTTCCTGAGGACATGGGAGAAGTCTTGCTATTAGTAGTCATGTGAATTTGGTATTCATTTGATATTTTGATGAGATGTATGTTGTCTCTCCTCTAGTGGTGTTATGTGAACGTCGACTACATGAAACTTCACCATTATTTGGGCCGAGAGGAAGGCATTGGGAAGTAATTTTTGGGGAACGTGGTAATTTCAAAAAAAAAAATCCTACGCACACGCAAGATCATGGTGATGCATAGCAACGAGAGGGGAGAGTGTGATCTACGTACCCTTGTAGACCGACAGCGGAAGCGTTAGCACAACGCGGTTGATGTAGTCGTACGTCTTCACGGCCCGACCGATCAAGTACCGAAACTATGGCACCTCCGAGTTCTAGCACACGTTCAGCTCGATGACAATCCCCGGACTCCGATCCAGCAAAGTGTCGGGGAAGAGTTCCGTCAGCACGACGGCGTGGTGACGATCTTGATGTACTACCGTCGCAGGGCTTCGCCTAAGCACCGCTACAATATTATCGAGTACTATGGTGGAAGGGGGCACCGCACACGGTTAAGAATATGATCACACGGATCAACTTGTGTCTAGAGGTGCCCCCCTACCCCCGCATATAAAGGAGCAAGGGAGGAGGAGGCCGGACCTAGGAGGGGGCGCGCCAAGTGTGGAGTCCTACTAGGACTCCCTAGTCCTAGTAGGATTCCACCTCCCATATGGAATAGGAAAAGAGGAAGGGAAAAGGAGAAGGAAGGAAGGGGGCGCCCCCCTTCCCTAGTCCAATTCGGACCAGACCAAGGGGAGGGGTGCGGCCACCCTTGAGGCCCTTTTTCTTCTTTCCCGTATGGCCCAATAAGGCCCAATACGTATTCCCGTAACTCTCCGGTACTCCGAAAAATACCCGAATCACTCGGAACCTTTCCGATGTCCGAATATAGTCGTCCAATATATCGATTTTTACATCTCAACCATTTCAAGACTCCTCGTCATGTCCCCGATCTCATCCGGGACTCCGAACTCCTTCGATACATCGAAACTCATAAACTCATAATATGACTCTCATCGAAACCTTAAGCGTGCGGACCCTACGGGTTCGAGAACAATGTAGACATGACCGAGACACATCTCCAGTCAATAACCAATAGCGGAACCTGGATGCTCATATTGGCTCCCACATATTCTACGAAGATCTTTATCGGTCAGACCGCATAAAAACATACGTTGTTCCCTTCGTCATCGGTATGTTACTTGCCCGAGATTCGATCGTCGGTATCTTAATACCTAGTTCAATCTCGTTACCGGAAAGTCTCTTTACTCGTTCTGTAATACATCATCTCACAACTAACTCATTAGTTGCAATGCTTGCAAGGCTTATGTGATGTGCATTACCGAGAGGGCCTAGAGATACCTCTCCGACAATCAGAGTGACAAATCCTAATCTCGAAATACGCCAACCCAACATGTACCTTTGGAGACACCTGTAGAGCTCCTTTATAATCACCCAGTTACGTTGTGACGTTTGGTAGCACACAAAGTGTTCCTCCGGCAAACGGGAGTTGCATAATCTCATAGTCATAGGAACATGTATAAGTCATGAAGAAAGCAATAGCAACATACTAAACGATCGGGTGCTAAGCTAATGGAATGGGTCATGTCAATCACATCATTCTTCTAATGATGTGATCCCGTTAATCAAATAACAACTCTTTTGTTCATGGTTAGGAAACATAACCATCTTCGATTAACGAGCTAGTCAAGTAGAGGCATACTAGTGACACTCTGGTTGTCTATGTATTCACACATGTATTATGTTTCCGGTTAATACAATTCTAGCATGAATAATAAACATTTATCATGATATAAGGAAATAAATAATAACTTTATTAGTGCCTCTAGGGCATATTTCCTTCAGTCTCCCACTTGCACTAGAGTCAATAATCTAGTTCACATCGCCATGTGATTCAACACTAATAGTTCACATCACCATGTTATTAACACCCATAGTTCACATCGTCATGTGACCTATACCCAAAGGGTTTACTAGAGTCAATAATCTAGTTCACATCGTTTATGTGATTAACACCCAAAGAGTACTAAGGTGTGATCATGTTTTGCTTGTGAGATAATATTAGTCAACGGGTCTGTCACATAAAGATCCGTAAGTATTTTGCGAATTCTATGTCTACAATGCTCTGCATGGAGCTACTCTAGCTAATTGCTCCCACTTTCAATATGTATCTAAATCGAGACTTAGAGTCATCTAGATCTGTGTCAAAACTTGCATCGACGTAACTTTTTACGATGAACCATTTTGTCACCTCCATAATTGAGAAATATTTCCTTATTCCACTAAGGATAATTTTGACCGCTATCCAGTAATCTACTCTTAGATCACTATTGTACTCCCTTGCTTAACACAGTGTAGGGTATACAATAGATCTGGTACACAGCATGGCATACTTTATAGAACCTATGTCTGAGGCATAGGGAATGACTTTCATTCTCTTTCTATCTTCTGCCGTGGTCGGGCTTTGAGTCTTACTAAATTTCATACCTTGTAACACAGCCAAGAACTCTTTCTTTGACTGTTCCATTTTTGAACTACTTCAAAATATTGTCAAGGTATGTACTCATTGAAAAACTTATCAAGCGTCTTGATCTATCTCTATAGATTTTGATGCTTAATATGTAAGCAGCTTCACCGAGGTTTTCTTTGAAAAAAAATCCTTTTAAACACTCCTTTATGCTTTGCAGAATAATTCTACATTATTTCCGATCAAGAATATGTCATACACATATACTTATCAGAAATGTTGTAGTGCTCCCACTCACTTTCTTGTAAATACAGGCTTCACCGCAAGTCTGTATAAAACTATATGCTTTGATCAACTTATCAAAGCGTATATTCCAACTCCGAGATGCTTGCACCAGTCCATAGATGGATCGCTAGAGCTTGCATATTTTGTTAGCACCTTTAGGATTGACAAAACCTTCTGGTTGTATCATATACAACTCTTCTTTAAATCCATTAAGGAATGTAGTTTTGTTTATCCATTTGCCAGATTTCATAAAATTGCGGCAATTGCTAACATGATTTGGACAGACTTAAGCATCGCTACGAGTGAGAAAAATTTCATCGTAGTCAACACCTTGAACTTTGTCAAAAACATTTTTCAATAAGTCTAGCTTTGTAGATAGTAACACTACTATCAGTGTCCGTCTTCCTCTTGAAGATCCATTTTTTCTATGGCTTGCCATCATCGGGCAAATCCATCAAAGTCCATACTTTGTTCTCATACATGGATCATATCTTAGATTTCAGGGCCTCAAACCATTTCACGGAATCTGGGCTCATCATCGCTTCCTCATAGTTCGCAAGTTCGTCATGGTCTAGTAACATGACTTCCAGAAGAGGATTACCGTACCACTCTGGTGCGGATATCACTCTGGTTAACCTACGAGATTCGGTAGTAACTTGATCTGAAGTTACATGATCATTATCATTAGCTTCCTCACTAATTGGTGTAGTAGTCACAGGAACAGATTTCTGTGATGAACTACTTTCCAATAAGGGAGAAGGTACAATTACCTTATCAAGTTCTACTTTCCTCCCACTCACTTCTTTCAAGAGAAACTCCTTCTCTAGAAAGGATCCATTCTTAGCAACGAATGTCTTGCCTTCGGATCTGTGATAGAAGGTGTACCCAATAGTCTCCTTTGGGTATCCTATGAAGACATATTTCTCCGATTTGGGTTTGAGCTTATCAGGATGAAACTTTTTCATATAAGCATCACAATCCCAAACTTTAAGAAACGACAACTTTGGTTTCTTGCCAAACCACAGTTCAGATTGTGTCGTCTCAATGGACTTAGATGGTGCCCTTTTAAACGTGAATGCAGCTGTCTTTCATGCATAACCCCAAAACGATAGTGGTAGATCGGTAAGAGACATCATAGATCGCACCATATCTAATAAAGTACGGTTATGATGTTCGGACACACCATTATGCTGTGGTGTTCCAGGTGGCGTGAGTAGTGAAACTATTTCACATTGTTTTAACTGAAGGCCGGACTCGTAACTCAAATATTTTACCTCTGCGATCATATCATAGAAACTTTTATTTTCTTGTTATGATGATTCTCCACTTCACTCTGAAATTCTTTGAACTTTTCAAATATTTCAGACTTGTGTTTCATTAAGCAGATATACCCATATCTGCTCAAATCATCTGTGAAGGTCAGAAAATAATGATACCCACCACGAGCCTTAATACTCATCGGATCTCATACATCAGTATGTATTATTTCCAATAAGTCAGTTGCTCGCTCCATAGTTCCGGAGAACGGCGTTTTAGTCATCTTGCCCATGAGGCATGGTTCGCAAGCATCAACTGATTCATAATCAAGTGATTCCAAAAACCCATTAGCATGGAGTTTCTTCATGCGCTTTACACCAATATGACCTAAACGGCAATGCCACAAATAAGTTGCATTATCATTATTAACTTTGCATCTTTTGGTTTCAATATTATGATTATGTGTATCACTACGATTGAGATCCAACGAACTATTTTCATTGGGTGTGTAACCATATAAGGTTTTATTCATGTAAACAGAACAACAATTTATTCTCTTACTTAAATGAATAACCGTATTACAATAAATATGATCAAATCATATTCATGCTCAACGCAAACACCAAATAACACTTATTTAGGTTCAACACTAATCCCGAAATTATAGGGAGTGTGCGATGGTGATCATATCAATCTTGGAACCACTTCCAACACACATCGTCACTTCACCCTTAACTAGTCTCTATTTATTCTGCAACCTCCGTTTCGAGTAACTAATCTTAGCAACTGAACTAGTATCAAATACTGAGGGGTTGCTATAAACACTAGTAAAGTACACATCAATAACATGTATATCAAATATACTTATGTTCACTTTGCCATCCTTCTTATCTGCCAATCACTTGGGGTAGTTCCGCTTCCAGTGACCAGTCCCTTTGCAGTAGAAACACTTAGTCTCGGGCTTAGGACCAGACTTGGGCTTCTTCATTTGAGCAGCAACTTGCTTGCTGTTCTTCTTGAAGTTCCCCTTCTTCCCTCTGCCCTTTTCTTGAAACTAGTGGTCTTGTCTACCATCAACACTTGATGTTTTTCTCGATTTTTACCTTCGTCAATTTCCGCATTATGAAGAGCTTGGGAATCGTTTCCGTTATCCCTTGCATATCATAGTTCATCATGAAGTTCTACTAACTTGGTGATGGTGACTAGAGAATTCTGTCAATCACTATCTTATCTGGAAGATTAACTCCCACTTGATTCAAGCGATTGTAGTACTCAGACAATCTGAGCACATGCTCACTAGTTGAGCGATTCTCCTCCATCTTTTAGCTATAGAACTTGTTGGAGACTTCATATCTCTCAAGTCGAGTATTTGCTTGAAATATTAACTTCAACTCCTGAAACATCTCATATGCTCCATGACGTTCAAAAAGTCTTTGAAGTCCCGATTCTAAGCCATTAAGCATGGTGCACTAAACTATCAAGTAGTCATCATATTGAGCTAGCTAAACGTTCATAACGTCTGCATCTGCTCCTGCAATAGGTCCGTCACCTAGCGGTGCATCAAGGACATAATTCTTCTGTGCAGCAATGAGGATAAACCTCAGATCACGGATCCAATCCGCATCATTGCTACTAACATTTTTCAACACAATTTTCTCTAGGAACATATCAAAATAAACACATGAAAGCAACAACGCGTGCTATTGATCTACAACATAATTTGCAAAATACTACCAGGACTAAGTTCATGATAAATTTAAAGTTCAATTAATCATATTACTTAAGAACTCCCACTTAGAAAGACATCCCTCTAATCTTCTAAGTGATCACGTGATCCAAATCAACTAAACCATGTCCGATCATCACGTGAGATGGAGTAGTTTCAATGGTGAACATCACTATGTTGATCATATCTACTATATGATTCACGCTCGACCTTTCGGTCTCCGTGTTCCGAGGCCATATCTGTATATGCTTGGCTCATCAAGTATAACCTGAGTATTCCGCGTGTGCAACTGTTTTGCACCCGTTGTATTTGAACGTAGAGCCTATCACACTCGATCATCACGTGGTGTCTCAGCACGAAGAACTTTCGCAACGGTGCATACTCAAGGAGAACACTTCTTGATAATTAATGAGAGATCATCTTAAAATGCTACCATCAATCAAAGCAATATAAGATGCATAAAAGATAAACATCACATGCAATCAATATAAGTGATCTGATATGGCCATCATCATCTTGTGCTTGTGATCTCCATCTTCGAAGCACCGTCGTGATCACCATCGTCACCGGCGCGACACCTTGATCTCCATCGTAGCATCGTTGTCGTCTCGCCAATCTTATGCTTCCACGACTATCGCTACCGCTTAGTGATAAAGTAAATCATTACAGCGCGATTGCATTGCATACAATAAAACGACAACCATATGGCTCCTGCTAGTTGCTAATAACTCGGTTACAAAACATGATCATCTCATACAATAAAATTGAGCATCATGTCTTGACCATATCACATCACAACATGCCCTGCAAAAACAAGTTAGACGTCCTCTACTTTGTTGTTGCAAGTTTTACGTGGCTGCTACGGGCTTAAGCAAGAACCAATCTTACCTACGCATCAAAACCACAACGATAGTTTGTCAAGTTGGTGCTGTTTTAACCTTCGCAAGGATCGGGTGTAGCCACACTCGGTTCAACTAAAGTTGGAGAAACTGTCACCCGCTAGCCACCTTTGTGCAAAGCACGTCGGGAGAACCGGTCTCGCGTAAGCGTACGCGTAATGTTGGTCCGGGCCGCTTCGTCCAACAATACCGCCGAACCAAAGTATGACATGCTGGTAAGCAGTATGACTTATATCGCCCACAACTCACTTGTGTTCTACTCGTGCAAATAACATCAACACATAAAACCTAGGCTCGGATGCCACTGTTGGGGAACGTGGTAATTTCAAAAAAAAATCCTACGCACACGCAAGATCATGGTGATGCATAGCAACGAGAGGGGAGAGAGTGTGATCTACGTACCCTTGTAGACCGACAGCGGAAGCGTTAGCACAACGCGGTTGATGTAGTCGTACGTCTTCACGGCCCGACCGATCAAGTACCGAAACTACGGCACCTCCGAGTTCTAGCACACGTTCAGCTCGATGACGATCCCCGGACTCCGATCCAGCAAAGTGCCGGGGAAGAGTTCCGTCAGCACGACGGCGTGGTGACGATCTTGATGTACTACCGTCGCAGGGCTTCGCCTAAGCACCGCTACAATATTATCGAGTACTATGGTGGAAGGGGGCACCGCACACGGTTAAGAATATGATCACACGGATCAACTTGTGTCTAGAGGTGCCCCCCTGCCCCCATATATAAAGGAGCAAGGGAGGAGGAGGCCGGCCCTAGGAGGGGGCGCGCCAAGTGTGGAGTCCTACTAGGACTCCCTAGTCCTAGTAGGATTCCACCTCCCATATGGAATAGGAAAAGAGGAAGGGAAAAGGAGAAGGAAGGAAGGGGGCACCCCCCTTCCCTAGTCCAATTCAGACCAGACCAAGGGGAGGGGTGCGGCCACCCTTGAGGCCCTTTTTCTTCTTTCCCGTATGGCCCAATAAGGCCCAATACGTATTCCCGTAACTCTCTGGTACTCCGAAAAATACCCGAATCACTCAGAACCTTTCCGATGTCCGAATATAGTCGTCCAATATATCGATTTTTATGTCTCGACCATTTCGAGACTCCTCTTCATGTCCCCGATTTCATTCGGGACTCTGAACTCCTTCGGTACATCAAAACTCATAAACTCATAATATGACTGTCATCGAAACCTTAAGCGTGCGGACCCTACGGATTCGAAAACAACGTAGACATGACCGAGACACATCTCCAGTCAATAACCAATAGCGGAACCTGGATGCTCATATTGGCTCCCACATATTCTACGAAGATCTTTATCGGTCACACAACATAAAAACATACGTTGTTCCCTTTGTCATCGGTATGTTACTTGCCCGAGATTCGATCGTCGGTATCTTAATACCTAGTTCAATCTCGTTACGGGCAAGTCTCTTTACTTGTTCCATAATACATCATCTCACAACTAACTCATTAGTTGCAATGCTTGCAAGGCTTATGTGATGTGCATTACCGAGAGGGCCCAGAGATAACTCTCCGACAATCGGAGTGACAAATCCTAATCTCGAAATATGCCAACCCAACATGTACCTTTGGAGACACCTGTAGAGCTCCTTTATAATCACCCAGTTACGTTGTGACGTTTGGTAGCACACAAAGTGTTCCTCCGGCAAACGGGAGTTGCATAATCTCATAGTCATAGGAACATGTATAAGTCATGAAGACAGCAATAGAAACATACTAAACGATCGGGTGCTAAGCTAATGGAATGGGTCATGTCAATCACATCATTCTTCTAATGATGTGATCCCGTTAATCAAATAACAACTCTTTTGTTCATGGTTAGGAAACATAACCATCTTCGATTAACGAGCTAGTCAAGTAGAGGCTGACTAGTGACACTCTGTTTGTCTATGTATTCACACATGTATTATGTTTCCGGTTAATACAATTCTAGCATGAATAATAAACATTTATCATGATATAAGGAAATAAATAATAACTTTATTATTGCCTCTAGGGCATATTTCCTTCAGTCTCCCACTTGCACTAGAGTCAATAATCTAGTTTACATCGCCATGTGATTCAACACTAATAGTTCACATCACCATGTGATTAACACCCATAGTTCACATCGTCATGTGACCTATACCCAAAGGGTTTACTAGAGTCAATAATCTAGTTCACATCGTTTATGTGATTAACACCCAAAGAGTACTAAGGTGTGATCATGTTTTGCTTGTGAGATAATATTAGTCAACGGGTCTGTCACATAAAGATCCGTAAGTATTTTGCGAATTCTATGTCTACAATGCTCTGCATGGAGCTACTCTAGCTAATTGCTCCCACTTTCAATATGTATCTAGATCGAGACTTAGAGTCATCCAGATCTGTGTCAAAACTTGCATCGACGTAACTTTTTACGACGAACCTTTTTGTCACCTCCATAATTGAGAAATATTTCCTTATTCCACTAAGGATAATTTTGACCGTTGTCCAGTAATCTACTCTTAGATCACTATTGTACTCCCTTGCTTAACACAGTGTAGGGTATACAATAGATCTGGTACACAGCATGGCATACTTTATAGAACCTATGTCTGAGTCATAGGGAATGACTTTCATTCTCTTTCTATCTTCTGCCGTGGTCGGGCTTTGAGTCTTACTCAATTTCATACCTTGTAACACAGCCAAGAACTCTTTCTTTGACTGTTCCATTTTTGAACTACTTCAAAATATTGTCAAGGTATGTACTCATTGAAAAACTTATCAAGTGTCTTGATCTATCTCTATAGATTTTGATGCTTAATATGTAAGCAGCTTCACCGAGGTTTTCTTTGAAAAAAGAATCCTTTTAAACACTCCTTTATGCTTTGCAGAATAATTCTACATTATTTCCGATCAAGAATATGTCATACACATATACTTATCAGAAATGTTGTAGTGCTCCCACTCACTTTCTTGTAAATACAGGCTTCACCGCAAGTCTGTATAAAACTATATGCTTTGATCAACTTATCAAAGCGTATATTCCAACTCCGAGATGCTTGCACCAGTCCATAGATGGATCGCTAGAGCTTGCATATTTTGTTAGCACCTTTAGGATTGACAAAACCTTCTAATTGTATCATATACAACTCTTCTTAAATCCATTAAGGAATGTAGTTTTGTTTATCCATTTGCCAGATTTCATAAAATTGCGGCAATTGCTAACATGATTTGGACAGACTTAAGCATCGCTACGAGTGAGAAAAATTTCATCGTAGTCAACACCTTGAACTTTGTCAAAAACATTTTTCGATAAGTCTAGCTTTGTAGATAGTAACACTACTATCAGTGTCCGTCTTCCTCTTGAAGATCCATTTTTTCGATGGCTTGCCGATCATCGGGCAAATCCATCAAAGTCCATACTTTGTTCTCATACATGGATCATATCTTAGATTTCATGGCCTCAAACCATTTCACGCAACCTGGGCTCATCATCGCTTCCTCATAGTTCGCAAGTTCGTCATGGTCTAGTAACATGACTTCCAGAACAAGATTACCGTACCACTCTGGTGCGGATATCACTCTGGTTAACCTACGAGATTCGGTAGTAACTTGATCTGAAGTTACATGATCATTATCATTAGCTTCCTCACTAATTGGTGTAGTAGTCACAGGAACAGATTTCTGTGATGAACTACTTTCCAATAAGGGAGAAGGTACAATTACCTTATCAAGTTCTACTTTCCTCCCACTCACTTCTTTCAAGAGAAACTCCTTCTCTAGAAAGGATCCATTCTTAGCAACGAATGTCTTGCCTTCGGACCTGTGATAGAAGGTGTACCCAATAGTCTCCTTTGGGTATCCTATGAAGACATATTTCTCCGATTTGGGTTTGAGCTTATCAGGATGAAACTTTTTCATATAAGCATCACAATCCCAAACTTTAAGAAACGACAACTTTGGTTTCTTGCCAAACCACAGTTCAGATTGTGTTGTCTCAACGGACTTAGATGGTGCCCTTTTAAACGTGAATGCAGCTGTCTTTAATGCATAACCCCAAAACGATAGTGGTAGATCGGTAAGAGATATCATAGATCGCACCATATCAAATAAAGTACGGTTATGATGTTCGGACACACCATTATGCTGTGGTGTTCCAGGTGGCGTGAGTAGTGAAACTATTTCACATTGTTTTAACTGAAGGCCAGACTCGTAACTCAAATATTTTACCTCTGCGATCATATCGTAGAAACTTTTATTTTCTTGTTATGATGATTCTCCACTTGACTCTGAAATTCTTTGAACTTTTCAAATATTTCAGACTTGTGTTTCATTAAGCAGATATACCCATATCTGCTCAAATCATCTGTGAAGGTCAGAAAATAATGATACCCGCCACGAGCCTTAATACTCATCAGATCTCATACATCAGTATGTATTATTTCCAGTAAGTCAGTTGCTCGCTCCATAGTTCCGGAGAACGGCGGTTTAGTCATCTTGCCCATGAAGCATGGTTCGCAAGCATCAACTGATTCATAATCAACTGATTCCAAAAACCCATTAGCATGGAGTTTCTTCATGCGCTTTACACCAATATGACCTAAACGGCAATGCCACAAATAAGTTGCATTATCATTATTAACTTTGCATCTTTTGGTTTCAATATTATGATTATGTGTATCACTACGATTGAGATCCAACAAACTATTTTCATTGGGTGTGTAACCATATAAGGTTTTATTCATGTAAACAGAACAACAATTTATTCTCTTACTTAAATGAATAACCATATTACAATAAATATGATCAAATCATATTCATGCTCAACGCAAACACCAAATAACACTTATTTAGGTTCAACACTAATCCCGAAATTATAGGGAGTGTGCGATGATGATCATATCAATCTTGGAACCACTTCCAACACACATCGTCACTTCACCCTTAACTAGTCTCTGTTTATTCTGCAACCTCCGTTTCGAGTTAATAATCTTAGCAACTGAACTAGTATCAAATACTGAGGGGTTGCTATAAACACTAGTAAAGTACACATCAATAACATGTATATCAAATATACTTATGTTCACTTTGCCATCCTTCTTATCTGCCAATCACTTGGGGTAGTTCCGCTTCCAGTGACCAGTACCTTTGGAGTAGAAACACTTAGTCTCGGGCTTAGGACCAGACTTGGGCTTCTTCATTTGAGCAGCAACTTGCTTGCTGTTCTTCTTGAAGTTCCCCTTCTTCCCTCTGCCCTTTTCTTGAAACTAGTGGTCTTGTCTACCATCAACACTTGATGTTTTTCTCGATTTTTACCTTCGTCAATTTCCGCAATACGAAGAGCTTGGGAATCGTTTCCGTTATCCCTTGCATATCATAGTTCATCACGAAGTTCTACTAACTTGGTGATGGTGACTAGAGAATTCTGTCAATCACTATCTTATCTGGAAGATTAACTCCCACTTGATTCAAGCGATTGTAGTACTCAGACAATCTGAGCACATGCTCACTAGTTGAGCGATTCTCCTCCATCTTTTAGATATAGAACTTGTTGGAGACTTCATATATCTCAACTCGGGTATTTGCTTGAAATATTAACTTCAACTCCTGAAACATCTCATATGCTCCATGACGTTCAAAAAGTCTTTGAAGTCCCGATTCTAAGCCATTAAGCATGGTGCACTAAACTATCAAGTAGTCATCATATTGAGCTAGCTAAACGTTCATAACGTCTGCATCTGCTCCTGCAATAGGTCCGTCACCTAGCGGTGCATCAAGGACATAATTCTTTTGTGCAGCAATGAGGATAAACCTCAGATCACGGATCCAATCCGCATCATTGCTACTAACATTTTTCAACACAATTTTCTCTAGGAACATATCAAAATAAACACATGAAAGCAACAACGCGAGCTATTGATCTACAACATAATTTGCAAAATACTACCATGACAAAGTTCATGATAAATTTAAAGTTCAATTAATCATATTACTTAAGAACTCCCACTTAGAAAGACATCCCTCTAATCTTCTAAGTGATCACGTGATCCAAATCAACTAAACCATGTCCGATCATCACGTGAGATGGAGTAGTTTCAATGGTGAACATCACTATGTTGATCATATCTACTATATGATTCACGCTCGACCTTTCGGTCTCCGTGTTCCGAGGCCATATCTGTATATGCTTGGCTCGTCAAGTATAACCTGAGTATTCCGCGTGTGAAACTGTTTTGCACCCGTTGTATTTGAACGTAGAGACTATCACACTCGATCATCACGTGGTGTCTCAGCATGAAGAACTTTCGCAACGGTGCATACTCAGGGAGAACACTTCTTGATAATTAGTGAGAGATCATCTTAAAATGCTACCGTCAATAAAAGCAATACAAGATGCATAAAAGATAAACATCACATGCAATCAATATAAGTGATATGATATGGCCATCATCATCTTGTGCTTGTGATCTCCATCTTCGAAGCACCGTCGCGATCACCATCGTCACCGGCGTGACACCTTGATCTCCATCGTAGCATCGTTGTCGTCTCGCCAATCTTATGCTTCCACGACTATCGCTACCGCTTAGTGATAAAGTAAAGCATTACAGCGCGATTGCATTGCATACAATAAAGCGACAACCATATGGCTCCTGCCAGTTGCCGATAACTCGGTTACAAAACATGATCATCTCATACAATAAAATTTAGCATCATGTCTTGACCATATCACATCACAACATGCCCTGCAAAAACAAGTTAGACGTCCTCTACTTTGTTGTTGCAAGTTTTACGTCGCTGCTACGGGCTTAAGCAAGAACCAATCTTACCTACGCATCAAAACCACAACGATAGTTTGTCAAGTTGGTGCTGTTTTAACCTTCGCAAGGACCGGGCGTAGCCACACTCGGTTCAACTAAAGTTGGAGAAACTGTCACCCGCTAGCCACCTTTGTGCAAAGCACGTCGGGAGAACCGGTCTCGCGTAAGCGTACGAGTAATGTCGGTCCGGGCCGCTTCGTCCAACAATACCGCCGAACCAAAGTATGACATGCTGGTAAGCAGTATGACTTATATCACCCACAACTCACTTGTGTTCTACTCGTGCAAATAACATCAACACATAAAACCTAGGATCGGATGCCACTGTTGGGGAACGTGGTAATTTCAAAAAAAATTCCTACGCACACGCAAGATCATGGTGATGCATAGCAACGAGAGGGGAGAGTGTGATCTACGTACCCTTGTAGACCGACAACGGAAGCGTTAGCACAACGCGGTTGATGTAGTCGTACGTCTTCACGGCCCGACCGATCAAGTACCGAAACTACGGCACCTCCGAGTTCTAGCACACGTTCAGCTCGATGACGATCCCCGGACTCCGATCCAGCAAAGTGTCGGGGAAGAGTTCCGTCAGCACGACGGCGTGGTGACGATCTTGATGTACTACCGTCGCAGGGCTTCGCCTAAGCACCGCTACAATATTATCGAGTACTATGGTGGAAGGGGGCACCGCACACGGTTAAGAATATGATCACACGGATCAACTTGTGTCTAGAGGTGCCCCCCTGCCCCCGTATATAAAGGAGCAAGGGAGGAGGGGGCCGGCCCTAGGAGGGGCCGCGCCAAGTGTGGAGTCCTAGTAGGATTCCACCTCCCATATGGAATAGGAAAAGAGGAAGGGAAAAGGAGAAGGAAGGAAGGGGGCGCCCCCCTTCCCTAGTCCAATTCGGACCAGACCAAGGGGAGGGGTGCGGCCATCCTTGAGGCCCTTTTTCTTCTTTCCCGTATGGCCCAATAAGGCCCAATACGTATTCCCGTAACTCTCCGGTACTCCGAAAAATACCCGAATAACTCGGAACCTTTCCGATGTCCGAATATAGTCGTCCAATATATCGATTTTTACGTCTCGACCATTTCAGGACTCCTCTTCATGTCCCCGATCTCATCCGGGACTCCGAACTCCTTCAGTACATCAAAACTCATAAACTCATAATATGACTGTCATCGAAACCTTAAGCGTGCGGACCCTACGGGTTCGAGAACAATGTAGACATGACCGAGACACATCTCCAGTCAATAACCAATAGCGGAACCTGGATGCTCATATTGGCTTCCACATATTCTACGAAGATCTTTATCGGTCAGACCGCATAAAAACATACGTTGTTCCCTTTGTCATCGGTATGTTACTTTCCCGAGATTCGATCATCGGTATCTTAATACCTAGTTCAATCTCGTTACCGGCAAGTCTCTTTACTCATTCCGTAATACATCATCTCACAACTAACTCATTAGTTGCAATGCTTGCAAGGCTTATGTGATGTGCATTACCGAGAGGGCCCAGAGATACCTCTCCGACAATCGGAGTGACAAATCCTAATCTCGAAATACGCCAACCCAACATGTACCTTTGGAGACACCTGTAGAGCTCCTTTATAATCACCCAGTTACGTTGTGACGTTTGGTAGCACACAAAGTGTTCCTCTGGCAAACGGGAGTTGCATAATCTCATAGTCATAGGAACATGTATAAGTCATGAAGAAAGCAATAGCAACATACTAAACGATCGGGTGCTAAGCTAATGGAATGGGTTATGTCAATCACATCATTCTTCTAATGATGTGATCCCGTTAATCAAATAACAACTCTTTTGTTCATGGTTAGGAAACATAACCATCTTCGATTAACGAGCTAGTCAAGTAGAGGCATACTAGTGACACTCTGTTTGTCTGTGTATTCACACATGTATTATGTTTCCGGTTAATACAATTCTAGCATGAATAATAAACATTTATCATGATATAAGGAAATAAATAATAACTTTATTATTGCCTCTAGGGCATATTTCCTTCAGTAATAAGTAGATGATGGGTTGCTAAAGTGACAGAAGCTTAAACCCTAGTTTATGTGTTGCTTCGTAAGGGGCTGATTTGGATCCATATGTTTCATGCTATGGTTAGGTTTACCTTAATACTTTTGTTGTAGTTGCGGATGCTTGCAATAGAGGTTAATCATAAGTGGGATGCTTTTCCAAGTAAGGGCAGTACCCAAGCACCGCTCCACCCACATACCAAATTATCAAAGCACCGAACGTGAATCATATGATCGTGATGAAACCTAGCTTGACGATAATTCTCATGTGTCCTCGAGAGCGCTTTTCTCTATATAAGAATTTGTCTAGGCTTGTCCTTTGCTACAAAAAGGATTGGGCCACCTTGCTGCACTTTATTTACTTCTGTTACTTGTTGCTTGTTACAAATTATCTTATCACAAAACTATCTGTTACCTATAATTTTAGTGCTTGCAGAGAATAGCTTGCTGAAAACCGCTTATCATTTCCTTCTGCTCCTCGTTGAGTTTGACACTCTTACTTATCGAAAGGACTACGATAGATCCCTATACTTGTGGGTCATCATGACTATAACTTGCAATAACGGATCAAGAACACAAATATATTCATGAAAACATAATAGGTTCAGATCTGAAATCATGGCACTTGGGCCCTTGTGACAAGCATTAAGCATAGCAAAGTCATAGCAACATCAATCTCAGAACATAGTGGATACTAGGGATCAAACCCTAACAAAACTAACTCGATTACATGATAAATCTTATCCAACCCATCACTGTCCAGCAAGCCTACGATGGAATTACTCATGCACGGTGGTGAGCATCATGAAATTGGTGATGGAGGAAGGTTGATGATGACGATGGCGACGGATTCCCCTTTCTGGAGCCCCGAACGGACTCCAGACCAGCCCTCCCGAGAGAGATTAGGCTTGGCGGCAGCTTCGTATCGTAAAACGCGATGAATCCTTCTCTTGTATTTTTTTCTCCCGGAAAGTGAATATATGGAGTCAAGATGGACGTTGGTGGAGCATCAGGGGGGCACGAGGCAAGGGGCACGCCCAGGGGGGTAGGCGTGCCCCCACCCTCGTGGACAGGGTGTGGGCCCCCTGACGTGGATTCTTCTTCCTGTATTTTTTATATATTCCAAAAATAATCTCCATTGATTTTCAGGTCATTCCGAGAACTTTTATTTCTGCACAAAAATAACACCATGGCAATTCTGCTAAAAACAGCGTCAGTCCGGGTTAGTTACATTCAAATCATGCAAGTTAGAGTCCAAAACAAGGGCAGAAGTGTTTGGAAAAGTAGATACGACGGAGACGTATCAACTCCCGCAAGCTTAAACCTTTGCTTATCCTCAAGCAATTCAGTTGATAAACTGAAAGTGATAAAGAAAAACTTTTACAAACTCTTTTGCTCTTGTTGTTGTAAATATGTAAAGCCAGCATTCAAGTTTTCAGCAAAGATTCTGAACTAACCATATTCACAATAACATTTAGGTCTCATGTTTACTCATAACAATGGCATAATCAACTAGCGAGCAATAATAATAAATCTCGGATGACAACACTTTCTCAAAACAATCATAATATTATATAACAAGATGGTATCTCGCTAGCCCTTTCTGAGACCGCTAAACATAAATGCAGAGCACCCTTAAACATCAAGGACTGACTAGACATTGTAGTTCATGGTAAAAGAGATCCATTCAAGTCATACTCAATGTAAACTAACAGTAATACATGCAAATGACAGCGGTGCTCTCCAACTGGTGCTTTTTAATAAGAGGATGATGACTCAGCATAAAAGTAAATAGATAGGCCCATCGTAGAGGGAAGCAGGGATTTGTAGAGGTGCCAGAGCTCGATTTTGAAATAGAGATGAATAATATTTTGAGTGGTATACTTTCATTGTCAACATAACAACCGAGAGATCTCGATATCTTCCATGCTACACACATTATAGGCGGTTCCCAAGCAGAATGGTAAAGTTTATACTCCCCCATCACCAACAAGCATCAATCCATGGCTTGCCCGAAACAACGGGTGCCTCCAACTAACAACAATCTTGGGGGAGTTTTGTTTGCAATTATTTTGATTTGATTTGAGCATGGGACTGGGCATCCCGGTGACCAGCCATTTTTTCATGAGTGAGGAGCGGAGTCCACTCCTCTTGAGAATAACCCACCTAGCATGGAAGATACAAACAACCCTAGTTGATACATGAGCTATTCGAGCATACAAAACATAATGTTTATTTGAAGGTTTAGAGTTTGGCACATACAAATTTACTTGGAACAGCAGGTAGATACCATATATAGGAAGGTATGGTAGACTCATATGGAATAACTTTGGGGTTTATGGAATTGGATGCACAAGCAGTATTCTCGCTTAGTACATGTGAAGGCTAGAAAGAGACTGGGAAGCGACCAGCTAGAGAGCGACAACAGTCATGAACATGCATTAAAATTCATCAACACCGAATGCAAGCATGAGTAGGATATAATTCACCATGAACATAAATATCGTAGAGGCTATGTTGATTTTATTTCAACTACATGCGTGAACATGTGCCAAGTCAAGCCACTCGAATCGTTCAAAAGAGGATACCACCCTATCATACCACATCACAACCATTTTAATAGCATGCTGGCACGCAAGGTAAACCATTATAAACTCCTAGCACATTAAGCATGGCATAAGCAACTATAATCCCTAATTGTCATTGCAAACATGTTTCATTCATAATAGGCTGAATCAGGAATGATGGACTAATCATATTTACAAAAACAAGAGAGGTCGAGTTCATGCTAGCTTTTCTCATCTCAATCAGTTCATCATATATCGTCATTATTGCCTTTCACTTGCACGACCAAATGGTGTGGATAATAATAATAGTGCACGTGCATTGGACTAAGCTAGAATCTACAAGCATTCAATTCAAGGGAGAAGAAAGGTAATATGGGCTCTTTGTTAGATCAACAATAATGCATATAAGATCCACTCAACAATTTCATTAAGGTCTTCTCCTCTCGACCCCCAAAGAACAAGAAAATAAATAAAACTATTTACACGGGAAAGCTCCCAACAAGCAAAAGAAGAACGAGAAATCTTTTTGTGTTTTCTTTTTAATTACTACTACTACAGGCATGGAAAGTAAATTAGCTAAAAGCTACAACTAATTTTTTTGGTTTTTATTAAGGTTTTTCAAACACACAAGAAGAAGGCTTAAAAAGAAATTAAACTAGCATGGATGATACAATGAAAAAGTATGAGCACTGACAATTGGCATGAGTGTGTGAACATGAATGTAATGTTAGTGAGAGATACGTACTCCCCCAAGCTTAGGCTTTTGGCCTAAGTTGGTCTATGCCCATGGATCAAAGTTGTAGCTAGGGGCGTACTAAGGGGCAGCGGCAATTGCCTGATGAGCTGCAGCTTGGAGGCGAGCTGCCTCCATCCTCCTCTCATACTCGTTCGCCTCCTCCCTGGTTATAACATATCTCCCGATTGCCTGAAAGTCAAAGAAAGTAGGAGTAGGGAGAGCGACGTGATAGGTGCATCGTCTGTCAAAGATTAGTCGGTATTGGAGGAACTGATCGTTCCTCTCAACAAACTGACGACGAACCATGGCATTATAATCTAAATAAGCAGGAGGCAACTTAATATCATCTCCGCGTATGGGTATCTCAAGAAAATCAGCTAAACGGGTTGCATAAATTCCACCAAAGAAATCTCCATCAATACTATTATTATGCAACCTACGTGCAACAATGGCCCCAAAGTTATGTTGTCTATCTTCTAGTACAGCACTCTTGAGAACACTAAGATCAGGGACACACATGTGACATGCCTCATCCTTACCGTTAATGCATCTACCTATGAAGAGAGAAAAATAATGTATGGCGGGAAAATGAATGCTCCCTATGGTAGCTTGCGTGATTTCCCTAGATTCCCCCACAGTTATACTAGTAAGAAAGTCTTTATATTCAGATTTGCGAGGTTCACTAACATTACCCCATTGTGGGAGTTTACAAGCAGTATTAAAATCTTCTAAGTCCATGGTATAAGATTTATCATAAAGATCAAATAGGACAGTTTGAGAATTGCGTGATGATATAAATTTAAACCTTCTCACAAATGAATCAGTTAAATAGAGGTACTGACGGCACTTATCCCCCACAAAACTCTCAATATCGGTGTTACGCACATAAGCTTCAAATTCCTCCTTAATTCCTGCCCAAACCATGAAGTCCTCTGACGGCCATTCACAAGGCCGCACTTGAGCATCTCTTGGTAGTTCATTGTCCGGCTTGCGTATTGCGGGCCTGGGTCGCTTCCTTGAGGAACCACCTTGGTACATTTTCCTAAACATATTTCTTGCGCTGAATTTTTTCTGAAATTTTTAGTTACTCAAAAATAAAAGTGAACCAAACTCAACAACATTGATAGCAACTACTCCTACAGGTGCCTAGAGGCTATATCATGCATTAAAACTACTTTTGACCACATAAATTTGACACGCAAGCTCAAGAACAGGGTCACCTAAGCAGCAAAAATTTGCAATGAATAAAGCACTAGAACAAAAACTAATTGGACCATTGGAGGAGTCACATACCGAAGAACAATCCCCCAAAGCAGTTTTGTGAATGGAGCTTTGAGCAAGGAGATCAAAAATGGCAGCAAAATGAGCAAGAACTCGGGTTTGAGATGGTGGATGATTTTTTCTAGAGCAAGACAAAGTGTGTGGGTGCAAGGATAAGTGGAGGGGGCCCATGTGGGGTCCATGAGGCAGGGGGCGCGCCCAGGGGGTGGGCGTGCCCTCCACCCTCGTGGGCACGTGGCTGCTTCCCCTACTGTGTTTTCAGTTCCTAAAATCCTCAAATATTCTGGGAAAAATCATATTTCATTTTCGGGGCATTTGGAGAACTTTTATTTTCGGGGTATTTTTTAATGCATGGATAATCCAGAAATCAGACAGAAAATACTATTTTTTCTTTATTTAATATAAATAACAGAAAGTAAAAAGAGAGTATAGAGAGTTGTGTTTTCTAAATTCATCCATCTCATGCTCATCAAAAGGAATCCACTAACAAGGTTGATCAAGTCTTGTTAACAAACTCATTTCGAATAACATGAAACCGGAGAATTTTCGAATAACACTAGGTTACCTCAACGGGCATATGCACATCCCCAACAATAAGAATATCATATTTCTTCTTGACAGTAGGAAGAGAAAATTCAAAACCTCCAATAGTGATAGTTGAAATTTTTTCCAATAGAATTGATACTGTGGACTTGAGGTCATTTCCTCGGAAAATGTACTGTATGCTCTTACCATTAACATGAAGAGTGACATTGATTTTGTTGCAATCAATAACAGCCCCCTACAGTATTCAAAAAGGGTCTACCAAGGATAATCGACATACTATCGTCCTCGGGAATATCAAGAATAACAAAGTCCATTAAAATAGTAATGTTTGCAACCACAACAGGCACATCCTCACAAATACCGACTAGCATAGCAGTTGATTTATCAGCCATTTGCAAAGATATTTCAGTAGGTGTCAACTTATTCCAATCAAGTCTACGATATAAAGAGAGAGGCATAACACTAACACCGGCTCCAAGATCACATAAAGCAGTTTTAACATAGTTTCTTTTAATGGAGCATGGTATAGTTGGTACTCCTGGATCTCCAAGTTTCTTTGGTATTCCACCCCTAAAAGTGTAATTAGCAAGCATCATGGAAATTTCAGCTTCCGGTATCTTTCTTTTATTAGTAACAATATCCTTCATGTATTTAGCATAAGGAGCAAGGAGGCCACGAGGCAGGGAGGCGCGCCTGCCCCCTGGGCGCGCCCCCACCCTCGTGGGCCCCTCACAGCTCCACCGACCTACTTATTCCTCCTATATATATCCATATACCCCCAAAACATCCAGGAGCACTACGAAACCCTATTTCCACCGCCGCAACCTTCTGTACCCAAGAGATCCCATCTTGGGGCCTTTTCCGGAGCTCCGCGGAAGGGGAAATCGATCATGGAGGGCTTCTACATCAACACCATAGCCTCTCCGATGATGTGTGAGTAGTTTAACTCAGACCTTTGGGTCCATAGTTATTAGCTATATGGCTTCTTCTCTCTCTTTGGATCTCAATACAAAGTTCTCCTCGATCTTCTTGGAGATCTATTCGATGTAATTCTTTTTGCGGTGTGCTTGTCGAGATCCGATGAATTGTGGGTTTATGATCAAGATTATCTATGAACAATATTTGATTCTTCTTTGAAATCTTTTATGTATGATTTGTTATCTTTGCAAGTCTCTTCGAATTATCAGTTTGGTTTGGCCTACTAGATTGATCTTTCTTGCAATGGGAGAAGTTGTCGGATTTCGGGTTCCGGCAGACCCTTGAGGTTCGAACACTGGGGTGCCCGCGGAGATTTCGCCTCCTACCTACCTGCACCCCTCCGCCATGCTAGGATCTAAAACTAAGGAAAGAACAACACAAGAGACACATGGTTTATACTGGTTCGGGCCACCGTTGTGGTGTAATACCCTACTCCAGTGTGTGGTGTGGTGGATTGCCTCTTGGGCTGATGATGATGAACAATACAAGGAAGAACAGCCTCGCGAGGGTCTGTTCTTGGCTGGGGAGATGAACTGCTCAGTGGAGTTCAGTCACCTTTCTCTCTCTCTCTCTCTCTCTCTGCTTCCCACCAACCGACCCCTTGCTATGTGGGTGGCTGGTCCTATTTGTAGAGGCCCTGGTCCTCTTCCCAAATATCGAGTGGGAAGGGAGCCAACAATGGCGGGCTAATTTGAAGGGGGATAGCAAGTATCAGCTATCCTGACAAAAGTAGTCTTCGTCTGCGCAAAGCTCTGGTGATGACGTCGTCTTGGGCTCCACGGTGACCTCCGTATCGTAGTCCTCCTGGTCTTGGTCTCGGTGCATCGAAATGGCAACCTTTGCCTGATGCCTCGGTACTCCGCGGCTGCGCTTGCCCCCTTTGCACCAAAGAGGAAAGGAGGATGCTACGCGGGCTGGCACCCGCCTGGCGCCCCCAGTCGTCATGGCTTGCGTCACGGGCACCTCATGAGGTACCCCGCCTTGATCTCTCTGCCTCCTCGTGAGCCAGCCTGATGAGGCCGTGCCTGAGGAAGCTCCGCGTCGCCCGCCCCGCGAGGCTTGGCCCCTCGCGAGGGTCTTGGGTTTGTGTTGGCGAAGATGGGCCGCACTGGGCTCCCTTTTGGGCCCCGCCGCAGGCCGCAGGTAGGCAAGTCTGGGGACCCTCATTCCCAGAACGCTGACAGTAGCCCCCGGGCCCAAGGCGCGCCCGGACTTGGCCATGCTGGGAGCCGAAAGGGCAAGAGCGAAGCGCCGCGGGCCCTAACAGCCTGCGGCCTTGGGCGCCGCGTGGCAGTTGATTGGACGTGGGTGTCTCCACTTCCCCACGACGCCTCGGCAACTGCACGGATGGGAAAAGTCCCTGCATGCAAAAACGGGTCATGATTACCTGTGATCGTGGAGGTCGGCGGTTGGCCTTCGCCGGCCATAAGTACGGAATGATGCGCGCCCTTCCAGTCCATCCCTCCTTGCTTCTCCTTCTTCCCGATCCTTGCTCCGTCTTGCCGCGATGGCTCCGATCCGCCGGTTCTCGACAGCAGAGAAGGGAAAGGCTCACCGAGAGGGGCCAAACCCACTCCCGCCGAAGAAACGGCTCATCCCCCGTGGCCCGGATGAGGGGGCCCTTCAGGTGGTGTCGAGGCCTTTGTGCGAGCGGGTGCCGCCGAGGTTCCCGCTTCCATTGTACGCCCACGTTGAGGGCCCCGGAGGAGCTGATGCTGACCGCCACAGGCGGCGCCGGCGCCGGCACCGACGGGTCACGAAGGTGTGGGTCGTCCCCCCTGGGGTCCACACTGAGGGATCCTCCCAAGAGTTCGTGCTCCACGTCGCCATTCCTCTTCAGTCTTGGATCCGCCTGCCTCCCTTCTTCGCCTCCATCATCCCGCGGGGGAGCCCCTGGAGCTCTGGCTGCAGCACGCCGACTGCAGCACCCTCGCGACCGAGGCAGAGGTCGCGGTCGTCGCCTCGAGTGAGGTCTACATGACTCGGGGCTGGAGGGAGATCGCCCGGGTTTGCAGGACAAGGGGAGTCTTCGCAATCCACTTGGATTACGACATTGCTTCGGTGATGCTCTTCAAGGTCTTCGATGCGAGCGGGCGCCGGCTGGAGTGCTGCCTCAGGGAAGGTGGCCAGGGCCCTGCTGCGACGAGGACTGGGCTCGCCACCCGCTCCCTTGGAGGCTCCTCAGGCGGTGGATACGCCGGAGGTTCCAGCGACTCCAGCGAGTTCTTCGCGACTCCAGAGACGAGCGATGACAGCTACGAGCCCCCGAGCCGGCGCCGCTCCTGGAGCAGGGCGGGCTCGTCAGGCCGCCGCCGACTCTGATCTGGATGGGGTTGGCGTCGGTGCTTGACGGCCCACTGTTGGTGATGGCGTCTTTTGCAGGGACGCGCGTAGTTTGTGTCCCTTTAGGATCCGTTCCCTGCGAGGAATCAAAAACGCGTCCCGTAGGGGCTTGTAAGGTGCATGTGATCCTGTCTTGTATATATAACCCTTGTCGTAGAATTGCGCGAGTTGCTCATTCCATCTTAGCTCAGTCCTCCCTTTCGAACCTCACGAGGGCTTGGTGCTCTGCGCCGACAGGTCCCAGTACCAAGGCGGCTTCAGCCGTCGCTGGTATGCCAGGTCGTGATGTCGTGGTCAAGGCCAGGAGGTGAGCGACCCGGAGTCCGGTAAGAGCCCCTGAGTCGCGATGCTCAGGAGGTCCCCTTTGGCTCCCAAGTAGCCGTCGTTCGGTGAGAAAGGAGAGCGGCGTCGCTAACATGGGATAGCATTAGGTGCGGGGATGGTGCCACGATAGCTGGCGCTTCCGGGCGATGACTTATCTCGAGGATCAGGGGCCGCTCTCTTGTGTGTCGCCGGGTCCATGCATCGGCAGGCGCGAGGTTGCTTAGCAAGGTCCTCGTGTGTCTCTCCCCTCTCGCTTTTGCTCCCCTTTCTGCTCTACGTCCTCGGGTCCTGGCCCTCGAGCGAGTCTCAGTCGTCGCTGGTATGCCAGGTCGCGATGCCGTGGTCAAGGCCAGATGGTGAGGGCTGGAGAGCCAGTAGGAGCCCTGAGTCGCGATGCTCAGGCACCCCCCCTTTAACGTGCAAGCAGTTCGCGTGAACGAGAGCGAAGGAGACACCGCAAGGGCCTCGCCTGACGCATCTCCTTCGGGAGGTCCTGCAGGTCCATCATAGAAAAAGCAAAGGGTTGCCATGACAATTGACGGTCAGCCGTGGGTTGCTTCTGAGGGGTAGTGAGGCACTGAAGGCTTGACGAGGTGATGCTATGCGGGGCTGCCGCGGCCAGATCTCAGCCATCCAGGTTTGTCGGTGTTGCAGGGACGGACCCATGCGCAAGCATCGTGCCGTTTGGGAGCAGCTCCGTTAGTTGGCGTCAGCTGAGCAGGCAACTGGGTAAAACACATTAGCCGCGAAGGAGTGGATTCGTTCAAATAGATGCTGGGAATGCGGAGATCACTGGGTCAGGCCCAAGCTACTTGGGGGTGATGCAGCCCGAGGGGCGCCCCCAACAAGGTAAGCTAACGACATGGAATAAAAAGGGATACACGCCGCAGGGACGGACCCACGCGGCCTGGGAATGATGCAGCCGTGGGGGCGCTCCCAGTTGGAAGTGAAACTAGAAAGATGTCACCTGATGATGTTGAGACGAAGGAGCATTGATGTAGCAGACTCGGTGGGATGCGGAAGCTGATCCTCATGAGCCCCCAGGCCCAGGGGCCTCGGGAGGCTCCGGAGGTGCTGGCGGCTCCTCGCGGACCATCTCCATCTCCGCCAGGGCTGCGAAACGCCTGGCCTCTCGTGCCTCCGTGGTGCCCCTCATGAGGCGCTGGTACATGTCAGCCGCGCTTGGCAAGCCATAAGGCATGCGAACGTAGCTGTGGGGTGGACCTCCGCAGCGCCCCACTCGCGAGGGCCAGAGGCGCTCCCAAGAGGCGACTCGGTTGAGCCCTGGTATGTCGATGCAGACGCATAGCCCACCATCCTCGCCTGGATGGGGAGCCACTGCTGGCAGGCGACGGCCACCTTTCATGACTCTTGACTCCTGTAGCTCCTGAATGGCCTTGCAGACGAACTCCTGAGGGTCTGGATCTCCTTGCCTTGCTTCTTCTTGAGGGAAACGTGCTTCAAAACATGCCTCCATGTGGTGCCCAAGCACCTCCCTCATGACCCTAGCTAGGTCGGTGGCCCTCCAGGGGAGAGCCCCCGAGCCCTGCCTGAGGAGGGCGCCAGGTGCGCTTTCCTATGCGATGGAGGGAGGTTCCCCCTGGGCAGGCGCGGGCTCAGAGGGGCCTGCCTCCTGAGTGGTCGGGCCGGACGATGTCTTCTTCTTCTTGGGGCGGTCTCGGGAGGCCTCCTGCTTCCACGATCCGGGTCTTCCAGTGACGCGGCCTGGAAGGCTTGTTCCAGGGAACACACCACGTCCTTCTCTTCACAGGGCACCGTGATGACTCCGCCGCTTCCTGGCATTTTGAGGACGTTGTAGCCGTGGTGAGTTACGACCATGAACTTGGCCAGCGCTGGGTACCCAAGGATGGCGTTGTACGGTAGGCGAATGTGGGCGACGTCGAAGTCGATGAGCTCGGTGTGGTAGTTGTCGCATGCCCCGAAGGTGACAGGGAGGCGGACCTGCCCAATCGGGACCGTGGAGCCGTCGGTGATACCGGAGAAAGGCTTGGTTGGCTGAAGCTGGCTGTAGGGCACTTGAAGGTTGTTGAATGTCTCCACGGATAGGACGTTGAGCCCTGCCCCGCCATCGATGAGGGTCTTGGTGACCACCATGTTGCTGATGATCGGGGAGTAAAGCATCGGGAGAACTCCGGCTGTAGCCGCACACTTGAGCTGATTTGTTGAGCTGAACATGATGGCGCACGCTGACCACCTGAGAGGGCGCGTGGCTTCGAGCCTGGGGAGGACTGCGTTCACTTCGCGGGGGAACTGCTTGAAGATGCGCTGAGAGGCGGGGGCTTGTGCTCCACCCAAGATGCAGGCGATCGCGCGCGGCTCCTGGAAGCCCCCAGCCTCCTCGTCCTGGTGGCGGTCCTCGTTTCTCCTTAGCTGCGGCGGCAGCGGTGGGAGGCCTGCGTTGCCTTACGGGCAATCCTTGCGAGGCTGATCCCTCCAGTCTCCCTCGCGAGGCTGATCCCTCCATCCTCTCTCGCGAGGCAGGTCTTGCCAGCGATCCTCGCGCGGTTGGTCGCGCCACCCTTGGCGCGGGCCACGGTCTTCCCAGCGTCCTGCGTTCCTTCCTCCTCCTCGACCGTAGCCCCGGTCACCGCGGTTGGGGCGACGGCCGATCCTTCCTTCTCGCACAGCTCGGAGTTCTTGACATTCGTTGGTGTTGTGGGTGTGGAGGTCGTGGTACACACAGTACTGGCTGCCCTTGGAAGGTTCGGGCTGATCTCTGCGCCGCTTGGTGTCTGGTTCTGCCACGAGCACGGCAACCCCCTTGCGCTTCACATCCTTGGCCTTGAGTTTCTTCTCTTCTGGGTCTGCGGCAGGCAGCTCGAGGAGGGAGAGACGCCCTTCCTCAACCCTGGCGCACTTGTTTGCCAAGTTGAACAACTCCAAGGAAGTGCACAGGTCTTCATGCATCGCCAGATCCTCCTTCATCTTGACGTCGCGCACGCCGTCGGAGAAGGCCGAGATGATGGCCTCCTCAGTCGCCTTGGGATTCTTGAGGCGTGCGTTGTTGAAGCGCTGGATGTACTTCTGCAGGGTCCCCCCGGGTTGTTGCTTGATGCGGCGCATGTCGCTCACGGCAGGTGGCTGGTCGCGAGTGCCTTGGAAGTTGGCGATGAAGCGGGTGCGCATCTCATCCCAGGAGGAGATTGTGCCTGGAGCCAGGTTCAGGAGCCAGGTGCTGGCCCCGTCCTTGAGTGCCATGGGGAACCAGTTCGCCATGACCTTCTCGTCTCCGTTGGCAGCTTCGATGCCCAGCTCGTAGAGCTGGAGGAACTCTGCAGGGTCAACCGTGCCGTCGTAGCGAGGAGGCAAGTCTGGCTTGAACTTGCCGGGCCACACGACGCTGCGTAGTTCTGTGGTGAAGGCGCAGCAGCCTGCTGTGGCCATGGGTGGCCTTGTGTGACGGGGAGCTTGGTCTTGGATGTCCCCACGCGCTACAGCTAGGAGCAGTGCAGGGTCTTGACGCGCGGGAGCAGGAGCATGGTCGTGACGTGCTGGAGCAGGGAGCGCCCGGGCAGCTTCTTGCGGGCGAGGGACTTCTCGACAGCTCTGCTCTTGCCGCGCTGGTGCCTGACAGAGCGGGTTCCGCCCAGGGGCCACGCGCCTTGGATCCATGGTGTCTTCTTGAGGAGGAGGAGGCCGGGGCGCCGCCGGAGCCTTGTCGCCCGCGCGGGGCGGGGTGCGGTGCAGCGGAACGGACGGCACAGGAGAGCCCCCTGCAGCGCGGACGAGCTCGGCGATGCGGTCGAGCCATTCTTCGTAGACGTCGTCGACGGGACGGTAGCACAGGAGCTCATTTGCCGCGATGAGTGCAGCCCGAGCCTCCATGGGCGCGCGAAGCGCGCGGGACGAAGATCCAGCCGGGGCGAGAGAGGGAGTTGCGGAGCAGCCGTCTTGCCGCACGGATGGATGCTGAGACGATGCTTGCCGCTCGTCCCCCGCCGGGCCGGTGGCGGCGTTGACGGCAGGTGACGGGGAACGGCGTGGATGCCCGCCGACAGGGGCCGTCTGGGCGACGCGGGAAGCGAGTGCGGCCCGGCGCTCTCGAGGGCCCGACGAGCGTCAGACATGGGCGTGATGGTCGGAGGAGAACGGGGTGGTGGAAGACGAATCCCGGCGCACCCCTACCTGGCGCGCCAAATGTCGGATTTCGGGTTCCGGCAGACCCTTGAGGTTCGAACAATGGGGTGCGCGCAGAGATTTTGCCTCCTACCTACCTGCACCCCTCCGCCATGCTAGGATCTAAAACTAAGGAAAGAACAACACAAGAGACATGAGGTTTATACTGGTTCGGGCCACCGTTGTGGTGTAATACCCTACTCTAGTGTGTGGTGTGGTGGATTGCCTCTTAGGCTGATGATAATGAACAATACAAGGAAGAACAGCCTCGCGAGGGTCTATTCTTGGCTGGGGCGATGAACTTCTCAGTGGAGTTCAGTCACCTTTCTCTCTCTCTCTCTCTGCTTCCCACCAACCGACCCCTTGCTATGTGGGTGGCTAGTCCTATTTATAGAGGCCCTGGTCCTCTTCCAAAATATCGAGCGGGAAGGGAGCCAACAATGGCGGGCTAATTTGAAGGGGGACAACAAGTATCAGCTATCCTGACAAAAGTAGTCTTCGCCTGCGCAAAGCTCTGGTGATGACGCCGTCTTGGGCTCCACGGTGACCTCCGTCTCGTAGTCCTCCTGGTCTTGGTCTCGTTGCACCGAAATGGCAACCTTTGCCTGATGCCTCGGTACTCCGCGGCTGCGCTTGCCCCCTTTGCACCAAAGAGGAAAGGAGGATGCTGCGCGGGTTGGCACCCGCCTGGCGCCCCCGGTCGTCATGGCTTGCGTCACGGGCACCTCGTGAGGTACCCCGCCTTGATCTCTCCGCCTCCTCGTGAGCCAGCCTGACGAGGCCGTGCCTGAGGAAGCTCCGCGTCGCCCGCCCCACGAGGCTTGGCCCCTCGCGAGGGTCTTGGGTTTGTGTTGGCGAAGATGGGCCGCACTGGGCTCCCTTTTGAGCCACGCCGCAGGCCGCAGGCAGGCAAGTCTGGGGACCCACGTTCCTAGAACGCTGACACAAGTGCTCAACTTTGGGTTCAATCTTGCGGTGTCCTTTCCCAGTGACAGCAGGGGCAGCAAGGCACGTATTGTATTGTTGCCATCGAGGATAAAAAGATGGGGTTTATATCATATTGCTTGAGTTTATCCCTCTACATCATGTCATCTTGCCTAATGCGTTACTCTGTTCTTATGAACTTAATACTTGATAACCCATAAGTATAGGGGATCGCAACATTTTTTGAGGGTAGTGTATTCAACCGAAATTTATTGATTCGACACAAGGGGAGCCAAAGAATATTCTCAAGTATTAGCAGCCGAGTTGTCAATTCAACCACACCTGGAAACTTAATATCTGCAGCAAAGTGTTTAGTAGCAAAGTAATATGATAGTAGTGGTAATGGTAGAAAAAGTAATATTTTTGGTTTTATAGTGATCGTAATAGTAGCAATGGAAAAGTAAATAAGCGAAGAACAATATATGAAAAAACTCGTAGGCAATGAATCTGTGATGGATAATTATGTCGGATGCGATCTTGCTGTAAAAAAACAGAAACTTTAGTGCTAACGAGATTTCCTGTCATTTTTTACTGGAGAGTGGGATTAGGTTGATTATTTTTGCAGATGATTAGTAGACAAATTCCTCACGTCCACCAATTTATTTAAGAATTTTTTGGGTTACAGAAGTATTCGAAACCTATAGATTACTACAGATTGTTCTGTTTTTGACAGATTCTGTTTTTCATGTGTTTTTTGCTTATTTTGATGAATCTATGGCTAGTATCGGAGGGTATGAACCATAAAGAAGTTGGAATACAGTAGGTTTAACACCAATATAAATAAATAATGAGTTCATTACAGTACCTTAAGTGGTTGTTTGTTTTCTTGTACTAATAGAGCTCATGAGATTTTCTGTTGAGTTTTGTGTTGTGAAGTTTTCAAGTTTTGGGTAAAGATTTGATGGATTATGGAATAAGGAGTGGCAAGAGCCTAAGCTTGGGGATGCCCAAGTCACCTCAAGGCAAAATTCAAGGACAACCAAAAGCCTAAGCTTGGGAGTGCCCCGGAAGGCATCCCCTCTTTCGTCTTCGTCCATCGGTAACTTTACTTGAGGCTATATTTTTATTCACCACATGATATGTGTTTTTCTTGGAGCGTATTGTATGATTTGAGTCTTTGATTTTTAGTTTACCACAATCATCCTTGCTGTAAACAAATTTTGGGAGAGACACACATGAATCGGAATTTATTAGAATACTCTATGTGCTTCACTTATGTCTTTTGAGCTAGATAATTTTGCCTAGTGCTTCACTTATATCTTTAAGAGCACGGTGGTGGTTTTATTTTATAGAAATTATTGATGTGTGAGTAGTTTAACTCAGACCTTTGGGTCCAGTGTTATTAGATATATGGCTTCTTCTCTCTCTTTGGATCTCAATACAAAGTTCTCCTCGATCTTCTTGGAGATCTATTCGATGTAATTCTTTTTGTGGTGCGCTTGTCGAGATCCGATGAGTTGTGGGTTTATGATCAAGATTATCTATGAACAATATTTGATTCTTCTTTGAAATGTTTTATGTATGATTTGTTATCTTTGCAAGTCTCTTCGAATTAACAGTTTGGTTTGGCCTACTAGATTGATCTTTCTTGCAATGGGAGAAGTGCTCAGCTTTGGGTTCAATCTTGAGGTGTCCTTTCCTAGTGACAGCAGGGGCAGCAAGGCACGTATTGTATTGTTGCCATCGAGGATAAAAAGATGGGGTTTATATCATATTGCTTGAGTTTATCCCTCTACATCATGTCATCTTGCCTAATGCTTTACTCTATTCTTATGAACTTAATACTCTAGATGCATGCGGGATAGTGGTCGATGTGTGGAGTAATAGTAGTAGATGTAGAATCATTTCGGTCTACTTGTCGCGGACGTGATGCCTATATACATGATCATGCCTAGATATTCTCATAATTATGCACTTTTCTATTAATTGCTCGATTGTAATTTGTTTACCCACCGTAATACTTATTCTATCTTGAGAGAGGCCACTAGTGAAACCTATGCCCCCCGGGTCTATTTTCCATCATATAAGGTTCCAATCTATTTTATTTTGCAATCTTTATTTTCTAATCTATATAATAAAAATACCAAAAATATTTATCTTATTATCTCTATCAGATCTCACTCTCGTAAGTGACCGTGAAGGGATTGACAACCCCTTTATCTCGTTGGTTGCGAGGTTCTTATTTGCCTGTGTAGGTGCGAGGTGACTTGCGTGTAGTCTCCTACTGGATTGATACCTTGGTTCTCAAAAACTGAGGGAAATACTTATGCTACTTTGCTGCATCACCCTTTCGTCTTCAAGGGAAAACCAACGCAGTGCTCAAGAGGTAGCACTGCCCGGAGCATGGCAGCGGCGACTAGCTTGCCCTTGGCGATGGCCGCGATGACGATGAGGGTGAGCATTACCTTGGCGACGGTTGTGCTACCTCCAGCAGTGGAAGCTCCTCCTTCGGTGAGAGCACCAGCGACGACAGCTACGACGAACCACCATGTCGCCAGGCTCGGATCGGGGAAGGCGACGAGCCGCCTCGCCGCCGCACCCCGATGAAGCAGGAGGAAGACTTGGACTAAGCTCGGGCGCCGCTAGAGCCTGGCCTAGAGAGCTGCTGTGGTTGTGCGGCCTGCTTTTGTTTTTTCTTTCTCCTGCATTTGAAAAAAGTAGTGGGCCTTGCTAGGGTGTGTAATGAACTATGGTGCTCGCGCCACCATTCTATGTTTGTTATTTTGATATTATGCCATGATACCCATGTTTCCACTAGGTGCGATTAGGGTACTTAGCTCAATGTGCTTGCGGTCGACTCTTGCGTCGTGAGGTGTGCCTTTCCAGGGGCATCTTCCGGAGCTTCCTTATTGAGGACCCGAGGGTCGTTGGGCCTCAAGAGATGTCATGTACTTGCAAGGTTAGAAAGCCTCATGAGGTGCCTCGTCCTACCTCGGACAAGCTCTTGAGCGTGGACTAGTTGTGGCTAGCGCGCCACGTCGCGATACCCGGGGGCACGGACTTAAGAGGACACGCATGTCCATGAGCTCGTTCGAGGGCGTCTTGCGAGGATTGAGGGCACCAAGCTGGGACGGCAAGGCGTCAGCGAGGTGTGGTCGCGGGCAAGCCCAGGCGCGCACACCGTATCTAGCCCCCGCGCCCGGGACGTGTGAGGAAGAGCGACGGGCAACTGCCGCTCCTCCTGAGACTCGGTTAGAAAAGCAAACAAAAACAGAAAGAGAGAAAAATTTGAACCCTGGCGAACGAAAAACGTGAAAGCTCGAAATTTCATTCAAGAAGTTTCAAACCAGCTACAGAAAGCAAGCAAAAGAACAGCCGCGTCCGGCACCTGGACTAGTCTTCTTGTCTTCCCACCAGCGTGGAGCATGGGGCCTCCACTAGGACGTGGGTGGGAGCTCTCGTGAGGCCCAGGGGCGGCGCTCAGGAGACTCCGGGGCATGTACAGCCCCAACTCATTATTACGTGAGAGTGTCACGAGCGGAGACCTGCATAGGCGTGGGGCCTTGCTTCATGGGTAGAACTTCCGGAGCTGCTGGATGTTCCAGGCGTTCTGGATGGGGATCCCGTCCTGTATCTCCAGGCGCGCGGCGCCAAGCCTGGAGACATGGGCAATCCTGAACGGGCCCTCCCACATGGGTGAGAGCTTATGCAGCCCTTCCCTAGAGAGCACCCGCCTCAGGACGAGATCACCCACCTCGAGCATCCTGGAGCGGACGCTGCGACAGTAGTACCACCGCAGCACCTGCTGGTACCTTGCTGCTTGGAGCGAGGCTTGGCGGTGGCGTTCCTCCCCCAGCATGAGGTCCATCCCCTGCGAGGCGTCTTGGCGTGCCTCATGAAAGGCCAAGACCCGTGCGGAGCGATGCCTGACCTCATGAGGGAGAACCGCTTCAGCTTCATAGATGAGGAAGAATGGAGTCTCGCCCGTTGGCTCGGTCGCGGTGGTGCGGATGGACCACAACACGCACTGGAGCTCATCGAGCCAGCCCCTGCCGCAGGCCTCGAGCTTCTTGTTGAAGGTCCTTGCCTTGAGGCCTCTTAGGACCTCTACGTTGGCGCACTCAGCCTGGCTGTACTCCAAGGGTGTGCCACCGAAGCATAGCATATCTGTGTTCCAAGGTTAGCACAATATGTTTTGAAAAGGTTGTTGGTGAACTACGAGCCATTGTCGGTGATGATGTGATTAGGGACCCCAAAACGGCTCACGAGGCCCTTGATGAACTTGACGGCCGAGCCGGACGGCATGGTGCGGACGACCTCTACCTCGGCCCACTTGGTGAACTTTTCGATGGCGATGTAGAGGTAGTGGTAGCCCCCGAGCGCTCGAGGGAACGGGCCCAGGATGTCCAACCCCCAGACCACGAACGCTCATGAGAGCGGGATGGTCTGGAGGCCCTGAGCGGGGTGGTGGATTTGCTTAGCATGGAATTGTTGGAAATATGCCCTAGAGGCAATAATAAAATGGTTATTATTATATTTCCTTGTTCATGATAATTGTCTATTATTCATGCTATAATTGTATTAACCGGAAACCATAATACATGTGTGAATGCATAGACCAGAACATGTCCCTGGTAAGCCTCTATTTGACTAGCTCGTTGATCAATAGATGGTCTTGGTTTCCTGACCATGGACATTGGATGTCGTTGATAACGGGATCACATCATTGGGATAATGACATGATGGATAAGACCCAATCCTAAGCATAGCAGAAGATCATGTAGTTCGTTTGCTAGAGCTTTTCTAATGTCACCTATCATTTCCTTAGACCATGAGATTGTGCAACTCCCGGATACCGTAGGAGTGCTTTGGGTGTATCAAACGTCACAACGTAACTGGGTAGCAATAAAGGTGCACTACAGGTATCTCCGAAAGTGTCTGTTGGGTTGGCATGAATCGAGATTGGGATTTGTCACTCCATATGACGGAGAGGTATCTCTTGGCCCACTCGGTAATGCATCATCATAATGAGCTCAATGTGACTAAGGAGTTAGTCATGGGATCATGCGTTACGGAACGAGTAAAGAGACTTGCCGGTAACGAGATTGAACGAGGTATGGGAATACTGACGATCGAATCTCGGGCAAGTAACATACCGATGGACAAATGGAATTGTATACGGGATTGATTGAATCCCTGACATCATGGTTCATCCGATGAGATCATCGTGGAACATGTGGGAGCCAATATGGGTATCCAGATCCCTCTATTGGTTATTGGTCAGAGAGGTGTCTCGGTCATGTCTGCATGGTTCCCGAACCCGTAGGTCTACACACTTCAGGTTCGGTGACGCTAGAGTTGTAATGGGAATAGTATGTGGTTACCGAAGGTTGTTCGGAGTCCCGGATGAGATCCTGGACGTGATGAGGAACTCCGGAATGGTTCGGAGGTGAAGATTCATATATTGGACGAAGGGTATTGGAGTCCGGAATTGTTCTGGGGGTACCGGGTGACGACCAGCGTGTCCGAAAGGGGTTTCGGAGGCCCCGGCAAGCGTTGGGGGGCCTTTTGGGCTAAGGGGAGGGGGAACATCAGCCCACTAAGGGGCTGAGCGCCCCTCCCACCCCATCTCATGTAACCTGAAGAGATGGGGGCGACTCCCCTAGGGAAGCCACCCCTCCCGGCTTGGGGGGCAAGTTTCCTAGGGGTGGGGGCGCCCAAACCCATCTAGGGTTTCCCCTGTGGCCGCTGCCCCTCCCCTAGGGAACCCTAGGACACCTCCTCCACCCCCTTACCCCTATATATAGTGAGGGAGAGAGAGGGCAGCCGCACCCTTCCCCTGGCGCATCCCCTCCCCCTCTCCTACACCTCCTCCTCCTCCTCCGTAGCGCTTGGCGAAGCCCTACCGGAGAACCACGAGCTCCATCACCACCACGCCGTCGTGTTGTCGGAGTTCTCCCTCAACTTCTCCTCTCCCCTTGCTGGATCAAGAAGGAGGATACGTCCCCGGGCTGTACATGTGTTGAACGCGGAGGTGCCGTCCGTTCGGCACTTGGATCGGATCTTCCGTGATTTGAATCGCCGCGAGTACGACTCCATCAACCGCGTTCTTGTAACGCTTCCGCTTAGTGATCTTCAAGGGTATGAAGATGCACTCGCTCTCTCTCATTGCTAGTATCTCCTAGATTGATCTTGGTGACACGTTGGAATTTTTTTGAATTATTGCTATGTTCCCCAACAGTGGCATCATGAGCTAGGTCTATGCGTAGATTCTATGCACGAGTAGAACACAAAGTAGTTGTGGGGGATGATTTGTTCAATTTGCTTACCGTTACTAGTCTTATCTTGATTCGGCGGCATTGTGGGATGAAGCGGCCCGGACCAACCTTACACGTACTCTTACGTGAGATAGGTTCCACCGACTGACATGCACTTGTTGCATAAGGTTGCTAGCGGGTGTTTGTCTCTCCCACTTTAGTCGGATCGGATTCGATGAAGAGGGTCCGTATGAAGGGTAAATAGCAATTGGCATATCACTGTTGTGGATTTTGCATAGGTAAAAACGTTCTTGCTAGAAACCCATAGCAGCCACGTAAAACATGCAACAACAATTAGAGGACATCTAACTTGTTTTTGCAGGGTATGCTATGTGATGTGATATGGCCAAAAGGATGTGATGAATGATATATGTGATGTATGAGATTGATCATGTTCTTGTAATAGGAATCACGACTTGCATGTCGATGAGTATGACAACCGGCATGAGCCATAGGAGTTGTCTTAATTTATTTATGACCTGCATGTCAATGAAAACGCCATGTAATTACTTTACTTTATTGCTAACCGTTAGCCATAGTAGTAGAAGTAATAGTTGGCGAGGCAACTTCATGAAGATACGATGATGGAGATCATGATGATGGAGATCATGATGATGGAGATCATGGTGTCATGCCGGTGACGATGGTGTTCATGCCACGCCTCGAAGATGGAGATCAAAGGCGCAAGATGATATTGGCCATATCATGTCACTTTATGATTTGCATGTGATGTTTGCCATGTTTACATCTTATTTGCTTAGAACGACGGTAGCATAAATAAGATGATCCCTCACTAAAATTTCAAGAAAGTGTTCCCCTAACTGTGCACCATTGCGAAGGCTCGTTGTTTCGAAGCACCACGTGATGATCGGGTGTGATAGATTCCAATGTTCCAATACAATGGCTGTAAGCCATATTTACACATGAAAAACACTTAGGTTGTCTTGACGAGCCTAGCATGTACAGACATGGCCTTGGAACACAAGAGACCGAAAGGTCGAACATGAGTCATATAGTAGATACGATCAACATGGAGATGTTCACCGTTGATGACTGGTCCGTCTCACGTGATGATCAGACACGGCCTAGTCGATTCGGATCATGTATCACTTAGACGACTAGAGGGATGTCTATCTGAGTGGGAGTTTATTGAATAATTTGATTAGATGAACTTAATTATCATGAACATAGTCTAAATTGTCTTTGCAAATTATGTTGTGGCTTAATAGCTCATGCTTTAGCTCTTTGTTTTAATACGTTCCTAGAGAAAGACTAAGTTGAAAGATATTGTAAGCAATTGTGCGGACTAGGGACGTAGTCTGAGGATTGTCCTCACTGCTACACAGAAGGCTTATGTCCTTGATGCACCGCTCGGTGTGCTAACCCCTATGGCGTTGTCTGTGGATGTTGTGAACATTTGGTAGACACGTTCTGATGAGTACCTGATAGTTTAGTGCGCCATGCTTTACGGCTTAGAGTCGGGGCTCCAAAAGCATTTTGAACGCCATAGAACATATGAGATGTTCGAAGAGCTGAAATTGGTATTTCAGGCTCATGCCCGTGTTGAGAGGTTGAGACCTCTGACAAGACCTTTGCCTACAAGATGGAGGAGAATAGCTCAGCCAGTCAGCATGTGCTCAGAATGTCTGGGTACTTCAATCACTTGAATCAAGTGGGAGTTAATCTTCCAGATAAGAGAGTGATTGACAAAAGTTCTCCAGTCGCTATCACCAAGCTACTAGAGTTTCATGATGAACTATAACATGCAAGGGAAGATAATCCCAGAGCTGTTCGTCGTGCTTAAGGCCGTAAAGGTAGAAATCAAGAAGGAGCATCAAGTGTTGACGGTTAACAAGAGCACTGGTTTCAAAGAAGGGAAAGGGCAAGAAGGGAAACTTCTTGAATGGCAAGCCAGTTGCCGCTCCAGTGAATAAACCCAAGAACCCTAACCCGAGACAAAGTGCTTCTATTAGGGGAACGGTCACTGGTAGCGGAACTGCCTCAAATACTTGGTAGATAAGAAGGCTGTCAACTTCAACAAAAGTATATTTGATATATGTTTGTTATTGATGTGTACCTTACTAGTACTCCTAGTAGCACCTGCGTATTAGATACCGGTTCAGTTGCTAATATTGGTAACTCGAAACATAAGCTACGGAATTAACGGAGACTAGCTAAGGGCGAGGTGACGATGTGTGTTGGAAGTGTTTCCAAGGTTGATGTGATCACCATCACACGCTCCCTCTACCTTCGGGATTAGTGTTGAACCTAGATAAATGTTGTTTGCATTGGTGTCTGCATTGAGCATGAACATGATTAGATCTTGTTTATTGCAATAGGTTATTCATTTAAGTCAGAGAATAATGGTTATTCTTTTTACATGAATAATACCTTCTATGGTCATGCACCCAATGTGAACGGTTTATTGAATCCCGGTCGTAGTTATAAACATGTTCATAACATTGATGCCAAAAGATGTAGAGTTTATAATGATAGTACCACTTTCATATGGCACTGCCGCTTAGGTCATATTGGTGTAAAGCGCATGAAAGAACCTCCATGCTAATGGAGTTTTGAAGTCACTTGATTTTGAATCACTTGACACATGCGAACCATGCCTCTTTGGCAAGATGACTAAAACCCCGTTCTTTGGAACAATGAAACGGGCAAGTGACTTGTTGGAAATCATACATGCTGATGTGCGCGGTCCGATGAGTGTTGACGTGCGTGGTGGATATTGTTATTTTCTCACCTTCACCGGTGAATTGAGTAGATATGGGTATATTTACTTAATAAAGCATAAGTCTGAAACGTTTGAAAAGTTCAAGCAATTTCAGAGTGAAGTTGAGAATCATCGTAACAAGAAGATCAAGTTCCTTCGATCTGATCAAAGGGAAAGTATCTGAGTTATGATTTTGGCAATCACTAAAGACAAGGTGGAATCGTTTCACAGTTGACACCGCCCGGAACACCATAGCGTGATGGTGTGTCCGAACGTCATAATCAAACCTTATTGTATATGGTGTATGATGTCTCTTACCAATCTACCACTATTTGTTGGGGGGTTATGCATTAAAGACAATTATATTCACTTTAAATAGGGCACCATCTAAGTCCGTGGAGACGACACTGTATGAACTATGGTTTGGCCAGAAACCAAAGTTGTTGTTTCTTAAGGTTTGGGGCTACGATGCTTATGTCGATAGGCTTCGGTCAAAAAAGCTCGAACCCAAAGCGGAAAATTGTATCTTCATAGAATACCCAAACAACACGATCGGGTATACCTTCTATCTCAGATCTCAGGGCAAAGTGTTTGTCGCTAAGAATAGGTCCTTTCTCGAGAAAGAGTTTCTCTCTAAAGAATTGAGTAGGATTTCTCTCAAAAGAATTGAGTAGGAGGAAGATAGAACTAGATGAGGTTGTCGAGCCTTCACTTCAACCAGAGAGTAGCGCATCACAGAAAGATGTTTCTGTGGCACTTACGTCAGTTGAGGAGAAAGCTAATGATGATGATCATGAAGCTTCATATCAAATTACTATCAAACATCATAGGTCGACAAGGGTGTGTACAACTTTTGAGTGGTAACCCTGTCTTAAAGGTCACGTTGTTGGACAACGATGAACCTATGAGCTATGGAGAAGCGATGGTGGGCCTGGATTCCAACAAATGGCTAGGAGCCATGAAATCCGAGATAGGATCCATGTATGAGAACAAAGTATGGACTTTAGTGGACTTTCCCAATGATCGGCAAGCCATTGAGAATAAATGGATCTTTAAGAAGAAGACATACGCTGATGGTAATGTCACCATTTATGAAGCTCGACTTGTCTCAAAGAAGTTTCCGACAAGTTCAAGGAGTTGACTGTGATGAGACTTTCTCAATCATAGAGATGCTAAAGTCTGTTAAAATTATGTTAGCAGTTGCTGCATTTTCATTTACGAAATCTGGCAGATGGATGTCAAAACAAAGTTTCCTTGACGGTTTCCGTGAGGAAAGGCTGTATGTGATACAACCAGAAGGTTTTGTCGATCCTAAGGATGCTAAAAGGTATGCAAACTCCAGCGATCCTTCTAAGGACTGGATCAAGCATCTCGGAGTTGGAACATACGCTTTGATGAGGTGATCAAAGCATTTGGGTTTATACAAAGTTTGCAAGAAACTTCTATTTGCAAGAAAGTGAGTGGGAGCACTACAACATTTCTGGTAGGTATATATGGATGACATAGTGTTGATCGGAAATGATGTAGAATTTGGAAAGCATAAAGGGTTTTTTGAATGGAGTATTTCAAAGGAAGACTTGTGTAAAATTGCTTACATGTTGGGTATCAAGATCTATGGAGATAGATCAAGACGCCTGATAAGACTTTCACAAAGCACATACCTTGACATGATCTTTAAGGAGTTCAAGATGGATCAGTCAAAGAAGGAGTTCTTGCCTGAGTTTTAAGGTGTGAAGTTAAGACTTGAAGCTCGACCATGGCAGAAGAAAGAGAAAGGACGAAAGTCGTCCCCTATGCCTTAGCCATAGGCTCTATACAATATGCCATGCTGTGTACCGCGATGTGCCTTTCCAAGTGTCTGGCAAGGGGGTATAAGAGTGATCCAGGAGTGGATCATTGGACAGCGGTCAAAATTGTCCTTGGGAATAAGGAAATGTTTCTCGGTTTTGGAGGTGATAAAGAGTTTGGCGTAAAGGGTTACGTCTATGCAAGCTTTAACACCTATCCGGATGACTCTGAGTAGCAAACCGGATACGTATAGTGGAGCAACCATTTGGAATAGCTCCAAGTGGATCATAGTAGCAACATCTACAATATAAAATAAAGATTTGCGAAGAACACACGGATCTGAATGTTGCAGACTCATTGACTAAAACCTCTCTCGTAAGCATAACATGATCAAACCCTAGAACTCGTTGAGTGTTAATCACATGGTGATGTGAACTAGATTATTGACTCTAGTAAACTCTTTGGGTGTTAGTCACATGGTGATGTGAACTGTGAGTGTTAATCACATGGCGATGTGAACTAGATTATTGACTCTAGTGCAAGTGGGAGACTGTTGGAAATATGCCCTAGAGGCAATAATAAAATGGTTATTATTATATTTCCTTGTTCATGATAATTGTCTATTATTCATGCTATAATTGTATTAACCGGAAACCGTAATACATGTGTGAATACATAGACCACAACATGTCCCTAGTAAGCCTCTAGTTGACTAGCTCAATGATCAATAGATGATCGTGGTTTCCTGACCATGGACATTGGATGTCGTTGATAACGGGATCACATCATTGGGAGAATGACGTGATGGACAAGACCCAATCCTAAGCATAGCAGAAGATCGCGTAGTTCGTTTGCTAGAGCTTTTTTAATGTCAAGTATCATTTCCTTAGACCATGAGATTGTGCAACTCCCAGATACCGTAGGAGTGATTTGGGTGTATCAAATGTCACAACATAACTGGGTGGCTATAAAGGTGCACTACAGGTATCTCCGAAAGTGTATGTTGGGTTGGCACGAATCGAGACTAGGATTTGTCACTCCGTATGACAGAGAGGTATCTCTAGGCCCACTCGGTAAATCATCATCATAATGAGCTCAGTGTGACTAAGGAGTTAGTCACGGGATCATGCGTTACGGAACGAGTAAAGAGACTTGCCAGTAACGAGATTGAACGAGGTACGGGAATACCGATGATTGAATCTCGCGCAAGTAACATACCGATGGACAAAGGGAATTGTATACGGGATTGATTGAATCCCCAACATCGTGGTTCATCCGATGAGATCATCATGGAACATGTGGGAGCCAATATGGGTATCCAGATCCCTCTATTGGTTATTGGTCGGAGAGGTGTCTCGGTCATGTCTGCATGGTTCCCAAACCCGTAGGGTCTACACACTTAAGGTTCGGTGACGCTAGAGTTGTAATGGGAATAGTATGAGATCCTGGACGTGACGAGGAACTCGGAATGGTCCGGAGGTGAAGATTGATATATTGGACGAAGGGTATTGGAGTCTAGAATTGTTCTGGGGGTACCGGGTGACGACCAGCGTGTCCGAAAGGGGTTTCAAAGGCCCCGGCAAACGTTGGGGGGCCTTATGGGCCAAGGGGAGGGGGCACATCAGCCCACTAAGGGGCTGAGCGCCCCTCCCACCCCATCTCACATAACCTGGAGAGATGGGGGCGCCTCCCCTAGGGCAGCCACCCCTCCCAGCTTGGGGGGCAAGTTTCCTAGGGGTGGGGGCGCCCAAACCCATCTAGGGTTTCCCCTGTGGCCGCCGCCCCTCCCCTAGGGAACCCTGGGGCGCCTCCTCCATCCTCCTTACCCCTATATACAGTGAGGGAGAGAGAGGGCAGCCGCACCCTTCCCCTGGCGCAGCCCGTCCCCCTCTCCTACACCTCCTCCTCCTCAGTAGCGCTTGGCGAAGCCCTACCGGAGAACCACGAGCTCCATCACCACCACACCATTGTGCTGTCGGAGTTCTCCCTCAACTTCTCCTCTCCCCTTGCTGGATCAAGAAGGAGGAGACGTCCCCGGGCTGTACTTGTGTTGAACGCGGAGGTGCCGTCCGTTCGGCACTTGGATTGGATCTTCCACGATTTGAATCGCCGCGAGTACGACTCCATCAACCGCGTTCTTGTAACGCTTCCACTTAGCGATCTTAAAGGGTATGAAGATGCACTCCCTCTCTCTCATTGCTAGTATCTCCTAGATTGATCTTGGTGACACGTAGGAATTTTTTTGAATTGTTGCTACGTTCCCCAACAGGAACTGACAGGCATCACAGGATCTTACCAGCTCAGTGGCATCATTGAGCGTCGTGGGCTAGTAGAATCTGCTGTAGAACACCTTGCCCACGAGGGTGCGTGATGAAGAGTGATGCCTGTAGTCCCCGCCATGTATGTCAGCCAACAGCTCGCATCCCTGCTCCCTGGAGATGCATCGTAGAGAAACATCGTCTGGCCGTTTCTGGTAGAGCTCACCGTCCTAGATGCAGTATGCAGTGGCCTGGTGGGCCACACGCTTTGCGTCTTCCTCCTTCTCCGGCAAGGTGCCTTGGAGCAGGTATGCCTTGAATTCATCGGTCCAGCACCCCTCCCGAGGCTCAAGAGCGAGGAGCAGGTGGGCTCCTAGGGTCGGGCACAAACTGGGGCGCCTGAGAGGGGTGCTGGAGGGAGCTCC